>NW_024543088.1:16602500-17195000 GCF_018167655.1 Microtus oregoni
CTGACACCCCTTCTTGAAGAATGAAAGGGATGAGGATGAGTAAGCCAAATTAACCCTTTCTTCCCCGCCCTGCTTTTGGTCAGTGCTTTATCACAGCAGCAGATAGAAAACTAGGATTTTGTATTAATTAAGCAATGTTACTCCGGAATGCAAGTATGAACCTGAGAAAAGAAGAAAGGCCAGTCAGTGTTCAAGGCAGCATATTCTATCATAAAAGGAATGGGCCTTTTCTTTGGGTCAAAACCAGCACGCGTGTACACACACACACACACACGACAATGCTGATGGCAGTGTCCTAAACAGAAGGATGCTGACCAGGAAACAGGATTGTCATTAGGTAAACAGAAGCAAACATTCAGCCTTCCTCAGTAATCGTGTAAGACAGGTTTCCATTTAATAGGAACCTCTCCCAATGCTCCCCCAGAGGACATCTAGTTCCTGGTTAAACTGAGCATTCTGGGTCTTCCGGAAGACCCACTCTGCTGACTGTCATAGAAACACTCCTTGCTTCTCCTCCAGTTTGCTTTTCTCTTTCTCTCTGCCTGCCCAAGAGACAGCTTTAGCAGTTCGATCTGCAACAAACTGTTCTTTCTCCCTGTGGGGTGTCCTAGTTCTGTTTCACTGTGTTCTTGCTTACAATTTTGGGATCCAAAAGAAAATTTAGGTTTCCTTCCTAATACTACCAATAAGGGGCAGTCATGTAATCTCCATGTGTCAGGCAGATTGTTCGAATTACTTGCTCAATATAGATGTTATAGGGGGTCTGACAGGCATCAGTGGAAGGCGGTGCTTTTATATTAAGTTCTATTTTCAAAGTTCCCTGAGCTAGGTGTGGTAACACAGGCCTGTATCACAGAACTTGGGAGTCAGAGGCAGGGAATCATAGATCCAAAGCCAGCTTGGTATACACAGCAAGATACTGTCTCAGAACCACCAAAAAGAATGAGGGACCAAAGAGTAGTTGCAATTTCCAGAAGTGAAAAACTTCTCTCTCTCTCTCTCTCTCTCTCTCTCTCTCTCTCTCTCAACCTCTCTCTCTCTCTCTCTCTCTCTCTCTCTCTCTCTCCCCCCCTTTCTGCATTGTTTCCTTTGCTTCTCCCTCTGTAAGCGATGCTGTCCTGAGAATCAAAGACGATCACACCTCCACACTTCTTACCTCTGACTATGGCACACACCACAGTGGCACAGGTTGATTGTAGAAGGAGCTGCGGATTGCATTCCTGCTGCCCTGCTCCCAGCCGCCTGGCTAGCTTATGCCCCGAAATAACAACACATAAACTGAATTCATTTAAACACTGCCTGGCCCATTAGCTCTAGCTTCTTACTGGCTAATTCTCATATCCTGATCAACCCATCTCTAATAATCTGTGTAGCACCAGTCTTACCCAGAAAGATTCAGCATGTCTGACCTGGCGGCTTGCTTCTTCGCATCTGCCCCAGAGAGGAGAGCTATCGAGTCTGAGCTCACTTCCTCTTCCTCCCAGCGTTCTGTTCTGTTTACTCCACCCACCTAAAGGCTGGCCTATCAAATGGGCCAAGGCAGTTTCTTTATTAGCCAATGACCTTCCTCCATCAGTTGATCTTTTATCACTACTGGTTCGTCCTTTTTTTTCTTTTCTTTCTTTCTTTTTTTTTTTGTTTTGTGTTTGTTTGTTTGCTTGCTTTTTAGACAGAGTTACTCTATAACTTTAGATCCTGTCCTGGAACTCACTCTATAGACCAGGCTGGTCTTGAACTCACATCTTGGGTATCAAAGACAATACAATATAACTGATTAAGATAATTTTTTTAACAAGTAACCCAGGAAACTCTTGCTCCATGTTACAAAGACAGGATGGTTTCAATACTATAGGAATAGGCAAGCCTCTAATGCAGCCATTATCAACCTGTGGGGCGTGACACCTTTGGGGTCACATACCAGATATCCTGCATATCAGATATTTGCAGTATGATCCATAACATAGCAAAATTACAGTATGAATAGAAACAATATGATTTTATGGTTGGGCCTCACCACATGAGGAACTGCATTAAAGGGTCACAGTGTCAGGAAGGCTGAGAACCACTACAATTGCTTAGCTTCTCCCACCGCTTGCATGGACCACCATAGATCACCATGGATCACCGGAAGCCAGGAAGAGTCACACCTCACCAACTTCAACACTCCTGGAGGAACAAAGTAGATGACCCAACATCCATATTGTTCTTAGATGACTCCAGACATGAGCCTCCACCCATTAAGTTTAAGGAATGGAAAAACTTGGATTACCAAAGGAAAAGAAAGGTCCTCCTCCCAGGGAATCATGTCATCTTCTCTGGTGGGCACTCAGGTCCTGTTCTTGAGTGCAAAAGCATGTGACTTGGGGACAGTGACGGGAACACCCTGGAAGGAACACCCTGTAACTCCACTAGACATCTCAGAACAATTTCCAGTACACTATATGAAAGACTAGAACCCAGGCTTGCGAGATGTAACCTAGCTTCTGTGTCACCATACTTCACACAAGCCTGACCTATGTCCAATCCCCATGACTTGTGGTAGAAGGAGAGGACTGACCACCAAAATCTGTCCTTGGTTGGTGTAGGAGGTCCTTCTGTCTATTGCTAGCTAGGTTTATGTCAACTGACACAAGCTAAAGACATCTGAGAGGAAGGAACCTCAATTAAGCAAATGCCTTCTTAAGATCAGGCTTCAGGCAAGCCTGTAGGATATTTTCTTAATTAGTGATTGATGGGGAGACGGGGCAGCCCGTTGTGGGCTCCCATCTATAAGAAAGGGGGCTGAGTGAGCTATCGGGAGCAAGCCAGTAAGCAGGATCCCTCCATGGCCTCTGTATGAGCTGCTGCCTCCAGGTTCCTGCCCTGCTTGAGTTCCTGCCCTCACTGCTTTTGATGATGAAATGTTATATAGACCTTGAGTGAAACAAACCTTTTCCTCTCCAAGTTGCTTTTGGTTATGGTGTTTTATTACAGCAATAGTAACCCTACTTGGTTACAGGGCATACAAACAATAACACTCTTATACACGCACACACACACACACACACACACTAAACAACAGAAAAAGAAAGATATTTTTAATATACCTTTTTAAATTGTTTCAATCATGTGCCATGCCAACAGATCTCTCCAATCCCAGAGCCGTCAGGTCCTATAGAAGAAACAAACCACTCTGATGGAAACCAAAATCAACAGATGCTTAAATTCCTTATGCAAATTGGGTTAATATTTGCTTATCCTATGCACATCTTCCCCTATGTTTTAATTCATCTCTCTATGATTCATAACACCTAATATAATGAACATACTTATTATATTGTATTATCTAGGATATATTTGCCAATAAAGTCTGCACACGTTCAATACAAACTTATTTTTCCCCAGCCATCCCTTCATCTCTGGGTTGGAGCCTACATGATCATGGTGGATGAACTTTTTGCTGTGTTCTTGGATTCTGTTTGAAATTATTTTATTGAGTATTTTTGCATCTATGTTCAGAAGGGAAATTGGTCTGTAATTCTCTTTCTTTGTTGGTGTTGTATTTCAGGTGTGGGTGCTTGTTCACTCGGGTTCAATGAAGAAGTACAGAGGCGCCTCAAGGGTGATTTTAGGCTTTCCAGCTACAGGGTGGATTTGTCTCTATGAACTGAACTTCAAACTCAGCTAATTGGGCTTCTTTACTGTTCTCCAATTTACACTTTTTTTAAAGGTTTTTTGAGACAGGGTTTCTCTGTGTAGCTTTGGAGCCTGTCCTGGAACTTGCTCTGTAGACCAGGCTAGCCTGGAAATCACAGAGACGCACCTGCCTCTGCCTCCCGAGTGCTGGGATGCAGGTGCCACGACCGCCCGCTTCTTCAGTTTACATCTACAGCAAGCTGATTTCCATATCCCCACACATCCTGATGAAGTTTCCAAAGGGACAATGCCAACAAATTGAGTGGAGACGTCTTGTAAAAACCAGTTGGGATCCCAGGATTCTTATAGAATTTTAAAAACATCAGCACCAGAATCCAATAATCCTTCAATCTCAATCTCATTTAATTTATCTTTATCTTTTAATTTAGGCCTTTTGTCATTGATGACTGTTTGCCAAAATACCTTTTTTTCGGGGCTTCCAAAACTTCTCGTCGTATTTACTGGAGCTTCTTTGCCTTTTTAAATACAGGCGTAATAACAATTGAAAGATTCTATCACCAGATTCCATTTGCTTAGTCTTTTTTACACATGCCATAATTTTAATTTTCCATGGTAGTCTTCATCTGTAATTCCTGGATATATAATAAATCCTTGAGTTATTAGACAGCTTCCTCCAAAAATTATCCCTTGGGTAAGGGGACCATACACCCCAGTGGCTATCTTATAACAAGGAATTTGTGGAGACAAAGTTAGATGCCTGCCCATTGCCAATTCTAAAGCAAGGCTCCCTGAAGTAGCATGCGTTAATCTCCAGTGCTGAGCCTAGGTTTCCCCTATGGCTCTGTTGATGAGTCATTCCATTGCTGACAGGAAACTGGTAACTTGTGTTGTTTGTTCCTGGGCCCACAACTGGGCCTGTCATCCAGTTTCCTGATGGTAAAGGATTACCATGCATATCTTTCTTTCATCTACATTCATTAGTCCACATTTCCCCACATTTCCGACAAATTCCTGAGGGTTGAAGCTTTCTGTTCTGGTTGTTCTCCAAAGAGGTATCCCTTTTTGTAACAGAACAATAACAATCTTTTCTTAAATGTCCCAATTTCCCACAGTGGAAGCATCTTGCACTCTGAGATTTAAGGCCTTTCGCTATAGCTTGTCTAACTATATTAGCATCATAGTCTGTGGATCTGATATCAGCAGCAGCTGTAATCCATTCCTCTAAAGGGTCTCCCTGAGCCTTCAAGGGCCTTATGGCCTTTGACATTCCGTGTTAGCATTCTCAAAAGTCAAAGATTCAATTAAAACATTTCTAGTATCTGAATCAGCTACTACTCTATATACTGCTGAAGTTAATCTCTGCAAAAAATTAGAGTAGATTTCTCCTGCACTTTGTGTGATTTTTGTGAAAGAGATAGATCTTTTCCCTGGCTCCTCAACCTTATCCCAGGACTTTAACGCCACTAGATGACCCTGCACTATAGTGGCATTATCAAACTGTATTTATCTTTGTATATTATCATTCTGTCCCTAATATAGACTCCTAATAATTGGCCCTTTACTATATTCACCCTCTGGTCTGCTGATGCTGTTCTATAGCCTCTGGTCTGCTGATGCTGTTCCATAGCCTCTGGTCTGCTGATGCTGTTCCATAGCCTCTGGTCTGCTGATGCTGTTCCATAGCCTCTGGTCTGCTGATGCTGTTCTATGGCTGCTACTTCCTTTCTCCACCAAGTAAGCCATTATAATTGAGAACTAGCTTCTAGTATAGCTGCCATGGGGCCCTGCCAGTCTTGTGGAATAACTCTAAGTAGCCCAGTGATTTAAAACCTGTCTTACACAGGGAGAATGCATCCCATATGCCACTACAGCTCCCTTTAATCTTTTCAGATCTGTCATGACCATAGGTCTCCAATTAATCTGAACATAACCTTGAGGACGTTGATAATGTGCAGGCATTTGCTGCGTAGTGATTGGGAACATCTGAGGTGTCCTTATGACCCGAGGCAACCATTCATCAAATCCATCAACAGGTGGCGCTGTCGGTCCATAACTGAATGTTTCCCTCTCTTCTACTGGGAAGATTTCCTTTTTTATCTCCTTTCTTTCCCTTTTCTTTACTGGGAAGTTTTCTCTTTCCTTTTTTATTCCTTGTCTCAGGAGCTCTTGCATTTCTAAACGTGCAGTAAGCCTTTCGGCCTTTCTGATGTCTAAATCTGTTTCATCAAATGAAGATGGAGGAGAGTCGTCTCCAGCGTCTTGGCTTTCCTGGCCTTCACCATCCTCCAAAACAGTGCTCTTATCGCCCTGTGAAAGAACATTCTCCTCTGCTGACTGAATGTCTTTCTTTTTACTTTCCTGTTCTACATCAGATCAAGCCTTAAGTGACTCTTTCTCCCGTCTGCAATGGCTCCAGAACATTTGAAATTGAATTATTTAAAGTCCAAATGTTCAGTGGTGTGGGCTCTCCTCACAGCTCTCAACCCTTGCTTCCATCCCGTCAGTTTTAACTGGACATGAGGTGTTGCCTGAAACCAATGCAGTGCTGGTTAGTTAACCCCGAAAGCTCTCTCAGCTCTTTGTCCTTCGCTTTCCCTCCATCTCCTTTAACAGGCATTTTAATAACTGCACACACTGTTGCTCCTGAGATGGGAAGTTTCCCATGACCCTGCCAATCCTGGTGTCCTCTTACCCTGGGAGCGAACTTTCCTCCAGTCCCCAAAATGTCCGGAATCCTCTGTCCTTTCTCAGGCTTCATGTTATTTCTCAATCGAGAATTTACATTTGGCTTTGTCCCTTCGGAAAACTCTCAGGCAAGATTCACATAGAGGGCAACAAGACAAGCAAAGGTAACTGCTAACCAAAAGGTGGATTTACGGCTCGGTGCTAGCTGAACCAGACCAGGTATAGCTCAGCAGGAATTCTCCCATCAGCTGTGTCTTTATGTGGCTTGGCTATCTGGGAAACTGTGGCCTTGGACAATGAATGGACAACATGCTGTCTGCTTCTATTTTGTGGAATAATTTGAGTATTGGTATTAGCCCTTTTGAAAGTCTAGCAGAATTCTATTCTAAAGCCATCTGGCCCTGGGCTTTTTTGGTTGGGAGAATTTAATAACTAAGGTTTCTGTCACTTCGCACCTTTTTCCAGTAGTGGATTACCAAGTCCTGTTCATTCTTTGTGCATTACAAGTGTGGGCCCTGTGCTATGCTTTTTATTCTGCCTTTTGCAGTTCAATAGTCATTGCTTCTGGCAATTTCACTAGAATGAGTTCTTTTTCTGAGATAGGATGTTGGCGCTGTGTTACAGCTGCCGCTGAGGACTCACGATCCTCTTGCATCAACCTAAGTCGGAGGTTCTCAAGTGGTGGGCGGGCAACCAACCCTTTCACAACTGTCATTTATTAGATATTTATATTACAGTTTGTAACAGTAGCAAGATTACAGCTATGAAGCAGAAATAACGTATTCTATGGCTGGGGGTCAGCACAGCATAAAGAGCTGCGGTCACAGAATTAGGAAGGTTGAGAATCACTGAGCTAAGTGCTGGAATTGCAGGCCTTAGTTAGCAGCCATGGCCATCTTCCCACACTTTAGGTTTTTAAGGATAGGGTTCCATGTCCATCAGGCTGGTCTTGAACTCTTTGTAACAGGAGATGACCTTGAATTCCTGATCATTCTGTGTTGAAGGAGCTGTGGGCTGTGTTCCTGCCACCCGGCTCCCGGCCGCCTGGCTAGTTTATGCCCTGAAATAATTACACGGAAACTGTATGCATTTAAACACTGCTTGGCTCATTTCTATTAATGTGTGTAGCACCACGAGATGGTGACTTACCAGGAAGATTCTAGCCTAGTCCATCTTGGGTCAGAGCTTCATCATGTCTGACCCGGAGAGGAGCGGCATGGCGTCTGCCACACTTCCCTTTTTCCCAGCATTCTGTTCTGTCTACTCCTCCCACCTATGTTCTGACCTATCAGGCCAAGCAGTTTCTTTATTAATTAACCAATGAAATTGTGGCTACTCCTACCTCAGTTTCCCACATGCCAGAATTACAAGTTTTATGCCTGGCTGGTTTTGCAATGTATTCTTACCTAGTAATTTTTCTCTGGGATTATCTTCCCCTGGACATTCAGCTAGCTGCCTAATGTCACACAGATGAGGTTTAGGCTAAACACAACCACAACCAATCATGAAGAGGTTGTGTGTGCTTCCTCAGGACCTTGACAGAGTTAGTTGTGACAAAGTAGTTGCCATGCTTAGAATTTTAGTACCTTACCCTTTGAGAATACATCTGCTAATCCCTGCTCCATTTGACCCTCTGTACTGCAGCTGATCCCTCTGATTTCCTGGTTCTCGAACCACAGTGCCTACCCTCAACAGAGAGCAGATCGTCTCTTGTACCATGGCATTCACAGGAGGGCTGTGGGGCTGGTGATAGACATAATGCTTTCTCCAGAGTGTGGGCAGAACGGGGTCATGGGAGGGTGTCTACGGTGTGTCTTCTCTTTAAGGGAAAGTAGCCACTATTTCTGCACTTGATTCAAGCTTGTGGGGTGCTTTCCTCCCTTCTCGGGAAGGTGAGTAGTAACTACTAGCCCCTCCCAACTACAGTCATGGTGAGACCAGGCCAAGGTGCAGGAATCTCTGTGCGTGCTCGGCAACATCACAATCATGGCAGAGGCGTGGGCCTCCAGGAGCACGTGTTTGATCATTTCTACACCGATGCGGCATTCTAACGGCAGCACAAAAGCTGAGCAATAGAGTCCAGTCGGGCATGGTGGTGTATGGAGTGTACGGACGTGGACTTTGGTCCCAGAACTCAGGAGGCAGAGGCCAGAGGCCAGAGTGCGAGGCCAGCATGGGTTATATAGGGAGCACTTGTGTCAAAAGAAAAAAAATGGAGGATCTAAAACAGATCTGTGTGGGGAGTGTCCCCAAAATCCCTACAACTGGGTTAAATACGAAAGGGGAGGATTCAGGGGTAAAGTCGTGTTACTGATCTAGACGGTGACAGCCCATCCATTTTCCATTCCTGGCTTGGGCTCACTGCTACCAGCACTGTGATGGGTTGGTCTTGTAGGGAACATTTTAAATTCTTGAAAGCATGTTGGCTTGCTAATAAAAAGACCATCCATATACATATTTTCTTAGACCCCAAATAAAGATCCAAAACGGTAAAAACCACTGTTCACACAGAATTCACCCTAAATCTTTGTCCTTTATTAGTATCCAAAAGTGGCAGAGAGAGACACTCAGCTTCTAAAGAAAGTACAGAGAAGACAGCATCTGCCTCGACTATGGTCCCATGGACAGACTCTGTTCCGATCTATGTGCTGCTCCGGGAGTTACTTTTCCCAGGTCCTGCCACTTTGGGCAGCCTAGTAGCACTGGGCTGGCGTGGCATTCTCTGGATGGGTCCATCACGGCTTCCACGTTCTGCCACTATGGGTACACTACCAAGAGTGGGGCCACCTCTGTTTCTTCCTAGAAAGAGAGTGAACACAACAATTAGGATGGGCAGACTCCAGCTGCAGCACTCACCAGTTGGTTTCCTGGAGGATGTGCTCATCCATCTGCTGTAGCAACCTGTTCCAGCTGCACATACGTGACTGCTAATCTTGGTTGTCACCTGGAATCACCTAAAACCCAAGATGCCATGACATCGGTAAGGGATTTTCTTAACTGGATTAGCTGATGTGGGAAGACCAGCGCTAAATCTGGGCCATGCCTTCTGGTGGCAGCCCGCACGAAAGAGCAGGGAACGGGGAAGCTCTTGTCTTTCGCCTGCTGGCTCTCCTTTTCCCTGATTCATCTATTCCGTTGCTGAAGCATTCCTCTGCTAGTGTTAGAATCTACTTCTTTGGGATCCCAACATAGACTGAAGACCAGGAGCTCTGTAGGAAACCTTGGGGACTCTGGCACCAGACTGGAAATGCTACGTCAGCCAATCTTGTAAGCTGAACAATTTCTTGATCCGTGGACTTTCTGTTGGACTGTATCACAGACTTCAGCCTGTAAGTCACTCTCATAAATCCCTTTCAGATATAATAGAATATAGTATTTTAATATGTATTTTCATTCAATCAATTTTGTTCCTTTAAGGAACCCTGACTATTAAAGACTGGCACCAGGACTGGATCTAGAGAAGTAGAATTTTAAGGATGAACTTTGTAAGTATCTGTGACAGGTTTTCCAACTCACCAACAGCTACGGTTTCTGACGTCTCTTCCAGTGGCATGGAGAACTCTACAAATCCACGGTGTGTACTATTTAAGCAACTTACACATAAATGCATCTGATTACCCCGATTCGCCTATCGTAGGGAACAAGTGTAACTGCACACTAGGTGGCAGTGTCTTTATATGTAAAACTGTTGGCAGTTTGTAGGGGAAAAAAATCAGGAAAACAGTGATGCTGGCTGGTTGCCTCTAGCATCTTTGGATGAACTGACAAAGTCTAAAGGTTTCAAAGTGGGCCCTGGAAGAGAATCTTCTCTTCAGCAGCCACAGAGCTCAAGTTGTAGAAAATCAGATTGAGGCCCTAAGACTGGCTGAGTTACAAAGGAAATCCAAGTCCCAGCCTCAGAGGGCGCTGGCAGTTAAAGGGTACTGATTGGTAAGGAATGGGAACCTGGAACTTAGGATGCAGGTGTGGGAGAGTCCTACTGAGGCTGAGGACTTTGAACCATCAGAATTTGAATGGTTTCTCTCTCAACCCTTAGAGGAGGATGTGTCCCTACCACAACCTGCAGAACTTTCTTTGCCACTTTGTCTAAGGGTATTAAAAGGAAGCAGCAATGAAGACTTTCCCTAAGGCGGTGCCAGGAAGCATAATACTGATGGACTCAGGGCCCACCAACAGTTGCCTTGGTACTTAGAACCAGATTTAAAGCTAAGCAGGCTCCTAGAGGGGCCATCGAGAGTGAAATCAGTGAAGAGGTTGTGTTATACAACTAAAGAGCTTACTAAGACTCATTTTAGCAGAAAGTCTGAGAACTGTGCAGGCATGGGCTTAAGGATGGGGATAGCCGTGGAAGGAACAGAAAACTTGATCCGGCTGAGTTTACTGACATGGGACCACTGAGTGGAGAATTCAGGTTTAACACAGAAGCTCCCGCGATTTGGTTGGTTGGCTGGCATTTGTCAAAAGATGGTCCACTGAAAAGGAGCCCACTATCCCTTGGCTGAGTGTTAACGAAGGGATTTTTAGCCTCAGAGAAATCGCAGTGTTAGAGAGGGTACATGTGTAAAACCAAACTCTCCACAATGGGGAGGCCCAGAAGACATGCCCTCCAGTGATGCTAGACCACAAAACCATGAGAGGGCACCAGCACATTTAGAGAGCTCTGTTCTTGCTCTGTCCCTCGAGCCAGACCTTAGAGATGCTCACTGAATGCGTGTGATGGTTTTAACTGGGTCCTGCTGCAGGGGGAGCAGGAGACAGCCCAGATCCCAGAGTCAGGTGAGTGTGGGGATCATAATGGGCAGGACAGACACAGCGACATCCATAATGGCCTGACCTGTAGCAGGCAGCAAAGGCAGCTAATTTTATAGCTAGCCGGCTCCTATGCACCTTCGGTACTGGCTAATCAGTCAGTGTTTCCAGGAGTGAGGCCTACTGCATCCTGTTTGATTTGTAGAAGCAGGAAAATAAACAAATGGATGTAGCTACACATACTCCCAGGTCCTAAGCCAATTTCCAAACCAGACAAGTTGCAGACCTTCTAGAACTCTTGGAAGGAAGGGAAGGCCAGGCCCCTATGAGGAAGGACTTTGCTAAAACACCAGAGAGTCTTACGGTTAACCTTTCTCCCATCTTTCCCCAGAGGGACCCGAGGCCTTTTAGAAGGCCGACTCTACACTGGGGGAAAGGAAACAATCAGACTTTCTGGGATCTACTGGATCTGGGTTCAGACGTGACACTGATTCTGATTAACTCACTTCCCAGCCGGAGAAGTCTGACAGTGGGCCCGAAATCATGAATCCCTGGTCTTACCAAGGTCCCCACCCCTCCCAAACAGCTGCGGTTACAGCACCTATGAGGCAGCAGTGGCCTGGAGGGCTGGTTGGCCAGAGGCAGCACATGCTTTGACTCGGCATCCAATATATGGTATGCTTGCTCCCATAGCCAGGATTCCCGGGGCCAGAAATCTAGGGGTGGAGAGGGGAACAGTCCCACTCGCTGTCACTCCTAGTGACCATTAGGAGGCCATTTAGGAAAGGCGAATGAAGCATGCCCTTGAGAGCTGTGATGGCCCCTAAACAGACGGCAGGAGGGGCTCGGTGCCATGCACATTCACATCGGCGTCGTCATCACACCTGCTTCAATCAGGCCCCACGGGCAGGAAGTGCGCAATAGAGGTCTGAAGCCAAGTTCCCGACAGCTTCAGAGACGCTGTGATTTCCCACGTCCCTGGTGCAGCTTGCAACACTCAAGCCTCGGGCTTAGCTACGGATCGTTCTAGAATTCCTTAGAGGCTGAACCTCTGACCACTGAAATCACCCTCAGGGGAAGCTTGCCGACTCACATGTTTTTTGACTTATAGTTTGCTCATTCTTGCTTTCGTTTTACTTATTTATTAAAAAAACGAACAAACAAAATCATAGCCAGAAAGGTGAGCAGGCCCTTGGACCAGAGCTTTCATTTAAAATGGTGGCTTCTGGGCTCTAGGTACTGATAGTAACTGAAAACCTAGGGAGGACATTAGGGCTAAGTAAGGCAGGCTGGGAAGCAGGCTTGCCCAGGAGTCACATTTCCGCCCATGCGGATGGCGCATCCCAGCCTCTGCAAGTGTAGTAAGAGTTGCACTGCAGACTCTAACGCATGTCCCCTATTCGCCAAGGGTCCGGGGTCCTTCATTCTTCTCTTTGCTTTCCCCTTGCTTGGCTGAAAGCTGGGAGCATGAGGGAGGGAGTCAGTGACCTGGAGGCACGACCCGCGTTTTCCACCTTCCACAGGCTTGGAAATAATCTAGGACTGAGACTACTTCTCAATACTGACCAACTTGTTTAGGTGAAATATTATGGCAAAATCCACAGAAACTAGCCCTACCTATAGTCAAGTTCTGTGATCACCCAAATTTCCTCAACCCTCCTGTCAGCTCCATACTCTGAGCCCCTCTCTGCAGACATAGCTAGTGTGTCTTTCTTCCCTGACTCAAGGTGTGTTACAGCTATTCCATACGTAAAGTCCCCTAAGCCTTGGGTCACTCAACCTCCCCTTTGTGCTGCTTCTTTTGAACCCCAACTGGCCTCACTGCAGCCTGGTTTGGAGCAGTCTCTTACAGAAACTTCCCTGTTGCTTCTTTTGAGGCAACTCTAGCATTGGGTTCAGCTCTGAAACACCAATTCTTCTTTGGTTTTAGAGACACAAATAACAAGAGGTTCAAGGGGGAAAATAAGAGAAAGAAAAAGGAAAAGAGGAGGCAAAGGAGAAGGAAAAGGAATAGGATAGACAGAGGAGGAGGAGGAGAAATTAAATAAATTAATATTATTTTAATTAGTTCAAATTATCCAGTCTAATCTGCCCTCTATATCCTCTATGGATATGGTTTTTGCATCTATAGATTCAAAAGATTTCAGACTTAAAATGTGATTTATAAAAAGCTAAGTACAGTGATGCATGCCTATAATCTTATTTCTTCAGGAGGGTGAAGTAGAAGGCGAGCTTGGACCTAGGACTTCATGGCTAGTCTGTGGCCAGGCCTGGTAGCAGAGGGTGTAACCTTAGCTATGTCTGGAATAGGGGGACTATGGGAAGAATCACAAGGTCAAAGCCTGACAGTGACGTAGTGAATTCAAGGCTGATCTGGGTAATTTAGTGAGACCATCTCATTATAGAAATGTTTTGAAAGGGCGGGGGAGAGGGAGCTGGTGGTCAAGTTCACTATTTGTATCCTGGCATATACAAAACCCTCGGGTTGGTTCCCAGCAATGCATAAGCCAGGCCTGGTGGCACAAGACTGTAATCTTACCAGACAAAAGACAGAGGGAAGAGATTACAAGTTCAAGGTCAATCTTTTCTCAAAGCAGCTACTCCCGGCCACTTCCACCATGTTGACCAGAGTCCCCTCAGTTCTTCCCAGCAGCTCTGAGGACCTTTTCTCCTAACTCCTCTAGTACTCTGTGATTCCCCAGCCCTGAAGAACCTCTCTCTACCAGGGTCTCAAAGCTGCCACACTAGGCTGAGACTTAAGAAGGGGACCTTCAATTTCCTTCCTGTCCTCCATCCCTGCTTTACCCTTAGTCCTGCTGCAGCCTGCCTACAGGAGCTCCTCCTTCCAGCCTGACCCACCCCCTACCGACTCTACCTCTTGGGGAACAGAGGGTCTCCCTCATCCCTCCCCACCATCCTCTAAACCTTCCCTTCCAGTCCATCTCCATTTCTTTGTGACTCCCCATTGACCTGAAAAACAGCTTCCTACCAGGTACCCCTTAACCAACAAATTTGGCTGGGGCCCAGAACCATTCTCTACCAGGAACCACAGTCATCACACTTGGCTGTGACTCAAGATCCCACAAAGGCCACAACTGGCTAGGATGTAGATTGGGCAATAGCAACCAAAGAATGGAACACTCGCCCAATAAAGGCAAGACCAGATACATACACCAAGAAACACCTCAAACACTGTAAATCCAGATGCCTAAAAACACAAGCATGAACAACCAAGACAATATGCCTCTTCCAGAAACTGGCAACCCAATTGTGTTAAGCCCCGGGAAAAACAACTCAGCACAAGACAAAAATTCAAATATAGCAATTATGAATAATAAAAGATCCGAAGGAGGATATAAATAAATAATAAATAATAAAGACCACAAAAAGCAGGGCAGTGGTGGCTCACGCCTTTAATCCCAGCACTTGGGAGGCAGAGGCAGACGGATCTCTGTGAGTTCGAGGACAGGCTGATCTACAAACTGAGTTCCAGGATAGCCAGGGCTACACAGAAAAACCCTGCCTCAAAAATCAAAACATAAAAAAAAAACCATGAAAACATAGCTGAATGAAATAATAAAAACAATCCATAACATGAAAGCAGAATTTAACAAAGAAACAGAATAGCTAAAGAAAACCCAAACTGAGATAAAACTGGAATGTCAAGCAAAAACCTTAAAGGTAAGCCTCACCAACAGATTAAAAAACATGGCAAAGAGAATTTCAGGTCTTGAAGTCAAAGCAGAAGATAGTGGATAGCTCAAAGAAAATGTTAAATCAAAACACAGTCAGGCTCAAAACATTAAAAAAAAAAAATCCAGGACACTAGGAAAAGACCAAACCTACAAATAATAGGTATAAAGGAGATAAAGGAGAAGAGATTCAGTTCAAAGTCACAGAAAAAAAATATATTTTTTTTTTCAGTTTGGGTTTTTTTTTTTTTTTTTTTTTTTTTTTTTTTAGATACGCTTTTTCTATAACAGCCCTGGCTGTGCTGGAACTCACTTTGTAAACCAGGCTGGCCTCAAACTCACAGGCCTGCCTCTGCCTCCCGAGTGCTGGGATTGAAAGCATGCACCCCACTCACAGAAAACATTCTTAACAAAACCATGAATGAAAATGTCCCAATCTAAATTAGAATGTAGCCCTTGGACGCCAATCTAAATTAGGATGTAGCCCTTGGACGCCAAATGGTGAACCTTAGTGGTAAGCTGCAACCACGTTGCTATACACAGATAAATAGAAATGGGTTTATTTAAGATGTAAGAGCTAGCTAGAAATATATATAAACTAATAGGCCATGCAGTATTATAATAATTAAGTATCTGTGTGATTTTTTTCAGGTCTGGGCAGCCGGAGAAAGAACAAGCGGCCTCTAGCTACATTAGGAAGTGCCCACGGAGGAGCAAGAAACAGACAGAATACCAAATACCTAGGATTAGAAAAGAAATTCCCCATGACACATTATACACAAAATGCTAAAACTTAGACAGCAGGGTTCAGCTATTCAGAGGTCCTGCTGTGCTTGCAGCATCTTTTGGACGGATGCTAGAGGCTCAATAGCTGTCGAACTTATGGCCTGGAGCAATACCAATCTAGTCCCTACAGGAAAGCTATGGCAAATCTCAGTGGCTACCGGCTTTGTCGTTACAGGTCATCACCCCCTCCAGTGGGTCACTTCACCATTGCTGCTACTTTCTCCATCCCATATTTGGTTACAGAAAGGGTGGCTGAAAGATCTGTGTGTATGGACGCTAAGACACACACAAGCCAGAGATCTCTCTATGCAATTCCCAGTAGGAGAGGGCACATCAGCATCAAACGCAGACATGACACAGTAAAAAATGCCTGTGAAAGGAGAAAGCAGGCAGCAAGAAAACCAGAGTGAGGCATGGGGGCAGGGAGGCAGGCACGCGGCAGCTGGGCCTTAGAGCAGAGCCGGAAAGGCTGCAGGCCTGAAGAAAAGAATGGCCTCGCTTCTGCTCCTGCCAAAGAAAGGAGGGCCAGAGAGACACAGGAGGAGCAGAAAAAGGGCGGGTCAGTGAGCATGTGTGGGTCTCCAGGCCTGACAATCCCACTGGACCAGGTCAGCACGTGACCCCATTTGGGTGCCTTCCAGGTTCTTCCTGTGCTTTCAGGCAGGGGTACAGCATTGGATCTCCATCCACTTGTCCAGGAAGACAAGGTGTACTTTAGAGTGTTCCCACAACCAAAGAGAACAGATGCATCAGACAGGATGTGTAGGTGCAAGGACCTGAGATCCCTCTGTTACACTCTGGCTACCACCATCTCTTATTCACCAACCCAGACAGGACCACAAGAGCAGGGAAGCCCTTCACACCTGAGCAATGGGTGCATCTTTCTGTCAGACTTCTACTCTGTGTCCCAAGGCAGTCAGATGGCTCCAGTCCTGCAACCCAAACAATCCCCAGATGGGAGGCTTGCAGACCTGGCCTGAGATGAAGTGGGGCTAGACATGGGTGTGGGAAGGATAGATAAGGGATTGTCTGCCCTGTACTCTGAGTGCTTCCCTGAGGCTGTGTCAGGGAGATGGAGACCAAAGCCATGTTTATTCCAGTACGTGTGGAATGGAGACATGATGAAGAGGTGGGAAGGAGTCAGCCAGAAGGACCCTAGCCTGGTTGGAGCAACCCTTGATCATCAGTGTGATCCTAAAGGTGGAGCCAACTAAGGTCCCTGGAAGTTGAATTGGTCTGTAGACCGTGGTAGAAGAAACACAGACAGGCTGAGCCATTCCGAGCCAAGCCAGCCTGTGGTTCTTCACCCCTCCCCCCAACCCTGCCACCCTCCACCGGAAGTACCCGGCCCACTTCTAACCTCGGGTCTCTGATGTGGACAGAGATATGGCTACCGAGTCCTGGGGATCGCTCGCCAGCCGTTGTCCAGCACACATGGACTTCAGTATCTGGAAGACGGCCAGGGGAGCCACGTTCAGATTCAGCAAGTCCACCAGGATCCTGGGGAAACAAATGTGGTGCTTAGCGAAACCTGAGCCCCTCCGTGCATTCCAGTTCCATGTGTCGAGCCAGCTGGGCCACCGCCATGGAAAGGCGTACAGAGACCGGGAGTTTTCAGAGCAGCGGATCGGGGCCGGAGGGGTCCTGAGGCAGGCTCATCTGCAGGGAGTGTGAGCTCGAAGCCCTGACCCTTGCCTTCTCACTTGAAAACATCCGGGTCGATGACGGTGCCAGCAGCCTGTGCAAGTTCGTACAGCTCCATTTCCTCGGCTTCCAGCGCCTTCTTCCGCCGAAGCGACAACTTTTGCAGCGTCGCCGCCTCCAGGCCCGTGGCTGTGCCCAGTCCGGCACCACCACCCGCTGCCGCCATCAGCGCAGCCTGAAAAAAAGGTGAGCGTTGGGCCCAGGCCGCCAGGAGATTCCACAGCGCCTCCTGCTGGCCACCCGTTTCCATGCAGGGTCCCCGCCGGTCCCAGCCAGGCAGCTCCAGCCAGGAGGGCGGGGCGGGGGTAGGTTCGGGAGGAATCTTTTCCTAGTTGATTGTTTGACTTGTACTGAGTGCCTTGTGTACACAGGGCAGTGTCTTAGGCATGGGGATGGTACGGTGGAAAGCAGCACCCAGAACCGTGCCTGGCAAATACTGGATCTTGGTAAATGCCTGTTAGATCACGGGTATTCATGATTGCATGTAATTATCTCTTCTGCCAAGGGTCCCTAAACAGTTTTTGCTTTTAAGCAGCACACACATTCCTTCCCACTGAAATACGAAAATTTAGACTTAAGAGGGCACTGACGCCATCACTGCGCACGCGCCCTTGTGGCCAACCGCTGCTCTCCCTACACTCTGAGGCATTGGGCTGTGCGCCTGCTCCTTTCCCTGGTTGGGAGGCGGTTTTTCAGATACGCCACAGGCGTGTCTTGATGACAGCGCAGCTAGATACGCCTTTCCCTCCCATACTGTGTGGCTGATAGTGGTTTCGGGTTTTGAAGCTAGGTGAACCCACACAAAGATCAGAGACGAAGTCAGTAAGTCAGTTTGACCTGTGTGATGAGAATGGTAAATGTTTGACCCGCCACCGTGAGACAAACGTCACTGCCGTCCGTACAGGGTGGACCTGAGAAGCCAGTCTAGGAGTGCCCGCGCAGGGGGAAGGGGACCAGGAGGGGCATTTTAGATTTGTGCAGTGGCATCTGGGAGATGATTTGTCTCATAATGCTTTGGACATTTTTAAATGTCTTTTGCTTATATATTATGGTTTCCATTTATGTGTTTTCATGGGTTTTTGTGTCTGTGTTTCTGTGTGTGTAACTTGTGCTTTATCTTTGTTTTTTTCTCTGTGTTTTATTTTGGCTTTATTTTTTTCAGTGTGCCTGTTTGTTTGCTAGAGGGAGAGAAAAGTGTTGGGTTGAGTAGGTGGGGAAGTAGAGAGGATCAGGGAAGAGATGAGGGAGGAGAAACCAGGATCGGATTATAGGGTATGAAATTATATTCAGTAAAAATAGATATATGGGATGAATAGTCTCCGTTCTTAGAAAACTTTGTCCATTGCTGAGAGTTTAGAGCATCTATTCAGTACTCAGCCTGTCTTCTTTCTTCCCTGCACTGGGCACAGATATCCTGGATCTGCTGGTCCTCATTGCTTCTCACCATCTACACTTTGTGAGCCTCTGGCCAGTCACCAGGGTCCAGACCTCAGGACTAAACCCTGGGGTGGATTTGCAGTCCTGGCACTTTAGGCTGCAGACATGGCTTTCCATGTTGAATGTGGCATCTGTCACAAATGAGGATCATGGTGACAGGAAGCTGCGGGTGACTGTGAAGAGCCAGTGCTGGGCTGTGGGGAATGAGTTTGGCTCCAGGAACAGACATTACAGGATGCATGTGCATCTGGTCCAGCACCTACTTCCCAGGGCAGAACATCCAGATGCTTGCTTGCAGAATTCCATAACATTTCCTCAGGATTTGTGCAGAGCTATGGCCATGATGTACCTGTAGGTCCTGTCTCTTCATTTCTCATGGGGCTGATGGGCTTGCATGGGTGGAGGTGGTGGCAGCTCCTGGATCCAACTCCTATTGCTCAAAGCCCCCAATACTACTAACAGGAGGTGAATCCCGGTGCTGTGCAGCCCTATCCTAGCATAAGAGCTGTTATCTCTATGAGATCAGCTGTGACTGTTTGTAAGAGTGTATCTCCTCAGCCCGCAGATGGCTCTAACCCTTCATAGAAGTGAGGGCAAGGGAGGGTCATTGGACCCTCAGTTGCTCCACCTGGCCCTTTGCTTACAGTTCTGCCCTGATCATGCATGGCTTCAACTCCAGGCAATGCCAGAGCGCTAGTGCCTTAGCTGAGGTTTCTGTTACTGCAGGGAAACACCATGACCATGAAGCAAGTTGGGGAGGAAAGGGTTAATTTGGGTTACACTTCAACATCACTGTTCATCACTGAAGGAAATCAGGACCAAAACGCAAACAGGTTAGGTCCCAGAGGCAGGAACTGTTGCAGCCATGGAGGGGTACTTACTGGCTTGCTTCTGATGGTTTGCTCAGTCCTTTTTTTTTTTTTCCAATTTTTTGAGACAGGGTTTCTCTGTAGCTTTTTGGAGCCTCTGTCCTGGAACTCACTCTGTAGACCAGGCTGGCCTCAAACTCATAGAGATCCCCCTGCATCTGCCTCCCAAATGCTGGGATTAAAGGTGTGCACCACTACTGCCCAGTGAACCCTTCTTATACTTATAGTAGTACCCAGGACCATCAGTTCAGGGTGGCACCACCCACCCGGGGCTGGATCCTCCCACATTGATCACTAAATGAGAAAATATAGCTGGATCTCATGCAGGCATTCATTCCCTCCATGGAGACCCCTTCCTCTGATGACTCTAACTTGTGTCAAGTTGACACACAAAACCCAGCTGGATCGTAAAGGCTGAGGCAGGGGGATTGAGGGCTCTGGTACTAATGCACATTTACACACTCCCTCACACACATTATCAGCTCGCACGTATCACACACACGTAATCTCAACACACACATGTACATTGTATTGGCTAGTGTTTTGTCAATATGACACACGATAGAATCATTTGGGAAGAGAGAACATCAGTTGAAAAAAATGTCCCCTTCGGACTGACCAGTGGGCAAACCCGTGTTCCATTTTTTCTCTTTCTTTCCTTTTTTCTTTTCTTTCTTTTTTTTCTTTTCTTTCCTTTTTTTTTTTTTGATGGTTTATATCGAAATGCCCAGCTGACTATGGGCAGTACCAAACCTGGACAGTTGGTCCTGGATGGAATAACAGAGCAGGCTGAGCAAGCCATGGGAAACAGCCAGTAAGCAGCTCTTCTCCAAGGGCTATGAATCAGTTCCTGCCTCTGTGTTCCTGCCTTGAGTCCACCCCTGACTTCCCCAGATGATGGAGCATAACCCACAAGCTAAAGTAAACCCTTTCCTCCCCAAGTGGATTTTGGTCATGGATTTTATCACAGGGATGGAGACCTTAGCTAAGACACACATCTTTCCACATTCTTTTACACTTAGAAGTGGACACTTCTACTCCAGAATCCTCACGTATACTTACACTGTATTGTACACTCAGGATTATTCTCACACACCTGCATACTTAAGTGAACACAGTGTTAAACACAGTCTCACACAGACAGGCTTAAAGATGTAAACATGGTTGTCTGTATACACAATCACACGGTCATACCTTTACACGTTCTTCATACATCCTTGCACATACTTACATACTCTGTATTAGTTAGTTTTGTCAGCTTAATGCAAACCTAGACATTAACTGAGAAAAAGAAATCTCAATGGAGGAGCTGTCTCTGTCAGTTTGGCCTATGGCCATATCTGTGTGACATTTCTTAATTACTGCCAATGAAGGAAGACCCAATCCACTGTGGGTGGTGAGATTCTTTTTATTATTATTATTCATTTTACATTCCAACCACAGTTCTCTCTTCCACCCCTCCCTGACTCCCCCACCCCACTCCCCCATCCACTCCTCCCAAAGGGTAAGGCCTCCTGTGGGGAGTTGACCAAGCCTCCCGCCTGCATTAAGGCTGAGCACAGCATCCCACCATAGGGAATGGGCTCCAAAAAGGTATCTCGTGCACCAGGGATAGACCCTGGTCCCACTGCCAGGGGCCTCTCAATTGACCAAGCTACACAACTGTCTCCCACACGTAGAGGACCTAGTTTGGTCCCATGCAGGCTCCATAGCTGTCCGTCTAGTGTGTGAGTTCCCACGAGCTTGGTTCAGCTGTCTCTGTGGGTTTCCCAGTCATGCTCTTGACCTCCCTTGCTCTTATTATCCCTCTTCCCTCTCTTCGACTGGATTCCGGAGCTTGGCCTGGTGCTTGCCTGTGGATCTCTGCATCTGGTTCCATCAGTTACTGGATGAAGGCTCTGTGATGACAATTAGGGTAGTCACCAATATGATTACAGGAGAAGGCCAGTTCAGGCACCCTCTACACTATTGCTTGGGGTCTTAGCTGGGATCATCCTTGTAGATATTTGGGGATTTCCCTAGCACTAGGCTTCTCCTTAATTCCATAATGGCTCCCTCTGTCAAACTATCTCTTTTATTGCTCTCCCATTCAGTCCCTCCCCCAACTCCACCATCCCATTCCTTCATGTTCTCATCTCCCACCTCCCACTCCCTGTCCCCCACCCCCACTTCCAGTTTATCCAGGAGATCTCATCTAATGCTTCTTCCCAGGGAGATCCATGCATCTCTCTCAGGGTCCTCCTTGTCACCTAGCTTCTCTGGAGCTGTGGATCACAGTCCAGTTATTCTCGCTTTACATCCAGTATCCACTAAGGAGTGAGCACAAACCATGTTTGTCTTTCTGAGTCTGGGTTATTTTTTTTTCTAATTCTATCCATTTACCTACAAATTTCATGATGTCACTGTTTTTTGTTTGTTTGTTTGCTGAGTAATACTTCACTGTGTAAATGTACCATTTTTTATCCATTCTTTAATTGAGGGGCATCTCAGCTGTTTCCAGGTTCTGGCTATTATGAATAATGCTGCTATGAATATGGTATTGCTGGGCCTTAAGTTAGATTGATTCCAAATGTTCTGAGAAGTCACCGTACTGATTTCCAAAGTGGCTGTACAAGTTTGCACTCCCACCAGCAGTGAAGGAGTTTTCCTCTTACTCCACATCTGGGGAATCTGCTGAATGCTCAGAACATAATGGACCATTTTAGTTGTGTTTTGGAAGAAATGCAGACAGTGGAAGCCTGTCTTGTGAGATTTCAGAAGGGAACAAGAACTGTAGCGGGAACTGAATTAGAAACTATTGCTGTCGCTTTTTGCCTAAGAATCTGTGTGTGATGGTTCTGCTCGGGCTGAAGAGGACCTGCACTTGCCACAGAGATCAGTACCACCAAAGTGAGACCACTTGTGCTCCAGTGGACAATAAGAAAGGACTTCCAAGTTGTGCCCTGAGTGGTCCAGGCTACATAAGAGGAGAACTCAGCAATGTAACAATTATCCACATGGGCCTGGTTTTGAAGGTATGAAGTGGTCATGGAGAATACCCAAGACTTGACATTTGTAGAAGGTCAGAGTTACTCTAAAGATACCCTAAGAAGCCCCAGGTGCACCGAAGGCCCCAGAATGTTGGAGATGCCAGGACTGTGGCATCTGTGAAGGAGAGCTGTAAGTGTGGGCTAGAACCAACCAGCCCAGATGAAAGCTCTGTGTGCTGCAGATGGATGAGGTGGACTGTTTACCTGTCTGGGGACCACACTGTAAGTCCCATGTACCGGACACTGAGCTTGAGAATTTGGTCTTACACTGCTAGCTTTTGGTTTCTCTTTAGTTTGACTTTTTTTCTTCTGTATTTTCCTTTTGGAATAAGTATGTTTAGGTATGTAACTTGTTTTCTATTTTCTAAGAGTCCACACTGAAAAAGACTTTGGACATTTGAAATGTTGGGGTTTTTAAAGACTTCAGGAGCCTTCTGGAGTTGGTCTTATTTTATATCATGATATTAACATGAGACTTTTGAGACAATGGATGGATTATGACTTAGAGTGATGTGTTTGCGTATGAATTGACAAGGACTGGCTGGATTGTGCAGTTAGTTTTAACTCAGTTTGACAACTTGGAATCACCTGGGAGAAGTCTCGGTGATGAGTTTTATAAGTTAATTCGCGGGGGCTGTCTTTGAAGGGTAGTATTGATTCTTAATCGAGGCAGGAATATCCAGTGTGAGTGTGGGAGGCACAGTTTCGTGGAGTGGGTCCTGAACTGGAGAAGAGTGAAGAAAGCAACAGGCATGCCAGGATGCTCATATTCTCTTTTGTTTCTGTCTGTGGAGATCATGTTCTAGCTGCTCAAATTCTTGTCTGGACTTTGCTGCAATAATGGATGGAAACCTGAAACTGTAAGCCCAAGAAACCCTTTCCTTTCCTAACTGGCTTTTTGTCAAGAGGTTTAATCGCAACAAAAAAAAAAAAAAGAAAAGAAAAGAAACTAGTTCATTCACCCACACTTGTTTTTGTTGATAGTTACAGAATTGCATCATTGTAATGTATTCCCTGTGCTTCTCACACTCAGTCAAAGATAACTGTGACTTGGCAGTGAGCTTACTAGTGCCGGAGCAGCAGGCTACTGCTCCCCAGCTCCTCAGCTCTTTGTCTGTTATTTATAGGTGTGTCTGTCCCATCACATGGTAGAATCTTCCCACTTCCCTAATATACTTTCTGAAAGTTTTGCAAAGAGCCAGTCTGGAGTCAAAGAGGGGGCTTATACAATCTCAAGAATGAGAAATATTTGCATAAAACACCCCCACATTAATGGCAGCTAAGAATAAGAAGGGTCAGCAGCCAGCATCGGGTCTCGCAGAGAAGAGCAGGAAGCAGAGGTTGTAGCATCTTCCTGTGAACTGGGCTAAACTGCTTCTCACTCCCTTGCTCACTGCAAAGGGACTTTTAGATGACTTTTGGAAGACAATTGGCTACCCCTTGGATGGTATCCTCTCGTTCAGCCTTGGTTCTGGATGGTCATAATTGGTGTTGCTCATTTCGTCAAAGACCGTGGACCAAGTTGGCACCAACTCAGCCTCACATCGTTTCAAAGTCTCCTGTTCCTGGAGCAGCAGCGATCTCGGGAGCTACTTTGTGAGCAGGATCAGCACTGGGATGGTACCCCAGCTGTTGTATTCTATAAAACTTTATTAATAGACTATCTGGGGTTCCTAATCAGTTCTCTGGCTCCATTGACAGCTCCTCCGACTCAGCCTCTCGGACCGTAGCTGATCTGAAGACCGAGGATGAGGCTGGTTATTGTGATAGCAGCAGTAGTCAGATGGGGTTGGGATGTAAGACAAAACCTCCCCCAGATGGCCCACCCTCGGTCAGTGCTACAGCTGTCTCAAACAGGGAAGATTAATCCCTGTCTCCTCAAGACAAGATCAACTGTGTCTCCTCTTCTCATTCTGGGATGTCAAATCATGGCTTCCACTGTACTAGATTCTCTTTCTATGTATTGATGGCTGATCGCATGCATTTATTATAGGGCCAACCCTTGTCAGAGATGTAGTTGAAAGCAGAAATTTTGAGCACCTATACAGTTCTTTCTAATTGAAATTAGATTCTTCTCTCGGGCAGTACATCCAGACCATAATTTCACCTCCTCCCACTCCTCCTAACCTCTCCCCACCTCCCCTCTCCACCAGATCCACTCCCTCTCCATCTCCCATTAGAAAAGAGCAGGCCTCCAAGACATAACAATCAAATACAGTACGAAAAACCACAAGCCCTCACACCAAAGCTGGGCAAGGCAACCCAACAGGAGAAAAAGAGGCCCAAGAGAAGGCGAAAGGGTCAGAAACACACCCGCTCCCACTGTTAGAAGTCCCACAAAAACACCAAGCTAACAGCCAAGATATATACTCAGAGGACCTGGTGCAAACACATGCAGACCCCATGCTTGCCACTTCAGGCTCTGTGAGCCCATCTGCACCCTGCTTCGTTGATTCAGAGGGACAGGAACGTGTCTTCCTGCTCTCCCCCCACAACCTTTCCTCCCCTGCTTCCACGGAATTTCCAGAACTCCGAGGAGAGGAACTCGTTTGAGATCTCAAATATAGGGTCTCTCTGTCTGTATAATGCCAGACTGTGGGTCTCTACAGTTGCTGCCAGAGGAAGCCTCTCTGATAACAACTTGATAAGGCTCTGATCTATGAGTATAACAGAATACCATTAGGAATCGTTTCATTGATTTTTTTTTTTTCTTTTTGCCCGTCTTGTTTGTTTCTAGTCTAGGTCTGTGGGCTATCCCATCTCCGGTTCCTGCCATCCAACCAGTGGCAGCTCCCTCTCATGGCCCAGGCCTCAAATTAAAACAGAAGTTGGTTGGCCACTCCCATGAGCTCTGCACCACCACTGCCCCAGCACATTTGCGGCAGGGTGCAGATGGGCTCACAGAGCCTGAAGTGGCAAGCAAAATTAGTTACAAAGTAGCAATAATTTTATGGTTGTGGTCACTACAGCATGAGTAACTGTATTAACTAGTGACAGCATTAGGAAGGTTGAGAAGCGCTGCTCTAGAGGCCTCACAGAACCGAAGGTGAGCTTCAGCTATAAAATACCCAAATTGTTATGTGCTGACTGGGTGCGCTCTCAGACTGGACCATGTGCTGCCCCAGGAGCCAGCCTCCTATTCAGACTCTCTGGCCCTCTAAATTTATATACTGTGCTCGCTTTGTGTGTGCCCTGCCTCAGTGACCTGGGCCAGCCCTCAATGACCTCCTAGCTGGCAGATAATTCCCCAAGGTCACGGCCCCAGGCTAATCCAATCTGGGTACTCCTCCCAGCCAGTTAGCCTGTGACTGTTCCTTGACGATTTCTTTTGTAACATGAGCAGGGTCCTGTTTGCCACTATTTTGTTTTTGGTTTTCATTTGTTTTTCTGACATAGTGTCCCACTCTGCCCAAGCTGTCCTGAAACATATTATGTAGATCCCGCTAGCCTCCAACTCACAGCAATGCTCCTGCCTCAGCCTCCCCTGTCCTAGGATGTAGGAATGAGTCCCCATACTCAGAATGTGTTCCTGTTTTTTGAAACCCCTGGCAACATATGGCTGAGTCAGTGCCCTCAGTGCCCTGGGCTGATACCTGATGAAGCTTTGTGGGCACACAGTTTAGTGCGGTAGACAGTTTCTGTGGTTAAATCAACCTGAGATTGGCCCTTGGAACCTAATGATGGAAACAAAGAAATGACTCCCACGAGTTACATGTATGTGTGCAAGGGCTCAAGTGTGCGGGCACACACACACATATGCACACTCATATTCACACACACACTAAACAATTTAACACATTTTACATCTTGTTTTTCATCTGCAGCACAGCGGTTGCACCTAGTCCTACCACTGCACCTCAGCTGCGGTCTGCTTCTCCGCAGCCAATGCCTCACGGGACCCAATGACCCAATGCGGGGTCAGCAACCCCGCAGCCTGGGGAGCCTTCACATCTGGCTGCCGCCACCTCAGCCACCTTCACGCCTCCACATAGGGAGGCAAATGTGGTTTTAACTAGGTCGCTATCTTTTTACTTTACCTATGGAGACTTAGGAGCCAGATGCTGGAGTGAAAACCTGCTAGCTCGGACAGGCAGAGTCGGCAGCCGGCTGCCCTTCCTCCTCTACCATCATCTCAGAAAGAGGACTCTCTCCTGGGCTGTCTGAAACAAAACTCCTCCAACCGGATGTCCCTTCTGCCTACTTCCTGTGCCCCCCCCCCCCATGTTCCAACTTCTCACTTTCTATGGTTACTTCCAGTCATCTGGCTGCTTCTCTGTGTCTTGACCTATGATTGGTTTTATTTGAATAATACAATCTCGGGGTTCACAGTGTGATCGAACATCCTGCAACAGTGAATCTTTGAGGCTAACGGGATTCAATGAAGTTAGTTCTTTTAGACAGCCCACACGTGTTAGGTGGTAATGTGCTTCCTCTGCCCACACAGAAATTTAGTTATGGCCATTAAATTAAATCAAGCCTGTCTGTTTGCTGTTGGTAATTTTACTAGATTATCAGTTCTTTCAGTGAGGTATTTATTCATCAATTCTCTGTGTATCAAATAGCTACTAACCGTTCTCTCAATTTCTTTTAACTACTAGAAGCCAAGTTGTTGGAGGCAACTATATTTGATATTTTTCTGTTGCTTTTATAAAACACTAGAATCAAGGCAACTTTTAGAAGAATTTTTAGAAGAGTTTGTGTTTTCAGTTCCAGAGGGGTAAAAGTCCCTGACAGCGGAGCAAAGGCTACTGGAGCAGCAGCTACAAGCGCCCAGCTTGCACCACGTAAGAGCATAGAGAGCAAACAGGAATAGCATGAGTCTGCACTCTCAACATCTGTCTCCTATAGCACACTTCCTCCAGCAAGGCCACACCTCCTACAGCTCCCCAAACTGTGCCATCAACTGAGGACTGAATATTCAGTGCAGAGACTTTGGGGGGAAATCCTCATTCAAACTACAGAGGCCTTATCCTGATAGGATATTAATACACATTGTTTCCCTGCAGTCTCAACCAGCCCCATAGCCTTGGAGGGTGGCACTCTTTCAACACCAGGGGTGTTGTGTGGGTGGTGCTGACGGATGCCCTTGCTATGTGTCCTCCTGGAATATGTTCCTCCCGTCTCAAGATGAAGTCAAACCTGTTTGTAAATTGGAGTCGTTCAGAGCAAGAAAACAAAACCAAAAAATCATAGCAATTGTTTTATGCAATAGCAGGATGCAGGCTTACTCTGTGACAAGGTGAAACCGTCTCATGGGCAAAGGACGTTTTGAAGCAGAGCAAAGAAGTGATGATGTAAGAGCTTCAGATTGAGGCCTCTTCCTGGGCTCCTAGGAGATACAGGCGGGGAACACATCACATCTCTGGAGGCTCTAGTTATTAATCAGCTAATACGTTAAGGAAATGCCCAAATGGGCACAGCTAGCAAGTGGAGTCTCTGTGTCTAGAGCCAGGCTGTCTGACGCCAGCTTGTGCCCCGTTCTGAAATACAGACATGGTCCAAATTTGGTTAATGTGTCCAGCACAGCTGCAGATGCCTCGCTGCCACTGGCGTCAGAAGCCGAGTGCACACTAATAAGACCCTTGGAAAGTTCTGTGTCAGCCATACCATACTTTGTGTCTAAGTCCTGTGGCTTGGTTCCCTGTGAGGTCTGTACTGCAGGATTTTAACACAGAAAAGTAAAAATTTTCTTTTGTCCCGAAAGTACATTTCTTTTTTTTAATTTGTTTATTAAAGATTTCTGTCTCTTCCCTGCCACCGCCTCCCATTTCCCTCCCCCAATCGAGTCCCCCTCCCTCGTCAGCCCAAAGAGCAATCAGGGTTCCCTGCCCTGTGGGAAGTCCAAGGACCACCCACCTCCATCCAGGTCTAGTAAGGTGAGCATCCAAACTGCCTAGGCTCCCACAAAGCCAGTACGTGCAGTAGGATCAAAAACCCGTTGCCATTGACCTTGAGTTCTCAGTAGTTCTCATTGTCCACTATGTTCAGCGAGTCCGGTTTTATCCCAGGCTTTTTTAGGGAGGAGACCAAGTGTTTGTGCACACTCCTCGCCCCTCTACTTCCCCGATGTCTTCATTCATGTGTGACTGACCATTTGTGTGTCCTTAATTCATTTTATCATGTATGAACATTTTACTACCCTGTTATTTACACAACCATTTGACTGGTTGCCTGTCATATTAAACAAATCTCAAATGTTTAGCTATATAAGGCCTATATTTTATATAAATATTTGAGAAGAACTTGTAGGAAAGTATTCCTGGGGATTGAAAAGACACAAGTGACATTCATTTCATTTTTTTTTTTTTTGAGGGAGTTGGGGGGAAATTGATTTTGTTTTTTCCAGACAGGGTTTATTTGTTTAGCGCTGGCTGGCCTGGAACTCACTCTGTAGACTGATCAGGCTGGCCTCAAACTCACAGAGCTCCATCTGTCTCTGCTTCCCGAGTGCTAAGATTAAAGGCATGAGCTCACTTCAGTTCTTAGCCTTCTTGTCTGCACGCAATCAGGCTGCATCTTGTCTGAGAGTAGCCCAAGGCGGTGTTCGTCTGCCTCAAGTGTCTGGAGGCTTCATCATATGCTCTTCCTCCTGTTCACCCCGAGAAGAGCTTGAGCAAATAGGAAGCTGAAGACCTGGTGTACTGAGGATTCAGTGTGTTCTCGTGGGTGTGGTTTCCAACTCTAAATGTGGTCGATGTCAGCAATTATAGTCCCTAGGCAGATATGCCAGAATAGTTCCCACTTTATAATTAGACTTCTTTTTTAAAATGTATGTGCGTGGTGTGTGTGTGTGTGTGTGTGTGTGTGTGTGTGTGTGTGTGTTTGTGGTGTGTCTGTAAATCCCTGGAGTGATCAGAGGAGGGAAGGTGCTGGATCCCCTGGACAGGGTTATAGAGCTTAGGAGCCACTTACATCCACTTGGGTCCTGGAAACCAAACTTTGGCCTTCTGAAGAGATGTAAGAAACTGCTAAGCCGTCTCTAACCCTTGCTTCCCTCTCTTTAAATACTCTAGTCTGAATCATTCGCTTTCAGATGGGTAGAAGAGGAGGACATACAGTGGGCATGGAGTTCTGCCAATGGCCCTAAGCGCCGTCTGTGCTTCTGAATGGTTCTGACCATTCCAGCTGGCCATGCTCATGTCACATTCTTAAGAGGATTCTCCATGTCCTGGTGAAGTGGTGCTACAGGAGAGGAGGGAGTCTCAGGTACTCCAGGGCATCCCAGGCTCTTGTGCACATAACAGTAAATTGGACAGGGACATGTGGATAGTTGTAAAAGCACGGAGGGCTTATCAAGAAAGAGTGCTTCCAGGTGTGTCACGGCTGTGAGAAAAGCGTAGAGGGGCACAGGCTAGGGACGTGGCTCAGTGGTCATATTAGTTACTTCTATTGCTGTGATGAGATCACAACTCAGGCAATTATAGAAGTGTTTATTGGGACATGTAGTTTCAGAGGATAAGTCCGTGACTACCACGACAGGGAGCATGGCAGCATGAGGACACCTGGAGTGTGAGAGACCATTCCCTTTTCTTGGGAAGGACCTGTGTTAGGAGACATCCTTGAAATGGGAGCGACAGAGAGACTCAACCACGTACAAGACTTTGGAGAGGCCTGGAGGGAAGAGAGCCCCCGGAGGAATGCCAGCAGTAAGGAGGATTCTGGCTTTAATGGATTTTTCAAGACAATGGCGGGAAGTTCCAGGGCACATGATTCAGTGTGCCGTAGCCTATGTGCCAACTGATACCCTTGGCAGGGATCAGGGCCATAAACTTCACCTGCAGTTGTGAGGGGAAAGGCTTCAAGGCCAGAGCCTGTCACAGTTTCTTAACTGGATGGGCAATGGGTGTGGGAGGGCTGGATAATCAGCTCCAGGGGTGTGACTGGATTTCTAGGAGAGGGAAGGAGAAGTCTGGAAGGTCTTTAAGCTGGAAAACATATCCACTGTGAATGGTCCCCAGCCCCAAATCACTGGGAAATAAACTCCACAGTCTTTTGCCATTGGCCTTCTAGTGTAATCCAGTCTCTTTCACTCTGTCTCTATCTCTTCTCCCTTGCTCTCTTTCCATCCAACTTCTATTTCTTTCCTTCCATCTCTTTCTGTTTCTATCTCTGTCCCCTCCCTCTGTGTGTGAGAGTGTGTGTGTGTTTGCTGCATGTATGTCTGCTAAGTGTGCAGAGTATACCTGACCGTGCGGAGGTCAGAGGTTGGCACTGGCTGTCTTCTGTTGACTTCTAGTTTATTATTTGAAGCAGGGACTGTCACTGAAGGCTGCACAGCATGCTCTGAGGATCCACTGTGTCTTACCTGGATTTACAGGTAAATGTCACCATGCCTGGTATTTTATGTGAATTCTAGGTTCGAACTCAAGTCCTTGTTCAGCAAGTTCTTTATCAATTGTGGTAGTTTGGATGAGAATGGCCCCTAAGTGTTGAATACTATGTCCTCCTTCGTGGAAGCTTTGGGAAGGAGAAGTAGGCGTGAGCTTGTTGAAGGAAGTGTGTCACTGACATGGATGTTGAGTGTTAAGAATTCTGAACCATTCCAAGTCAGCTCCCTCTCCAGACTGTGCTCAGGGATCAGGATGAAGCTCTCGGCTACTGTTCCACCATGCCTGCCTTCCTGCTGCCCTGCCCCCTCTCAGGACGCTGACCTCTGACCTTTTATCCACACACTGAAATTCCTGAGAGGTGGCCTGTGCAACACCTTGCAAGGTGTGTCATTCCTGCACATCTTCCCTCCACTCATTCACGAATACTTTCTGCTCTCTGCTTCAACCTAACCCTCAGGCCAGCACCAAGACTCAGAATGACTGAACTCCTACCCTCTTCTTCTTCCCAATGTGGACACTTGAATAAATCTCCCTTTACTGTTTTTCTCTATTTATTTATTTGATTTTTTTTTCCCTGAGGTGGGGATTCTCTATGTGACAGCCCTGGCTGACCTGGAATTCTGGAGACCAGGCTGGACTCAAACTCACCAGAGAGCCGTCTGCCTCTGCCTCCCAAGTACTGGTATTGAAGGTGTGCAACACCACCACCTAGCTGTTTTTCATTCTTAATTTATTTTTCAGACTGTCTTATTGAGGACAGGTAGCTGAACCTGGAGTGTTAGAGATACAGGGTCCAGATCTGCCCCCAGTACTTCTGACCACGGGCTGAGCTGGCAAGCCATTACAAGGAGCGTTAGAGAGGGGACAGTAAGTGACCGAATCTGCCTCCAGGACACACATGGCGGCTGTGTTCCACTCCAGCAATTTATAGAGAGACTGAGGTGCCTGCTGGATTTTTACCCTGCTGTGAGTCCACATCTAGAAACTCACTTCAAATATACACTTCCCCCATTTCCACAATTTCACTTAACTTCAGTCATGGTGGCTTGACTATGTGACGTGAAACTTTCCAGAAAGGCAAACTCCCCAAGTGTGAAGTCACACACTCTTCTGCCGTCCATCACCATGCCACCTCGGGTGAGCAGCCCTTCACCTCGTGTCTGTACAGCCTAGGCTCCTGCTCATTATCCCCTCAGTTACATCCTTGGTATTAAGTAGACTCACTGGGTGCTTCCGAACCTGTGTTCAGTTCCCTGTGTTTTACTCCATAGTGATCCTGAAGTTGACACCCATGGATACCACTTCTCAGGTCTGCTGAAGAGAAGGTGTACTGCTCTTCCTTCAGTGGAAAGTGAACCTGTGTTCAGTTCCCTGTGTTTTACTCCATAGTGATCCCGAAGTTGACACCCATGGACGTCACTTTTCAGGTCTGCTGAAGAGAAGGTGTACTGCTCTTCCTTCAGTGGAAAGTGGGGCAGTTCACTAATAAAACAAAAGGAAAGAAGGTGCTGCAGGTTGCTAACTCCTGTAGACAAAGTAAAACATGATTTATACCAGGCTGGGCACACTGACTTCAGACAGTTCTGGGGCTGTGGATGAGCGAAGAGCTGTGCTATGTCATGGGCCCTCCAAGTGTCTCCCCCTTCTCAGAATACAGCATGTGCCCTGTTCCCCACAGCTGTCTCTGAGACACAGAGTTGGTGAGAAACCAGCCTTCCCGTGGGCTTGCATTTTTCCATTTTCTTATCATTAGCAGAATACTCTCATAGACCTACCTTGTCACCACTCTCTTGGTGTGTGCAGCTAGTTCACGTGGCATGATATAGAAACTAATACCTCAATCCTTCTGACTTCATTAAGCCCACCAAGTGAGAGTAAAGACCATTACCCTAATTCTACAGTCAAAACAACCAAGCTTTATTTTCTGTCAAGACAGGGCTATCTCCCTAAAGCAGGAGTTGAAAACAAAATAGCATCAAATACAGGAGAAGGTGGAGTTTGCATTGTCCAAAAAACTGCAAGGCTAGGGGCTTTTCAAGGGTTGGGAGATTTCCAGAGAAATTTTGCTTATGTAGGAACTTGGTTGAATATTTTAAAATTATTTTGCAGAACATCTTATCAGGATATAGTCATGTTATGAATCAAACTCCCCTGTGTTGGGAGCATGTCAAATTCAGAAGCAAGTTAAAACATGGTCGGCAGAATTTTGCAGCAAACAGAAGTCAACTTGTTGTAACCTTATAGGAAAATGGCTTCCGTCCTCAAGATGGAGTCAGTCTGGTCCATCAACTTCTGCAATATTGTACATGATAACTGTCCAGTCTGGTTCAGCTTTGGGTCGGGGGTGGGGCTTTATCATTTCTCCGTCTTCCTTCATTATCCCACATTCTGTCTGTTAAAATGCTCATTTTCCTAGTGCACCTCCTGTCCAGGTTCTAGAGGGAAGCTTCCCATTCCTCCTCTGTCTCACTCTTGCCCTCTCCCTTCCTGCCTAAACCCCATCATGCTGCCTCTGGCATAGCTTTCCATTTCTTCTCTTTCCCCTCTTCAGGGCCTGAACATGAGCCTAACTGCCAATGTTCCTCTGACTCTCTTTCCTATAAAGCTCATCTTAGGGGAAATTATCTCAGTTTCTTTCTGCAAACCTATCTTTGCATGAGTTTCTCTCACAGGTTTGACTCCAGCATCGCGAATGTGCAGATAAGGACACTGATGGCTCTTCCTGACAAAACATAAACTTATTCACAAGTTTCTGAGAATTTTGATTTTACACTTTTGTTTTTCCACTAGCAATCCGTCTGTTTGCCCAGTCAAAATCCAGCTTGCCATGAACCCAGACTGTCATTTTGGGCCTGGGGGCCTGTCTCAGCTAGGGTTAGTATAGCTTTAACACTATGACCAAAGCAACTTGGGAGGAAAACATTTATTCATCTTCCTCTTCTACATCACAGTGGATAATCAATGGAATCCAGAACGGGAACTTAAGCATGGCAGGCAGCTGGAGACAGAAGATGATGCAGAAACCATGGAGTATGCTGCTTATTGGATTGCTCCGCCTGGCTTGCTCAGCCTGCTTTGTTATGCAAACCCAGGACCACCAGTCCCAGGATGGCACCATCCATACTGGGCTGGGTTCTTCCCCATAAATTATTAGTTAAGATCTTACCCTTTAAGCCTGCCTACAGCTGGATCTTAGGGAGGTATTTTCTCAGTTGAGGCTCCCTCCTCTCTGATGATTCCAGTTTGTGTCAAATTGACATTAAACCAACCGGTACAGTTTCCCACTTTGGACCTGACAGTGACATGGTACTTCCTGGCAAGTCTGATGGCAAAAGTTCAAGTCCATATGGACACAGGACCGACTCCTTCAGTTGTCCTCAGACAGCCACATATATGCCATGGTATGAGTTCAGAAATAAATGTAAAAACCAAACCAAAACCAAAGGGAAGTAAAGCACATCTGGTCAAAGCTGCAAGTTCCAAGAGAGAGAGCTCTGTGCCTGTCACCTTGGCTCAACTCAGCTGTGGACTACAACTTCCCTTCTAGTATGTGTCTCCATAGGACATGCTTTTAGGATAGCTCCCTGGGAGGGAGGAGGGGAGTAGTGCCCTGTGAAGCCTGCACACATCCCAGGAGTCACCTCACTAAACGTGACCCAGGTGATAGTGTAAAGGGACTTGGCACAGTTTACAGGTCATTTTCCTAAGAAATGGCCCAAACTGAGATGTCTTGGTGGGCCTGACTTGGTCAAGTGGAAAGTCTATAAATTAAAGTTTGGATTACTCTGATTCAAAGCAGCAATGAAGTCTGAAGCTGCCCTTCCTTCTGCATTCTTCTTGCATTTTTTCCTATGGTCATGTTCAGATCATCCCTGTTGGTGATGAAGCACCCCCACCCCGACTTCAGGTTTTACTAAATAGTTGACCATGTTGGGTGCCAGTTGCTATAGGGAGATGATCTTTAGGCAAGCTTTATTTAAACATAAATAAAATATTGCAATAACAACCATGGTTTTGGAAATGTATTAGATGAAGATGCATAGGCAGTGTCTCTGCAGGAGCCTAGCGAGACCTGTGAAAGAGGAAGGTCTTCAGCAGGTACTAAGGCCTTAGCAGCAGCAGCAGCAGCAGCAGCAGTCAGCATGGACTCTACTGGAACAGATTGCACCCTAAATATGAGCCCAAATGGACCCTGCTTGCATTGCTCTCGTCAGGTCTTTTGTCACATTAACAGAAAAAGTAACTTGATTATACTTCCCAAATATGTAAGTGGTCAAGGTGTACTTTGTGTCTATTGGTGTTTGATGTACAGCATCCTTGGGTTGTTCTCTGGTTCTGACATTCTTATTTTTTCACCAGTAGGAGGTGTTAGCCCAGATATTAACGTTGACAGTTAAAGGCTAGTGTCTTTGTCACACTTCTTATCAAAGAAAACACTCAATTGAAATAAGGAAATTTGACGTGTCCCACCAAAGAAACTAAGTAGGACTCAGGGGCCCACAGAAATGGAAGCTACAAGCCCAGGACCTGCATGGGTCTGCCCCAGGTTCTCTGTGTAGATGTTATGGGTTGTTATCTTGGTATTTTGGGGGGACTCCTAATAGTAGGAGCTTGTGTTTTTCTGACTTTTATGCCTGCTCTTGAGACTCTTTTCCTCACATTGGGTTGCCCTTCCTCCTTCACAGGAGCCTTTGTCTTGTCTCCTTGTATCTTCCTTTGTCATGCTTTGCTTTTGTCTCTTGGAGACCCTGCTCTTTTCTGAGGAGGAAATGGAGGGGAATTGGGTCTGGCAGAGAAGGGAGGTGGTGGTGGAGCTAGGATCATTTGAAGAAAAAGAATAGTGAACAGCTGTATGCCAAGGTTCAGCTCAGCTGAGTGGAAGGTGTCCCCAGAAAATTATACACCCCTAAAAAGAGGGTGTGTCCTAAGCATACTTTGTCACACACACAAAGGAACACTACGTCTTTCCACTATGCCAGAATTTACCGAATAACAAATTGACAAGGAGTGGATGTTTCAAAGGCAGAGATGCATCAGTCTCACTTTCCTTAAAACCTCTGCTTCGGTGAACATCTTCAGTTATCCCGACTTTAGACAGGAATAGTAGTGATACATCACAAATTACACAGTAAATCTACCAGTCTCTCTCTCTCTCTCTCTCTCTCTCTCTCTCCACACACACACACACACACACACACACACACACACACTTACCATTAAGGGTAAAAGGTCTTTGTCATGGGTTGAATATGACATATCTTATACTGTCCCATGTGCTTGATCCCTTGGTCTCCTTAGGTGGTCCTGTTTGAGCAATTAAGAAACTCTTCGATGTCTGGCCTGGCTGGAGGTGGTTGGTCCTTAAGAGACCAGAGAAGACTATCAGTGCAGTGATAACAGTTGCCTCACTGTGAGGAAAGAGTCCCCAACCCATGTAAGGGACCAGCTTGGCCTGGACCTTGTCCTTATACTGCAGTGAAGCAGTGAGACTCATAATTTTGTTCTGGGAGTGTTAGTTTGTTAGTATCCATCTTTGGAATTGGACATCGGTGATCGCCATTGACCTGAACACAGTGAGTTTATTTCCTGGGCGTGGGGGGGATGGGAGGATGGGTAGTATTGGGGCATAGATTTTGGTTTACTGTTTGTAGTTTGAGATTTACTTTGTGCATTTGCTTCAGTTATTTTTGTTATCATCCATATTTGTATTGCTGTCTATTCATTTATCTTAGCCATTTTGTACATTGGTTTATTTCTAACCCTAAAGCTTTTGTCAATACATATTAGCTTTAGAAAATAGTTTGACTATACCATGCACTTGGACCCAACTCAATAGCTTTGCTACTTCCCACAGCATTTCCCCAGGCTTATCAATTCCCTTATCGTTGTAAGACTCTTCCTCTGCCCCCATGCCACTCGTGAAACAAAACATGCTCAGAGGGATCTTGGAGCACAGCAGAGGGAAGGCAGCAGCCGGTACATGTTTGGTAACCTCTTACATCAATGTTTGTAGTAATAGGGGCGGCGGGGCTGCATTCCCAGCACCCCGGCCGCCTGCTCGGCTAGCTTATGCCCCAAAATAATTACACAGACACTGTATTCTTTTAAGCACTGCTTGGCCCTTTAGCTCTAGCACTTACAGGCTAATTCTCACATCCTGATCAACTCATCTCTAATAATCTGTGAGAACCGGTCTTACCGGGAAGATTCTAGGCTAGTCCATCCTGGGTCAGAGCTTCATCCCAGGAGCGGGGCATGGCGTCTCTCTCAGGCGTCTGCTCCCGAGAGAGCTGTGGAGTCTGACCTCACTTCCTCTTCCTCCCAGCGTTTTGTTCTGTTTACTCCACCTACCTATGTCCTAACCAATAAAATGGGCCAATGACCTTCCTCCATCATTTCCCCGTTTTCGGTTTAAACAAAAAAAAAGGCTTTAACATAGCAAAATTACATATAACAAAACAGTTATCAAGTAAAAGTTACAATAATCTTTATCATAACTAAGGAAAACTATAACTATAACTAACTATTCTTAACTCCATCAAAGACTCCAGAAAGATATAATATTACCTAAGTAAACAAGAACTAAGAAACTTCAAACTCTAGAAATGACAAAGACATCTCGCTGCCTGGACAGTCACCCAAAGTTCTTTTGTACCGTTGGGGCATCCATCTTCAGCCTTCAGGCCCATGGTATCCAGCAGACATTTCCATAAAGCAGGAAAATTCAAAGTCAGTTCAGTCACTATCTGTTGTGTCCTGCAGAATGTCTCGCAGACTCTTTCATGAATCAGGAACCCCGAAAGATCATCTCACCTTAGGCAAGTTCAGTAGTCCTCTCTCTGCGGGTTCTCTGTGTCCAGTTTATGCAATAGTCCAGGCAAGAGCAGTTTCTTGCCCAAATGGCTATCAAACTCCATAAGGTGCCTCTTCGATGCCTATCTTCCTCTTGAAGTAGATTGGTGCTGCCAGGAGCAGAGTGTCTCATTGTCATGAAAAGTCCTAAGTTATTAAAACATTAAATGTCCTATTCTGTAATCTTTGAAAGACATGAAGAATGTCTATCTAAAATATATCTCTATATATCTAGAAAATCTAACTAACATGACTACAAGCTTTACTATTATTTATGATTATCCATCAACAACCTATATTTCCTAATTATACATTACATTTTAATAATGAACTACACAATCACAATACCTTAATCAATATCAGAAACACTTATACATATAACAAAATTGACCTTAAATCTCTATCAATAAAGCAAAATCTATACTAATGCAAATTATTCATACCTATATCATATCCCCCTTTAAATGTAAAAGAACATTTATAAACATTTTTTGGGAATAGGGGCGCAGTTATTTCTCTCCAAACTGCTTCCTGCTGAATGGGGGCGTCGTTAATTAGGTCTTTCATGGTATAACCTGTGTGCTAGTTTCATCTCAGTTGGCAGTTGAGCGAAGCAATTTTCTGAAGATGTTCACACCAACCCTTCAGGAGGGCGTGGTCCATCATACCAAATCGGAATAGAAGAAATGAACAGCGTCTCATCCTCTGTGAAAACAAAATAAGAAACTCTTTTCCAAAGTATCATATCCTTAGATACAAATTCAAAATATCTATGTTGGATTAGTTCAGCATCATTTATAAACAAATATCTTTTAGCAGTTGTTTGTCCTTCCTCAGCATTCAAACGATTCAAAGAGAGCATAATAGTATACAGTATCAAGATTCTCTGTGTATTTTCCATCATCGTGTGGCATTATTTTAATCTCTATTTCGTTTATTTTTACTTTTAACTTTTTGTTTTTTGAGACAGGTTCTCTGTATCTTTGACCTGAAGTAACTCTGTAGACCAGGCTGTCTTTGAACTCTCAGAGATCCGCCTGTCTCTGCCTCCCAGGCATTGGGATTAAAGGTGTAAACTACTACACCTTGAACTCACAGAGATCTGTTTGCCTCTGCCTTCTAGGCACTGGGATTAAAGGCGTGTGCTACCACACACAACAACTCTCTTCCTTTTTTTGTTTTTTATTTTAAGAACTTCAACTTTTAGTCTGCATATATTTTTAACACACTTTAAACCATTCAGAAATTTTCTCTGTCTTTGAATCTCTCTTTACTGTATATCTCTCTTTTTCTGACCACATGAATCTTTAATTTACCAAGCAATCTCAGTAGGACTAAAGGCGTGGCTTTGCCAGCTAGATCCAGTCCATTCCTTAGCTTTCCAGCCTCATGGCGGATATACAGGCTGTAGCCATGTTTACTGCAACAACTGCATGGCATTTCAAGGTCCCTGCCAGCAAGTGAGCTACAGCAGGCAACACTCAAGTCCTCTCGGTAGCCAGCCCTCCTGCCTCAAACAGTCAGAGTTTGCCCTGGCAGGACAGCCCAGAAAGCTGGCATTTTTAAATGGCGCAGCTTTTTTCCTGCTACGGCTGAAAACCGAAAAGCATGCGTTCAGCTTTTCGTCAACACCATTTAAGTGTTTCGTGGCAGGACCTCTTAATGAGCTGCAGGCTTTGCAGCTAAAGCTGAGTCAGGAAGCCTCTCTTAGATGAGGCGCTTGCTTGCCTCTAACAAGCAGAGCAGACCCGAGAACACAGCGAGTCTAGTTGCCATCAAACAAATCATAGCCCTTTACTCCAAATGCTCTATTCAAAAGCTCTGTCTCCCGCAGGAGCCAGACAGAGATCGCAATGGCGGCACAGCCCCAGGAAGTCGCGCTTTAAAATGACACAGTGTTTTTTTCTGCTACTGTTGCCGAATCAGGAAATCTCTCTACAGCATGCCACCAACAAACAGCAAAAATCTGTGTTAAACTCTCGCTCCCTTATTTTTAAGCCTTCTCAGGTTTTTTAAGTGGGTTTAGTTGTCCACACGTCTGGGCGCCAACTGTAGTAATAGGGGCGGCGGGGCTGCATTCCCAGCACCCCGGCCGCCTGCTCGGCTAGCTTATGCCCCAAAATAATTACACAGACACTGTATTCTTTTAAGCACTGCTTGGCCCTTTAGCTCTAGCACTTACAGGCTAATTCTCACATCCTGATCAACTCATCTCTAATAATCTGTGAGAACCGGTCTTACAGGGAAGATTCTAGGCTAGTCCATCCTGGGTCAGAGCTTCATCCCAGGAGCGGGGCATGGCGTCTCTCTCAGGCGTCTGCTCCCGAGAGAGCTGTGGAGTCTGACCTCACTTCCTCTTCCTCCCAGCGTTTTGTTCTGTTTACTCCACCTACCTATGTCCTAACCAATAAAATGGGCCAATGACCTTCCTCCATCAAATGTTGGCGTCCTTTTGTGAATTGAGCAATCTCTTTGAGGGTTGTCAACACTTTGGAGTACAAGGTTTTCTCGCAGCCCCTAGAGTTCCCATGGATCATACTCGTCTCTTTCCTGTCTCACATTCAGTAATTTGTATCTTCTTTTGGGTGGCTCACATCAAGGGTTGTCAGATTTGTTGGTTCTTTCAAAGGACCAGCTCTTTGTTTCTCTGACTTTTGTTTAACCAGCCAAGTGTCCAGTTATTTCCAGCTCTGATCTTCCTTTTCCTTTCTCATAACTGCTTTGGGGTTTGGGTTGGGTTTTTTTTTTTTTTTAACTTTGACCCCAAGATGCCTCATTAGGATGCTGGAGAGGCCTTTGATTTTCATGACTACAAATTGGTAGCCATAACCTTGACTCCTGGAGCTGATTTTGTTTTGTTTTGTTTCTAGCATTTTGTGGTGGTGCCATTCTCCTCCTGATAAGGTAGAGAGAATATCATGGAATCTCAGCAATGCCAATTTATCACCAGCGTCCAGACAAATAGGCTCGAGGTGGTATGTCTCCACCCTGGTGAGCATTGTGTTCCTGAGCCACATGGCAGAAAACAACTTTGGAAACTACTGGAACAAAGAGATTTTTTTGAGTTCCCGTCCCAAAATGATATCCTGTACCAGAGAAAAATTTCCATCCTTGGGCGAATAGAACATCAGCAAAAGATCTGCTCCATCAGGAAGCCTACATGTCACCTCCTCCTCCCTCCCTTTCCCTTAAAGAGGAGATGCCGTGAGCTGACTCTACCAGAGTTCATGGCATCAGCAAAAGGCAACAAAGTGCAGGAAGTAAATGAAAAAGGTACCAAGGGCTTCTCTAGAGGACCAGCTCATCTGACTTATACATCAGATATTAACTCACCTGTGAATTCTGCCCCCACGGGGTGATTGTTTGAAGGCATTAAGCAAGTCTGAGGAGACAGAAAATGCTGCCCCATTTGATGACACACGTAAGGGGACACGTGGAGGCTGAGATGGACAAGACTGGCGGTACCTCGCTTTTGTCCTCACGACTCTGGATGTCTTAGGGTTCTCGGAGGATACCCACTACCAAAAGGACCTTGGACCAGAGGATGTTACTGACATTAGAGAGAACAACATCACCAGTACAGAACATTATCAGCCAGATGGCGTGGGATCACATATATGATGTGTCCCCTCCCTGTCGTGGAAACGACCAACATGAAATAGTCAAAGACATGCTTCAGCAACTGCAAATGAGCAGCCCCGGGAGGCACCCAGAGACTCCAAAAAGCACAGCAGAAGGAACTGGAAGGAGATTAGGAACCTGTTTAGAAGGTTTGTTGCTGTTTCCCCACCCCAAGAACAAAAGACACAGCATCCAGGTAAGGGATAACAAGGAATGGAAGATGAAGTGGGCGGGACCAGAAAATTCACATATGTATTTAATATGTCTTTTTTTCAAAGGCACTTTGCCACTGCCAGGCTGCAGCCCTTTATGAGACACAAACCTTAAGGTGTCTGGAGCCCCCAAAGGAGCTTCACACTGAATCCTGCTCATGAGGAGTCTGGGGAAGTTGAACCAGTAGCAGACAGCAGAGGGTGTTGGCAGGGGTTGGGGATGGAGGGAGACAGGAGGAAGGAGGGCTTTGTCAAAGGGACAACAGTTTAGGAAGGGAAGAAGCTTGTGGAGAGCTGTGGTATCACAAGGCAGCTCTTTGCCAAGTCCTTCTATGTCAAAGTCACTAACAGTCCTTTGTTGTGTCTTTCAAGGGTTAAAGATGAGGCCCAGGCCCATGGTTCCTAAACCATTGGTCCGTGTTCAGCCTGGTGTGACTTAACATCCCCGGAGAAGCCAGTCCAGAACTTCAAAGGAGGTGTACCCCAAACCTGTTGTTACCTGCCAGACACCTCTAGCAACCAGGTCGCCTTCTCTGTACCTTCCTCTCCTGCAGAGTATGAGCAACCATCTCCCCCACTGACGAGCATTGTTCCTCCAGCACTAGTGCCTGGACAGAGAAGCCAGCCACATAACCACCCTCCTCGGTAGTCCATGTGACAGAAGTAAGTGCCCCAGATGACTCTGGGTCCCCATCTCCTTCTCCCCTCACTTCCATCAACAGAATCAATGAGCACATGTAAAGAAGTGCTTGCACGCTTTCCTCTTAGGTGGTAAGGAGGCACAGGAAGAGGAGGGGGAAGGAGGAGTGGGGCAAGTGGGACATGTCAATGGATAAAGGTGGTGAGAGAGGGCAGAAGAAAGGGCTTGCGTGTGGATGAAGAGGAGGTAATTTATCCAGAGGAAATTCCATTCCGAGAGCAGAAAAGTAAGGGATGAATGTGTGGGTGGTGACAGGGTCCACAACCAAGAAGGAGAGGAGCAGAATTTCCCTGAAGAGGAGATTAGGGAGCAGGTGATGCATGGGTACCCCAAGAAGAAGACCCTGTCTTCCTCATGGGTTCCAGCTTATTCCAAGCTGCAGCAGGTGAATGCTGTCTGAGAAATCTGCTCTCGACCTGAGATGCTCAGACAGGGTGTGGCTGCAGAGAAGAGAAGCCACATACTTCCCAGAAGCCTCTTCCTCTTTCTGCTTGACCCAGGCTTGGATTGATCTGGTGACATCTGTGTCTTTGTCTTCTCAGCCTCCTTCCTTCAGACCCCAAGGGGCTGCTGTCCCATCCAAGGAGTATTCACACGGATAAATTTTATGTCCCCGTGGGGGATTCCTTGGCTTTAATTGAGTGAAGGTCTACGATCGTTCTGTCTGCTGTGAATGGTAAGTAGTGCTTGACAGCGTGTGGAGCATCACTGCCCAGGCAATGCCGGCATCCATGGGACTTCTTTGATCCCAGTGTCCACCTTCAGGGTCAAGAATAGAAGGACACCTAATTGCCTCAGAGCTGCCGTAGTGTGTGTGCAGCCTTACTGGGTGAGGTGTCTGCAATGTCCCCCTGGCACCTTTAAGGTAGGGGGCAGCTTTCTGGGTCAGCAGGAAGTGCTGGCAACAGGAATGTAAGTGCCTAATCTATGGAGACCACTCAGATGAAGTGGTTTGACTTCACTAAGAGATACTTATATCTCTTTGTGGTGCAAGATAAGATTCTGCTATCTGATCTTGCCATAAACACAGCAATGAAATTGACCTTTGTTCCTCTGCAGAGGCTGCTGGCCTTGGTCACTGGGAATGCAGACCTCTGTGCAAGCTCAGCAATTTCTCTGGAAAAAGAGTTCCTGAACCATACCTGTAGCCAAGACCAAGCTGCTATGACAGTCTACACTGCTCCACCTGTGACGATGATGACGCAGTGTGTCCTCATAATGAGGACTGGACTCCCTGAAACCTTTCCCAGCTGCTCTCGGGCCCAGGAGACAGGAACGAGGTGCAGAAAGACGCAAAATGCTCTTCCAGCATCTGCTTACTGAATTGGCCTTTTCCTGCATTGCTCGTTTGTTTGTTTCTAGCTCATGGCTGTGACAACACTATGACCCAGACAACTTACAAGAGAAAGCGTGTTATGTATGGTCGACATTTCTAAAGGCTTAGAATATGTGACCGTTGTAGGAAAGGCAATATAGCGATAGGCAGGCTGTCATTTTGTTAGAGCAGTCACTGATAGTTTACATCTGGTTCTCACGCATAGTCTGAGGGAGAGAGAGAGAGAGACAGACAGACAGACAGACAGACACAGATTTGTAGAGAGAGAGCTTACTTGGAATGGTTTTGGCTTTTGAATCCTTAATGCTTTTTAACTCCCTAGTGACACACCTCCTCCAACCAACCTTCTGATCCTTCCCAAAGTGTTTCACAATCTGTGGGCTAAGTATCCAAATATGTGCATCTATGGGGTCCATTCTCATTCAAAATAATACCGAAGATTATCTAAGCACTTCACAAGGTCCCTTGGGATAACAGTACACTGTGTTCTGACTGGTGAAATCACCCCCCTGTGCTCTGATGGCATTTTCAGGGTGCAGAAGTGTCACTGTGTCTCTCTTCCCCAGCAGGTGTTCTAGGAAACATCCTCAATGTTTTCCAGCCTTGTCCCTTATGATCATCTCAGGAAGATGTGAGAAGAGGCGATTGCGATCCATTTCTTTCCCTCAGAAACTTTTTGGAGGAAGCGGCATTCACACCGGCCCCATGTTTGGCTCCCTGAACCCATGTTGGATGTCTCATGACCACCACACAAGGTCAGAACAGGCTAGATTTTGAGACTGTGTCTCTGGAGAAGAACAAATAACAAGCAGACCCCACAATTCTCATTGAGAGACAGACTCACTACCAGTGGTCTGCCGTGTGTGACAATGGAAATCTGACCCCAGTGGCAGCCTGTCAACCCTCCCATGCCATGTGGAACCTGGCCCAAAGACATGGGAGAGTCTTCTTAGCAAGCAATGAAAGATTTTCACAACCTTCCTCGTGAGGCTTTGGGTTTTTTTAGTTTGTTTTGTTTTGTTTTGTTTTGTTTTTGGATTTTTGAGACAGGGTTTCTCCGTAGCTTTTGGTTCCTGTCCTGGAACTAGCTCTTGTAGACCAGGCTGGCCTTGAACTCACAGAGATCCGACTGCCTCTGCCTCCCGAGTGCTGGGATTAAAGGCGTGCGCCACCACCCGGCCCCTCGTGAGGCTTTGGAAGAAGTGGTAGAAATGGTAAACTCTGGGCAAACATCACCTCATCAATTATTTCTGTCATGGTTGAATAGCACTGGGAACCAGGGTATTCAGACTGAACACTGGGTTACAGTGAGAACCTAAGGCATAGGTCTGCCCATCTCCCCTCGAGGCAAAGGCTACCTAACCTCAGGCAATGTGAAGGAAATGTGTTCCTGACAGACAAAGTTATTGAGTCCATTAGAGTCACCACCCAATAGGCCAGGTTACTTCCTTTCAATGGATCTAAGACACCAGGCCTCATCTTCCTTGGGGACTTTGCTCATCACAGGAGAGGAACACTTGTGTGCCCCTTTGAGTCAGCAAAACCACAGTGTAGATTTTAAATACAAGTCCCGGCATACCTTTTCTACCTAACCTCCCTGGTTCTGCAAGCTGCTCACCATGGAAGTAAACTGATGAAAACCAATGGGGTATCTCAGTTTGTATGTTCCCTCAAGTGCTTCAAACCCCACAGTGCAGGGACTAGACTCCGTCTCCAGGGACAGAGCTGCAGCATGGGATCGACCACCGCAAAGGTCTATGATCCATATGCTGCCTGTACTGTACATAATACGCGCTCGTGAGAGATATGACATGAAGAACCTAGCCGTCAACACTTGCCCGTCTTGTTCCAGGAATGATAGCTCAGCTATACCGACTGTTGGTTCTGCAAATATGAGGATCTGGGCTCAGATGTGGCAACACATGAAAGCCTTGCACGACAGTGAGAGCCCATGGTGTCATGCCAGTGGAGACAGAAGGAGACAGACTCCTTGGGATTCCCCTGCAGAGGGCTGGGCCACATTTCTCACCTCCAGCTTCAGGGCAAAGCTCTCAGAAAACACGGACGATAGGACAGTTGAGACTCCTCAGTACTCACACCTGAGCCAACACATGCAAGTGCTCCAGAACACACTCATGAGGTCAGACAGCCCTATCTAGACAAGGACACCCAAGACAGGGCGTATGGGAAGGGGAAATAGAGAAAACCATTAGTGGGCATTTCACCGTTCACCAGTGATGGTTCTGCTGTGTGAGATCTGTTTCTCAACCTGCTAACGTGTTTTTTGTTAAGCAACATTCTAGTGAATGGCTCATGCATAAATGTGTGTGAATTTGATTTTTGTCTCATCAGATGTGTCTGCTGAAGAGCATTATTGAGTGTCTGGAATCTGAAGAACAGCTGATGAGCTCTCTTGAATGTCTGGCTGGGAGGGACACAGCCCAGCAGCCCTTGGCTTCTTGTGGGAGACTTGACCACAATATGTCAGAGCTTTGGACCCCGTGTATTCAAACACAAGTCACTTGAAGAAACTTTAACAGTGTAATTATCTCTATAATTTAAACAAGATTTCTACAGGCCTGGTGTGGAAATTATTTTATTAAATGTTTACTTAATTATTATCCTGGCCATTGCTTCTCCTTGAAAGAAACCCATGACATCCAAACACAAGCGAAGAGAAATATCGGGTCACTTGCTTCTCAGTCACGATCTTCTAGCCCTGTGTACTCTTTATCATGGCGTGCACTTTCTGAGCTATTCCAGCACACAGCTTTGGCACTGACACTTCTAGCTGCTCTTTGACAAAGGCACATTTGTCTTTCTTACTGGTAACCGGTTCTGAAGCTCTGACATGTCATGTCTGCAGCATGGTCACAGGGCTGTTGGTGAGCCTGTGTGCAAACACCTGACAGTGTCAGAATCCAGCACCCTGTCTTAAATCAATTTTTCTTGAGGATCCAGGAAAGTCAGATTATTGTCCAAGGCTGAATGCAGAGAGCAGCATAGAGCAGCATCTGCCCTGGCAGGTGTCAGTCAAGGCTGTCAGTTTTCATCCTTTTCTTCCTCTGACCGGGTCCTCATCACCACCGCATCCCTTTTGCAACCTCACAGAAAGATTCACATCTTAACCTTTCATCAGGTGTGTGTGTCTGTCACTGACCTGAGACTGCTCCTCAGATCCTGTGCAATATTCGTTTCCACATGTGGCTGCATTAGCAATATCAGCCAGTCAAACTCAGCTTCATGTTCTTGAGATGCAAAATAGGAGCATTGCACTGTCTTCTAAGTCCTCCATCAGCTCCCAGACATTCCTTTGAGCATCCCCAAACTCTCCAGACAACTGATGAGTTATAAATAACCAGGGAGAACAAATTTCAGGACAATGGGCCTGGCCGGCACAGCATCTGGTTATGAGTGCAAATCTCCCCCTCTAGTTCATCAAGAAGAGTTCCTTCTGGGCTGTGAGGCATCTTGAGATGCTGAGGCAAAGGCCTTCTTCTCTGCAGGGGTCTGGCCAACTCCTAGTTGGGCCAACTCCATGCATTCAAAGATGCTAGAAGCTATAGTAGCAGAATTGCATCACCAGGCAACTGTTCCCCTCTTCCGATGATCCACAAATCATTGGTTATTAGTTTTTATAACCAAGCCAACTGAACGGACATTTATCAAATGACATGGGAACCCGGCAATTGGCTTCTTGACTGGACTAACATGAATAGTACAGGAAGGAGCTAAAGAAAGCCTCGTATGCTTAGGGTCACAAGGTCACAGAGCTTTGGTTGGTGGGAACAAAACATATTTTCTGGGAGGGGCAAATGAAAAAGATACCCCAAGGGATATAAAGCTGCCAACCCCAGAGGGAAATATTTACAGGTCAATGAAACAACAGAGGCCAGAGAAGGCAGCTTAGTTCCAATGTCCCTGCTCCTGCTTCTCAGCAGTCTGCACAGACATGCTTCAGGAATCGGGGAGACACAAGAAGATGCAGGGAAACTGGGGGGAAGGTAGAAAAGGAAAGCTTGCAAGGGCCTTGTCAAACACCTGTGGTGCTGTGTGTGTTATCTCGCCACTTCCAAAGTGGAGATCTGCCTCTTCTTGAGGCTCACAGTCCAGCCAGGCAGCCGAGCTGAGTCACTGAGACCTTAACACAGATGAGAAACCCTGTCGGCAAAAAAACAGGGTGAATATATCTGAGGATCAAACATTGAGGAAATCCTGGGCCTTCTGCATGCACATACATGGAATGAACGTATGTGTAAGCAAGTGCATCTGCACACACTGAGAGGCCAACACACACACACACACACACACACACGAGTGATTAGGAGAAACCGATCCTTTCACTTTTGTGGCGCAATTTGTGTCCCTCGGGACAAATTTATGTTTGGTTCATTTGATTTTGATTTTGATTTTTTTTTGGGGGGGGGATTCAGGCCTGTATTCCAGTCCAAAGGTGAGTGAATCTGTTATGTATCTAAGAGTGACTTCAAACTTCTGCTGCCTCCACCTCCTATGTGTTTAGATGAATTTTATTGGCCTTTTATATCTGTACAGTGCTAAATCTAACTCAGAACATGGTTTATGCTGGGCCTTCACTCTACAACTGAGCTATATATACCCTGAACCTATTCTCCAAAATTTATATGGAAACTCGGTCTTTTGTAATGGTAGATGGTAGAACCTCTGGACCTAGGATCGCTGTGGATGGTCTCAACTTACAGTGTGCCCCCTTGGTTCCATCCCATGGCATCTCATTAAGAGAGTTCTCAAGGACAACTATACACAGAAATGGATCCATAGATGAAAACACACAAACACACAGAAGACAAAGAGAGAGAGAGAGAGAGAGAGAGAGAGAGAGAGAGAAGGAAGAGTGAAGGAGGAAGAAACATGCTTGAAATGGTCTCAGCAGCTAGCCAGAATGGAACTGTGGCTTCAATAGATTCTGTCAGCCACCTAAACATGGTGTCTGTGTTCACAGTGGTCACTTATAAGATCTTTGAAGAAAGAAATTGAAGAAGATATCAGAAGATGGAAAGATCTTACCAAAAGCAATCTAAAGATTCAATGCAATTCCCATCAAAATTCCAACACAATTCTTTATAGACCTTGAAAGGACAATTCTCAACTTCATGTGGAAAAACAAAATATCCAGGATAGCAAAAACAATAATAATAAAATAATATATAATAAAATAATAATCCTGAACAATGAATGAATAGCTTAAGGTGTTGTACCCAGAGTCTGGACTCCCAAAGACTACCAAGAGACCAGATCCAATGCAAAAAACGAAGAGTCTTGTTAATTGTGAATTTGAACCCGGTTTCCCATCTGTCCGGCACAGCAGTGGCGTAAGAGACACCCAGGCAGCAGGAGAACAAAGCTTATCTAGGGGTCAGCAAGTTGCATAGTAACAGTCTCAAGATTAGTGCACCTTTGGGGTGGGGTACCTATCCTGCGTTAATTGGTCAGCCGTAGCTGTGGAAAGGTTGTTACATTTGGAGGGCATCTGGGGAACATTACTGTGGTTACTGTATTTTCTCCCTTATCAGTAAGGCACATCCGGCCCTAACTTCTGACTGGTTCGTTACCATGTGGAGCATATCAGGTAGTTGACCCCCAATAGGAAGGGCAAGGTCCGGGTCACTATACATCCTGCTATATCCTGCTGGGTCTTTTCTGTAGGCTGTCATGGCAGGGCTTTGGGCAAGAACCTGGGCTCTTCAAAGGTATCACCATCCCAGATTTCAAACTGTGTTGATCTATAGTCATAAAAACAACTGCCAAATAGGCGTAGAAGCAGACAGGGTAATCAATGGAATCAAATTGAAGACTAGGAATAAATTCACACAGCTATGTACACCTGAGTTTTTTAGATAAAGAAGCCAAAAAATACACACAGGAAAATAGAAAGCTTCTTCAACAAATGGTGCTGGTCTGACTGGATGTCTTGCATGAGAAAAACATAAATAGATCCACACTCAAAACTCAAATCCAAGTGGTTCAAAGACATCAATATGAAGCCAGACAAACTGAATCTGATAGAAGAAACAGTGGGGAATGGCGGTAAATGCACTGGTCCAGGAGACAACTTTCTGAACAGAACACAAATAGTGGAGACAATAATGTCAACAATAACCTCATAAAACTGAAAAGCTTCTGTAAGGCAAAGGACATTGTTAATAGGACAAAGAGGCAACCTATGGGATGGGAAATATTTTTTATTTTTTTACCAATTCCATATTTGGTTGATGGAGGAAGGTCATTGGCTAATAAAGGAACTGCCTTGGCCCATTTTATTGGTTAGAAGATAGGTGGGAGGAGAAAACAGAACAGAACGCTGGGAGGAAGAGAAAGTGAGGTCAGACTCGACAGCTCTCCTCTCGGGAGCAGACGCCTGAGAGAGACGCCATGCTCCTGGCTCCTGGGCAGACGCACGCTATGAAGCTCCGACCCAGGATGGACATAGGCTAAAATCTCTCCTGTAAGCGCACCTTGGGGTGCTACACACAGATGATTAGAAATGGGCTAAATTAATATGTGAGAATTAGCCTAGAAGAGAATGGGCCAAGCAGTAATTAAATGAATACAGTTTGTGTGTTGTTATTTCGGGCATAAGCTAGCCGAGCAGGCGGCCGGGGTGCTGGGACCGCAACCCTGCCGCCCTAATTACTACATTTGGTAGAGGTCTAATATCCAAAATATATAAAGAACTCAAGAAATTAGATATCGAGAAACCAAATAATCCAATTAAAAATGGGGTACAGAGAAATACTTAAAGAAATGCTCAACATCCTTAGCCATCAGGGAAATGCAAATCAAAACAACTTTGAGATACCATCTTACACCTGTCAGAATGGCTAAGATCAATAACAAAAATGACAACTTATGCTGCTGAGGATGTAGAACAAGGGGAACACTCCTCCCTTGCTGGTGGGAGTGCAAAAGTGTGCAGACACCATGGAGGTCAATATGGTGGTTCCTCAGAAAACCGGGAAGCAATCCAAGACCCAGCTATGCCCATATTGGGCATATACCCAAAATACGTTCCATCCTACCACAAGGACAAGTTCCTGATGACTTTATTCATAATATTCAGAAATTGGAAACAACCTAGATGTCCCTCAACTGAAGAATGGATAAAGAAAAATGTGTTTCATTTACACAATGGAGTATTTACTACTCAGCTTTTAAAAGTAATGACATCATGAAATTTTCAGGCAAATGGGTGCAATTAGAAAAAAAAATTATCCTGAGTGAGGTAGCCTAGACCCAGGAAGACAAATAGGTATATTTTTGCTTATAAGCGGATATCAGCTATTAAGTAAATAATAATCAGGCTACAATCCACAGACCCAGAGAAGTTAGGTTAAAAAGGAGGGCTCTAGGGAGGGACACAGGAACCTCCCTGAGAAAGGGAACTAGAATAAATTTTGCAGGTGGACTAGGGGTGGATGGATTTAGGAGCAGGAAAGATCAGGTTGAAGGGGAGATAGAATAAAGAGAGGAGAGGGAGAGACAGCTGGAATTGGGGAGCATCAGAGGAGCAATGTGGAAACCTAGTGCAGTGGAATCTTCCTGAAATTTATGAGGGTGACCCTAGTGAGGACTCCTAGTAATAGAGGATATAGAGTCTGAACTGGCCATCTTTTGTAGCCAGGAAAGGCTTCTAGTGGTGGAACTAGGTTGCATTCAGTAGTTGGCCGAGGGGATTTCATGACGACCCCTCAACAACCCAGGTTGATGCTAGTACATCTCTAGTTGCTCTCTGAAAACTGACTGAAGAGCCCCATTGCAAGGACAGCATCCACACAGCTCATTGAAATCATTGAGAGGTCGAGCTGGTACAGGCATGGAGTCTTCACCCCTGTGTTTTAGTCTCTTTGTACTGAGAAGATACTCTTCAGGCTATGGGAAGAGAAACATGGACACAAACCCAGGCACAAAACCCTCAAACTACAATCTGTCCTGCATGCAAAATGTGCTGGGGTAATTGTGGCCCAGAACTTATAGGAGTGGCCAATAACTGCTTGGTTTAACTTGAGGCCAATGCATGAGAGGGAGCCCAAGCCCTACGCTGCCTGGTTGGCCAGAAACTGGAAACCTAGGGTAGAACCGAACACAACTGGCAAAATAAGGAAAAGAATGGATGAAAAGTTTCCTAATGATATTCTGCTATACTCATAGGTTGGTACCTTGTCCAGTCATCTGAGTGGCTTCCTCTGGCAGTGGTTGGGAGCAGATTCAGAGACCCACAGCCCAACATGCAGATAGAGTCCAAATTGGAGGTCTCTATTTTGTCTATCCTCTGGGAAACCAGGAATCCTTTATAAGTGGGGAGGGGGAGACTGTAGGAGTCAGAGGGGATAGAGGACACCAGGAGAACATGGCCCACTGAATCAACCAAACGAGGCTCACATGGGTTCATAGAGACTGGAGCAGCAATCATGGGGTCTACATGTGTCTGTACCAGGTCCTCTGCATATGTTATGGCTGTTAGGTTGGTGTTATTTATAGAACTCCTAACAGTGGGAAGTGATATTTCTCTGAATAAATAAAGAAACTACTTTGGCCTGTGATATGGCAGAATAGAGCTAGGCAGGGAAAAGTAAACTGAACACTGAGAGAAAGAAAGTGGAGTCGGGAGAAGCCATGCAGCCACCCAACATGGCTGTACACAGATTAATAGAAATGCGCTATCCAAGAATGTAAGAGCTAGCTAGCAATATGCTTAAGTGATTGGCCAAGCAGTGATTTAAATAATACAGTTTCTGTGTGATTATTTCGGGAGTCTGGGCAGTTGGAAAACACACAAACAGCTTCTTCCAACAAATTGGCACTCCAACTTATGATAGTTAAATCCACATAAAACCTGATAGGGCTTGGAAAGTAATTCTAGACACTAAAAAAGTTTAGCAGCATTTTTTTTTTCAGATGGGCTCTGCTTGATAGTGGCATGCTGCAGCTCCTTAAAGAGAGGTCTTCCTGATTCAGCACTAGCAAATTTAAAAGAAAAAAAAATGTGGTTTCAAAAGAGTGGCATCCTGGTTTGCCAGCAAAAATGGCTCTGACTCTTTTGGGAGATCTGGCCAAGGAGCATTTTAATGGGGTTTGTAAGCAGCATGTTACAAATTGCTTAATGGCTCGACATAGATCTGCTGCATTCTTGGAACTGTGGTATGTGCGTGGCTTGCAGAGGCAGCGAACATGCCTCCACCATGTTCAACTGGGCAGAGCAAGCAGGCAGGACCATGTTGGCCCTATCCAGGTCCACATAGCATTAAAAAAAGGTGTTTATGGTCAGAAAATAATACAGATACACAATAAAGACAGATTCAGATTTTTAAAGCCTCTAAATGGGTCACAGTATTTGATAAATGTATGTAGGTTTGAGAGAAGGAGAGAGAGACAGGAAGACAGAGAGGGGGGAAAGACTATAGGCAGTTATAAGAGTATAGACAGTCATAGGTTAAGGGAGTCAAGATAATAAAATAAATATTAAACTTGTAGAAAAAGTAATAGAGTAAAAACAAATAAGCCACATAAAGATGAAATATATACAGAGAGTCTGGAGTATGTACATTATTATGTTTTCTTTAAATTTTTTGACTGTGAAGGAACTAAGTACAGAGAGACATTTTATTGTATGGGCTGCTAAGCTAAACCAGTATATATATATATATATATATATATATATATATATATATATATATTGAGAAAAGGAGAAAAAAAAACAAGTCTCCACCTCCTCCCAGCCTCCCATTTCCCTCCCCCTCCTCCCACCCTTCTCCCCCTCCCCCCACTCCTCTCCCCCTCCCTCTCCAGTCCAAAGAGCAGTCAGGGTTCCCTGCCCTGTGATATATATTTTAAAGGTATCATGACTTCAGAATTTGGGCCTAAGAATTAGTTGTTTTGGGAAAAAGGTTCTGCTTTTGTTTCCACAGAAAATGAGAACCTATGGATTTCTTCCAGATTAATGTGGTTTAATGGACCAAGAGCCTCCAAAAGGTCACTGTGAATATCCCCCCCAAAAATTATTTTGCCCAATGAAAAGTAGGAAGCATTTTGGAGAGAGCAATGATCAAATTCCCAAATATTGTTTATAAATGTTTGTTTACATTTAAAGGGAGATATGCTATAGAGATTTGCATTTGTATGAATCTTGATTTATTGATACAAATTTAAGGTCAATTTTGTTATACATACATATATATACATAAATATGTATATATTTCTGCTCTTGATTAAGGTGTATTGTGTTTATGCAGCTCATTTAAAAATGTAATGTAGTGGGGCAAGGCCAGTTCAGGCACCCTCTACTCTGCTGCCCAAGAACCTAGCTGGGAATATCCCCGTGGACACCTGGGATCCCCTCTAGAGCCAAGTCTCTTGCCAGCCCTAAAATGGATTCCTTAATGTAGATACCTTCTTCCCTGCTCCTATATCTGTCCTTCCTCTATCTCCACCCTTCCACTCCCCCAAGCACTCTCCAGTCTTTCTTTTTTCCCTTCTCTCTCCCCCTCTTCCCTTCCCCCAACCCCACCCCCATGCTCCCAATTTTTGCCGGACAACCTTGTTTGCTTCCAATTTCCAAGAGGATCTATATATGTTTTTCTTTGGGTTCACCTTGTTATTTGGCTTCTCTATGCCTGTGAACTATAGGTTTAATGTCCTTTGTTTATGGCTAGAGTCCACTAATGAGTGAGTACATACCATATTCATCTTTTTGGGTCTGGGTTATCTCACTCAGGATAGTGTTTTCTATTTCCATCCATTTGCATGCAAAATTCAAAATGTCATTATTTTTTACCACTGAGTAGTACTCTAATGTGTATATATTCCACACTTTCTTTATCCATTCTTCCATTGAGGGGCATCTAGGTTGTTTCCAGGATCTGGCAATTACAAATAATGCTGCTATCACAATGATGATTATCTCGAATATCACCATAGAGTCTTTTTTTAAAAATATTTATTTATTATGTATACAATATTCTGTCTGTGTGTATGTCTGCAGGCCAGAAGAGGGCACCAGACCTCATTACAGATGGTTGTGAGCTGCCATGTGGTTGCTACGAATTGAACTCAGGACCTTTGGAAGAGCAGGCAATGCTCTTAACCACTGAGCCATCTCTCCAGCCCCACCATAGAGTCTTAGTCTGGCGATGGATGGAGATAGAGACAAAGTCCCTCATCAGAGCAATGGACTGAGCCCCCAAGGTTCAGTTGAAGAGCAGAGGAGGGAGAAGATGAGCAAGGAAGTCTGGACCACAAGGGGTTGGTCCACCCACTGAAACAGTGTGCCTGTTCTAATGGGAGCTCACCAAATCCAGCTGGACTGGGACTGAATGAGCATGTGATCAAACTGGACTCTCTGAATGTGGCTGAAAATGGGGGATGACTGAAAAGCCATTGATAAAGGCACTAGGACTTGTTTCTACTGTGTGTACTGGCTTTTTGGGACCCTAGTCTATTTGGCTTCCTAGGCCTGGATGCGGGAGGGGGGCTTGGACTTCCCACAAGGCAGGATTCCCTGCCCTCTCTTAAGAAAGGAGGGGAGGGAGGAGGGGGAGTGGGAGAGCAGTAGGGGAATGGGAGGAGGGGAGGAAATGTAAATTTTTGAATGGAAAAGTAAATTTTAAAATGCAATGTATAATTAAGGAATATAGGTTAATAGATAATCATCTATAAGAGTCAAGCTTGTAGTCATGTTAGTTAGGTTTTCTAAATGTACAGAGATATATTTCAGATGGATAGATATTCTTCAGATCTTTCAAAGACTACAGAATATGGTATTTAAAATGTTTTAAGAACTTAGACTTTTCATGATAATGAGACACATCTGCTCCTGGCAGCACCAATCTACTTCAAGAGGATGATAGGCATTGAAGAGGCTCCTTGTGGAATTTGTTAGGCATTTTGGCAAGGAACTGCTCTTGCCTGAACTGCTTTGATGATATGATGTATAAACTGGACATGCAGAGCCCACAGAAAAATGACTCCTAAAGTTTCCTAAAGAAGACAAAACAATCCTTCAGGGTTCCAGCTTCATGAAAGAGTCTGCCAAACATTTTTGCTGGACTCAGAAGAAAGTGTCTGACATACTGTCAATATAGACAGAAATGTTTTTGAAATTTCCTGCTTCATGGAAAAGTCTGCCAGATGCTATAGGCCAGTAGGCTGAAGATGGATGCTCCAATGTTACAGAGGAACTTTGAGTGACTGTCCAGGCATCAGGATGTCTCTGTCAATTCTAGAGTTTTGGAATTTGCTTACAATGCACTTCCTGTTTACTTAGGTAATATTATATCCTTCTAGAGTCTTTGATGGAGCTGAAGAATAGTTATAGAGTTCCTTAGTTATGATAAAAGATAAAGTATGTATAAATATTATATATTTTATATAAATATTATATAACTATAATTTTTGCTTGATAACTTTTGTTACATGTAATCGTGCTATGTTAAAATTAAAACCTTCCTTTTTTAGACAAAAAGGGGGAAATGATATGTGAAGTCCTTCTGTATATGTCTTTTATTGGTTTATGAATAAAGAAACTATTTTGGCCTGTGATAGGGCAGAATAGAGGTAGGTAGGAAAAACTAAACTGAATGCTGGAAGAAAGAAAGTAGAGACAGGAGAAGCCATGTAGCCACTGCAGACAGACATACTGGAAAATTGCTGGTATACCACGGACACGTGACGATACACAGGTGAATAGAAATGGGTTAACCAAAGTTATAAGAGCTAGCTAGAAATACACTTATTGGCCAAGCAGTGATTTAAATAATATAGTTTCTGTGTGATTATTTCAGGAGTTTGGGCAGTAGGGAAATGAAAAGCGGCTTCTTCCAAGATAAGCCCAACAAGTGTAGATTTACAGGATTTGTAATTTTCCCAGCTGTGTTTCAGGCTTGCTTTGGTTTTCTCACTATGCCCCCATTACACCCTTTTGGAATGGTAATAAATATTTTGTGCCATTGTAGTTGGAAGTATGTGATCTGAATTTTGTTTTATTTTACAGGGGTTTATAGTTATGGGATTGTTTTAAACAGAGATGAGACTGAAAGACTATAGGAACGTCTGACGCTGGACTGAACACATTTAACTTTATGATATGGCTACCAGATTCTGGGGGTCAGGGAGTGGAATGCAGTGGTTTGGATGAGAATGACCCCCATGGTTTCATATATGTAAATGTTTGGCTCTAAGCTAGTGGACGTTTAGGAGGCGTGATCTAATTAGAGGATGTGTTGGAGGGTGGACTTTGAGGTTTCAAAAGCTCATGACAGTCGAATCTCCCCCCCTCTTCTTCTCTCTGCCTCTTGTCTGTGGGTCAGGATGAAAGCTCCAGCAACCCGCCAGCCTGCCTGTTACCATGCTTCCCACCATGATAATCACAGACCAACTCTCTGAAACTGTAAGCGAGCCTCCAATCAAATGCTTCCTTTTATAAGTTGCATCGGTCGTGACGTTTCATCACAGCTGTGGAACAGTAACTGGAGGTCAGCCAGTGGGAGGAGCTAGGATGCCCAATGCCAAGTATTGTTACTTCTTATCTCTCATTTTGTAATTCAAGCCTTTAGGTGCTGAGCCACGTTCCTTACTACATGACTTGTTTACATATAAATAGCATTCCTCATTTAAGAAGAGGCAGACCTTTTCCAGTAGTCAATAGATGTAGTTCTATTTTGAGTGACTACCACAGCTAAGGAGTTTAGTTGGTCCTATAAGGTCAGCTGCCAAGTCCCTGGATAATTTGGATAGAAGGTGGCTGATGAATAATTCCTCCTATTCTAGTACCTATCCCAACTGTAATCCCCAGGTCAACTAACAGTGGTATAAGCAGAATGGCTCTTTTGGCTATCTGTGTTCAATCAGAATTCTAAGAGTTTGGTTACTGGGAACAATGTCCCTCTGTTGACTGAGGAAAGCCAAAGTACTGATCAGGCCTTGAACTTGTTGAGCCAGTTCATCAGCAGTAGGCCTGCTGGTGGGAGAAGAAATCCTACAAAGCCTTTGTTTTAAGATACCAGGCTTTTGTCAGGAAGATCAGGAAAAAGGGTGCCATCTTGGAAGTTCACTGCCTTTATTATCTGGCCATGGTCCCCTCCTTCGTCTGTCTGTCTGCGTGCCAGAGAGTCTGTTGATCTCCTAGTATTTCAAAACCTGTTTGTGAGAATGTCAGTGGAAAGGCTGTTAGCTCTATAGAAAAGCATGATTTTTACATGTGAAATATTTAGGGGGCCTAGTTAGAGTCTGTCTTTTTATAAGTCAGTGAAACAGGGTAGAAGCAATCTCCTTATAATTTGTCTCTTTAGAGCCTGTTGTAGAACAATAACAAAGTCTTTATAAAGGTCTTTGAAGGTTTATGTTCACTACTAGAAGAAGATCCTGAGTGTTGTGACAGAGACAGACAGTGCAGAAGTTCCTCCATCTCATATTCTTGATGAGGCCATTTCAGGTTAACTAGAATTTGATCTTCTTGATAAAGAATGCCATGGGGGCTGGAGAGATGGCTCAGCGGTTAAGAGCATTGCCTGCTCTTCCAAAGGTCCTGAGTTCAATTCCCAGCAACCACATGGTGGCTGACAACCATCTGTAATGAGGTCTGGTGCCCTCTTCAGGCCTGCACACAGACAGAATATTGTATGCATAATAAATAAATAAATATTAAAAAAAAAAAGAAAGATAAAGAATTCCATGGAAAATCACCTAACACAATTGTGGAATCCAAGGTAGGATGTCATTGTTCTGATAAACTTCCTGTGTATACAGAACCTCCTCCAGCTAACCCCTTAGCGTCTGTTAAGCTGCTTGCTTAGGCCCAGACTACAGCTGTAGAACAAGACACCAGGATGTAGTTTCTACCTTCAACACCCCCAGGCTCTGGACTGCACCTGAGTGCTAGTAAGCCTCAGTGCTACACCTGGATCCCTGACTACCTGTGTGTAGTCCCACTGGGCTGGAATAAAGACTTTCAATTGACTACAAACATACTAAAAAAATTGTGTCTGAGTGAGCCGGGCAGTGGTGGCGCACGCCTTTAATCCCAGCACTAGGGAGACAGAGGCAGGTGGATCTCTGTGAGTTCAAGGCCATCCTGGTCTACAAGAGCAAGTTCCAGGACAGGCTCCAAAGCTACAGAGAAACCCTGTCTCGAAAAACAAAACAAAAAAAAAAAATTGTGCCTGAGTGGTCCTCTCTGGTGGACTTCCCGTAACAGTGTGTCTTAAGATAAGGACTTTTATTATGTTCATTTATTAATTTACTTACTTTAAGCTCTTGTGGCAGAGTCTGTAAGCCCACTGAGAGTTTTCTTTTTTTTTTTTATTAACCAATTGAGATTGACAAGTTATTGAGCCTCAACTTTTTCTTAAGAGACTTGGGTAAATAAGTTTGTTTTTAAAGTTCTCATATTTGTATCACCAGCAACAACATGCCCATCCTTTGCATCCAAATTTATTCTGATGCCAGAATGTTTTTAAGATGAAAGGAGACTGTTTTGCCGTGGATGGAATGGCCAGGCATCCCGGAGGCCTGCTTCTGCTGTAGCAGCAGATGGCAGGGTTGTTGAACTGTCTGATGAAGATAGGGCCTGGAACAAGGAGTCCTACAGGAGTGCATGCCCACACAGACATGCATGGGTTGCCTAGAGATGAAAGTTTACAGGCTTGTTGTAGGGGACATAGTTTGGAATCTCTGGGCACTCCTGTGAAGTCTGTTTTAACCCTTTCCTTAGCACTTTCTATACTTTAAAAATATTTCTTTTTTAATCTTAAATTACTATAATCTGGACTAAAGTCTTCATATGGTGACTGTTGAGGGAGGACAAGAAATTTTAATTTCCCCAGCCGTTTCCTGGCCACTGAAGGAAGACTTAGAGGTGCTTGTCTTATAGGTGCTCCAAGACAACAGCACCAGCACTCCAAATACAAAAGAATTTTACAAGAATTGGTTCAGCTTGCTCAAGTTTTCATTTTATGATTCTTCCTATTCTCTGTCAAGTCTCAGAAGCTAATGTTTCCCCTTCTGAAAACCACGGATTTAGGCTCAATATAGTGTCTAAACATTGATCTAAATTGTCTTTATTAATTTTAATTTCCCTTAGCCCAAACACTACTCAGTAAGGAGACATAATGTTTCTGGACACTCTCAGATTTCCTCATACTATGAGTATTTATCAGTTGTGAGCTAGTGTGTTCCCAGGTTCATGCACTCCTTTGTAGAACCAAAGCTGCTTTGGCTTCAGGGACCTGGAAAGAAGGGTATTGGTAGAAAGAGACAGGATTCTGGGATCACTTCAAGAATAGACAATTTTTTATTTTTCCCACTGCTGCTTGAATATATCATTGCAAGCAGAGCTCGAGCAAACTGCATCTCTGACTGCTTACTTGAGTTCCTCAGCACTCCTCTGCCCTAGTGGCCTTCTTTTGATCTTTTGTCGGCCTTATCTCATGCCTGCAGTTTTCTGAAGTTACATGCCATATATGGGTCAGGGTTTGTGCTGGAGAAAGGAACCACAGACTCTCTGGAGCCCAACAAGGAAGACCTGTATATTCAGGTGAATCTGAATTCCTCAAGGGAAACAGCGCTCGGAACACTGGGACTGTTTCCCCAGACAAAAGGAAGCCAAGGTTGCCAAGAGTCCAGCAATCTGATTCTGTCCAGAGTCTAAGATGGCAGATGAGAAGTGTGACCTTTAGGGAAGGTTTGTCCCATCTGCAATGAAATGGAGGAAGAGAAATAAAGAAGTCTTGGGTTGGAGCTGCCCTCTCCCTGCTCTGTCCCCAGTCCACTGGATGGATATATCCAGTCTGTTAACGAGGAGCAGTGTTACTGAAAAAGGGGGGTGAGGACAAGAGTCAAATAACCCAAGCCAGCTCCAAAAGTTTCCAGTTATAATTCTCACAGAATGTGAGAGGGGATGTTGTCTTCTAGAAATGCTTCCAGTTGTCATGGGAGTGATGTTCTTTCTATGGGATCCTGTAAAAGTAAAGCGATGGTTAAGTTTCAAGATTACTGGATAGTATAATTGCAAATGATTTCTGAGTAGTGGATAGAGTTTCTCTAAAGTTCTTATTTGGAGCTCTGGCCAGAATGTTATGAGAAGGTGTACCATTTCAGCAGTTGGTACCCATCAACCAATTTTGTAGTAGCACTATCGGCATCATGATGCCATCTCAACCAGGTGGAGTCGTTGCTGTGGGGGCCCCATCTTCTTCTTGATAACTTCAAAGATTACTGCAGGAAAAGGATTTATAGAAAAATCTACTGTTCATTGTGGAAAACTTAAACACTATTCATATAGACATATATTCGATGAAAATATGATATAGACAAAATAGGCATGGCGAAAGTAAAAAAATTCCTAAATTCTTTCTTCTTTATGTCCCATACCAGATGGCACCTGACATGAGACAAAAACTCTGAATGTTTCATTAAACAACATGCTTGGATTTAGAGAAGGATAGCCACTGTCCAACTCCAAAACCAGTTATACATATATATATATATATACATATATATATATGTATATATATATATATAGTGATCACCTGTCCTCATAAGTCATATTACTTTTTGCTTGATGATCCTTTCTGGAGAATTATATTTTATTCTTTCAGCATCCAAATGTCCAGGATCTCTTGACTTTTGAAGATGTGTATTTTCCTGCAAAGACAAGAACAGAACCCTGCCCCAACCCTATATGAGGTTTCCTTACCACCTGTATGGTTGTCACCTCTGTGGATAAGCTGTCACTTTTCTTTCTCAAGAAGTTTCTCTTTTTCAAAGGGAATCTTTATTAATTTTGATGGTATCCATAGTTTTTTTCTTCTATGGAAACAAGAGCAAGACCCCTTCCCCAACGTAGTACATCTCCTGGTTTCCATTGTGAGGCCAACACATCCTTGGAATACACTGGCTGATTTAATTCAAAAGTTTTTTTTTTATTATCCAATAGAAATTGTGTTGTTCCTTTCTCGTTGGCATTAAGAAAATTCAAGATTAATAAAGCATTATGCAATCAATTTCTGGTATTTTCCATCCCTTTCTGTTTGTCTAGCAACCCTTTATAGTTTGATTTGACCTTACTATAACTGCCTGACCTGTAGGATTATTTGGTATACGTGTAATGTGCTTTATATTATAACAAGCAAAAATCTGTTTCATTTCCTTAGATACATATGCTGGATCATTGTCTGTCTTTATTTGTGCAGGAATACCCATGATGACCATAACTTCTAATAAATGTGTGATTATTGAATCAGCCTTTTCTGAGCCAAAAACAGTTGCCCATTGAAAACCTGAATAAGTGTCAATGGTGTGGTGTACATATTTTAATTTTCCAAATGCCATAAAGTGGAACACATCCATCTGCCAGATCTCAATCCTTTGAGTACCTTTTGGGTTACTCCCTGCAGGTAACAGTATCTGGTTTTAGAAGGAACAAGTAGGACACCTCTTTATAATCTCCTTAGCTTGTTGTCATGTAATAAGAAGTTCTTTCTTTAGACCTTTGCTATTGACATGATGTTTTTCATGAAATTCTGAGGCCCTTAGCATGCTTCCAATCAAAAATCGATCAATTTCTATATTACCTTGTACTAGAGAACCTGGCAGACCTGTATGGGTTCAGATGTGTGTTATGTATATAGGACAAAGCCTATTCCTGATTATGTCTTGAACGTGATAGACTAATTAAGTCAATTCTGCATCATCTGCTATAAATTCAGTGGTTTCAATATGCAAGACAACTCCTTCTGCATACTGCAAATCAGTAACTATATTGAGAGGTTCTTTAAAAGCCCTTAGTATCATGAGAATATAATATAACTCTGTCTTCTGAACAGAATTATAAGGGCTTTGTTCCACCTTACTTAATTCTTTTGATTTGTAACCTGTCTTTCCTGATTTATTTGCATCAGTATTAAATGTATGGGCTCCAGTTATTGGTGCATCACATACAATTAGGGAAGGAATCCAAGTAGTTCTCTTTATACGGTTAAATCTATCGCTTTTGGGATCATTGTTATTAATCTCTATCAACAGACAATTAATAAAAACTCAGAGACAGAAATTGGTGTTCAACCTGAAGATCCGAAAAGCAAAGCAGTCAGCCACTGGCTCTTACCTCCACATCAGTCCGAAAATGCGATCCTGCCTCCAGGAATCTCAGAATGAGACTGAGACTGAGAGCTATCTCCTCCCGTTCTATAATCCTCTCTAGTTCTGGGATTAAATGCATGCACCCCTGTGATTAAAGGGATATACCACCCAGTTTCTATGGCAAACTAGCATGGCTACTGGGATTAAAGATATGTGCTACCACTGCCTGGTCTGTAAGGCTGCCCCGTCAGACTGTTTTACTTTCTAATCTTCAGGCAAGCTTTATTTATGAAATATCACTACACCAAGAGGAAAGAATCAGGACACAGTTATAAACAGAAATAGATCAGCGTCCAATGTCCAGGGCCTATTCACAATCATCTGGGCTCCAAAGGGCTATTTCTCAAGCTCTGCCCCCACAGCACACATAGTTCATCTCATAGGCTCAACTCAGCTCCACAACACAGCTGCTGCTGTCCTTAGAGGTTATCCCACAGTCCTGCCATTTCCTGTAGCTTTTATGCCACCCAAGTCAGTACCAGGTGAGGGACTTATACATTACTGACTTAGGCTGACAGCACAAGATGGAGCTTTGGCCTCTCTGGACCACAGCCTTTGTATATTGACCCTAAAGAAATCATTCCCAGAAGATTCAACTCAATGACACTGGTCTCTTATTAGACATAACTGAGTCTTCAGCCCCAGCTCATCAGGATCTATTGTCCCAGTAAGGCAAAGGTTTCACATCAGTTTGGGTCTGGTTTCTTCTTAGAATTAGCTGATTCTTCAGGTACATCTGATCACAGCCCTGATAGAGTCTTTAAGGGACTCTCAACTTCTGAGCCTTCACAAGCCAGGCCTACTAGCTCCTTGTCAGCTGCAGCAGACAGGCAGTTTTCAGGTCTGCTTCTGGTATCCATCATACTTCTATCCCCAGATGAGCAGGCTGGAGGCCTTTTGAGAAGACAATTTTTGATTTTTTGATTGCCTCCCAAGGAAGTAAATTACATGCAGCTATGGGTCACTTCCGTCTATATTATTCAACAATAAAGGACCATTAACATGTTACTATATTACAAGACAAACTCATTAATGAACACAGAAGAAAACGTTTACTCAAATCACTACCAACTATATTCTACATTAACCTGATAATTAATTATTCATTGTAACCAGTAAGAGGGATCAGGATATAGTTTTTTAGTCTTTATATCATGAAATCCCTAAACTTTGGGGGAGAACAGAATTACAAGGATCTGGTCCATGTATCTGATGAGCCAGTTAAGGGCAGAATCTCTGAGTCTTCAGTTGCAGTCACTGGACAGCATACCACGATGCTCAATGCTACTCTAGTATGGCAGCATATATGACCATGGTCCTTCAAAGATGGCCCAATTGCCAGTACCGCATCAGAGTTACACTGAAATCTACTCTTTCTTGGTTTGACATTGTGGTGGCCTCTGTTGCTATGACTTATTCTTCAACATACAGAACCTCAAACCATTCAACATTGCTTCCCAGTTGCTTCTCAGACATTTCCTGAAGGGGATTTTTTTCAGTCCTGTGGTGCCTTGGGTGTGCCATAGACAGTCTGTAGGATACTACCAAGATATCTCCAGAATTCAGGTTCTGGCTGTTGGGCATAACATTTTGTCTACTCATTATCAGATTTGTAATTGATGAGGTTTCTTTCATCTGTATCATATGGAAATGCTACTTCCTACTAGACTGTATCTCATTCTTTGCAGAATCTTGTGTAGATTTATAGAAGTTTTTACTTTTACAAACTTCAATTATCTGGTCTTCATTTAAGTCTTAGTCTTAAAACTCATTTTCAAATTCTGTACACATAAAACACATTTAATCTGAAGTTAAGGTGCATTTTTGTTTCATATATAATGTAATTGAATAAAAACATTCTTCCTGTAACTGGCAAAAATTAAACTGAAAAATTGGTGTTCATCCCTGTACAAAGGGAAAATATTAATTCATTCTCATTCCGGAATTGCAAATAAATTGTGTTCAATACCTTTTGCACTTTAAAAAATACATTTCTGTAATTTGTGTTTTAAAGTCCCAAGACATACATTTTATTGAAGCTGTGAAGTTGAAGCCTGGATTGCCTTGGAGAACTTAAGTGTTAGAGAAGCTGGAATTGTGGGATACCTGCCGAGGAGAGCTGCTAACTGGGAGTGGAACAGGCCCAAGGGAAAGTGTGTTGCAGTCAAGAAAGCTGAACAGAACTGGAGATCTGAAGAGTGCTTTGACATCAGGCATGGAGAAAGAGAGTTGGAGTTTGCACAACTGGTATTTGGTCCAGTATTTCCTCACTGTGCTCCCTTCCATATATTTTAGAATGATGATGTATATTCTGTGCCATTATATGTTGGAGGTATGTAATTCTTTTTTAATTTTTACTTTTACAGGGGATTACAATTAAGAGATTGCATGAATCTCAGAAGAGACTTTCAACTTTGGACCTTAAAACATCGTTGAGACTGTGATAGACTATGGGTACTTTTGAAGTTTGACTAAATGCATTGCGCATTACAATATTGTTAGAAGCTTATGGGGACCAGGGAAAAGAATGTGGTAGTTTGATGCAATTGAACCCCACTTCTGCTTGCATGCTAACATGCTCCCTGCCATGATGATAAAGGACTGAACCTCTGAAACTGTAAGTGACCCCTCTCAATTAAATGGTTTCCTTATAAGAGTTGCCATGGGGGGCTGGAGAGATGGCTCAGTGGTTAAGAGCATTGCCTGCTCTTCCAAAGGTCCTGAGTTCAATTCCCAGCAACCACATGGTGGCTCACAACCATCTGGAATGAGGTCTGGTGTCCTCTTCTGGCCTGCGGACATACACACAGACAGAACATTGTATACATAATAAATAAATAAATATTTTTAAAAAAAAAAGAGTTGCCATGGTTATGGTGTCTCTTCACAGCAATAGTCCGTGACAAACCCTAAGACAACATGTAAAGCCCAACATTCCTTGAGAGCCATCACATAAAGTCCCTAACACTCTTCTCCTGTGCCCTTCCCTCATCCAGCCCATAGCCGCCTCTGAGTATCCAACCATCTAATGTTTGAAATCCAGGACAACGATCTCAGTGTCTGTTAGCCATCAGGTTCTCCAGGAAGTCAGCCACAGTCACTGGGATCGGACAGCAACATTATCATCAGTTAAGACGCAGCTTGACAACAGCACCTGAGACATGTTCCCAGACTCCAGATCCTCAAGAATATTCGTGAGTCAGGGAAGAGACTTTCTCTGGCTCCTGGTCTTGCGATTTGGCCTCTCAGACCATCTCTGGACTCTGTCCCAAGAACAACACTAATTATATTATGTATTACAGGGCAACAAAACTGAAAGCATACATTTTGTTAGAGGCCCACAGGGAGCTGAGATTTTTTTTTTTTTAAAAAATGAGATTTCTTGAGAAGTTTTTTTATACTATACGTAGCAGTTCAATGCAAGAATATGTGAACGCTTTGGTAGAAATATTTAAAGAAGGACTTGTTTAAGCTGCAACCCATTATACAACTCAATAAAGCCAGTTAACCTTATTTTGAGTGACTCATCCAACATTTAAATTCAGCTCAGTTTTAAACCCACTAATATCTGTTTGTGGGTTGTTTACATATTAATGAAAATAATAAAGTAGGCTACGTATGTTTACTTTTCCTCTGAGTTATTTTACTTACACAATAAAAGCAATAACAGCCTGGCATAGATGAACTCACCCACTTCTTCCTCACAATCTTTCAGTTTCATGTAAATTTCCATTTTCTGGGTTATTAACCATTATAATACATATTTCCCCGTTCCGACGTCATCCCTGTCTCTCTGATACAGACACTTCACACCTCATGGGAAGAGTGAGGAACACACTGGGAGTAAACTGAGGCAGTAGTGAAATGAGTGGAATCAGGCGAAACGTGTAATGAATTATGTGCAAACATGTCCTGCTGAAGCTGCGACAGTGAAGAAGAAGAAAACATCAGTTTGGGAGATGAGAAGGCTTGGAGAAGAACTGTCTGCTAACAGAGCAGCGGGACACAGCTGAGGTGACTGAACTCTCCCAGGGCGTCGTGCATGGGCAATGGAACCCTGATTTGATTAAATACTTAAGAACAACTTAGATGATTATATAAACAGCAGAAAATATTGTAGGTATGTTTCAAGCAAATAGAAAATGCGCTACTAGCCGGGCGGTGGTGGCGCACGCCTTTAATCCCAGCACTCGGGAGGCAGAGGCAGGCGGATCTCTGTGAATTCGAGACCAGACTGGTCTACAAGAGATAGTTCCAGGACAGGCTCCAAAACCACAGAGAAACCCTGTCTCGAAAATCCAAAAAAAAAAAAAAAAAAAAGAAAATGCGCTACTTTTGTCCGTGTTGGACATGCAGATTCCTGACACGGTGTTTGCGGCACAGAGGATCAGAAGGCAGATGATACTCACGCACTGTTGGATTCTCTGGGGAAGAAAGCTGACAGTTTGGAAAGCAGTTGTTCCTGTGAGCTGGGCAACTGTGGATGGTATTGTAGCTTCAGTAGGAGAGAGCGTAGAGCTGGAGAGAAGAAGTGAAAAGATAAGAGCAGGGGAAATGAGCAGCAGGGAGGGGAGGAAAGACGTTAAAACTGAACAGAGAGGGTGGGAATGCTTTGAGTGAGTGGAGGGCTTAGTTATGGCTGCAGGATGAGTCCAGCTGCAGAGAGAAGGAACCAAGCTAAAGACAGAGCCCAAGGAAATCTGCACTAGACTTTGAGGCAGCATGCAAATCATTTCAGAGAGACAACACTACAGAGACAAAGGCCCTTCCCTGCATCGTCCACTCTGTAAACCCAAGTGTCTGGGGATGCATGCTGAGATGATCTGCAGGACTATGAAGGGCTCTATACAACAGGAAGCCTCAGCAAGGCTCTTAGCAGGGAAAGTCTAGACTCTCCACAGAGGACGAGGGAGTTTGCAGTTGGTGTTTAGAGGAATGGAGACACAGAATTGCAATGTCTTGCCACAAGTTTGGAAAATAGAATCGGCTGCTGCCTGCCTAGGCAAAAGACACTCACTCTCTCTAATCCCAGAGATAGAAAGAACAGAGGAAAAAGAACTGCCCAGAGTCCACAAACCACACCCTCTGTGGAGAGGACAAGAGGTTCTTGTCACACAGATAAGCACTGGAGAAATCAGGAAAGCTAAACATGCATGCTTACCTCTTCAAAGGAAGATGTCGCCTGCCCTTCTTACAGAACACTGGGAAAGGGCACAGCTTACAACCTGGGGATCCTTTGCTAACTGTAGGACCAGGCTCACCCTTATGACCTAGAACTTAAGTTCAGTTTATCCCAGACACTTTCCCCTAAATCTTGAGCTTTGCTTCTAGGCCACAGAATCCAACCAGGTGAGAGACGGCACTTGTACTTTACAACAGTCTAAGTGACTTCTATGTCATCTTTGGGCCAGGTCAACCCTGACTCTGATAAGCATTATGTTTAGCTCAGTCATTCTCTCTAGACCCTAAATCTTGAGCACTGCTTATGAGTCAACAGTACCCATCTTTGAGAGAAGCCAAATGTATTTTGTAAACATGTCTTAAGTTTGCTACGCTCATGGGACTGAGTTAATTGTCATCAGAAAACTATTTCTCTAAAATTGTGCTGTGCTTAAATATGACTAAAATAAACAAACAGATCTTGATTGAACACCCACCTTTTCTATTTCTTGCACCAACCCAAGCCCATACACATTCCTAAGTCTCAGCTCCAAAAATGCAGAAATACATTTTATCTGGAACTCCCAGTAGCCAGACCTATCAGGACTCCAGAAGATTTTCCTATGGGCAACACACAGCCACCACAGTCTCTTAGAAACCAAAGAGGAAACAGAAACCAAAGAACAAAACACCCACCCAACAAAAATAAAACCAGACATCAAACACCTAGAATTGCAATCTCCCAGAAGCCTAGACACCACTGTAAAAACACAATAACAAACAGGTCAGTATGCCTCCATTAGAACCAAACAACACTACCAAGGCAGGCTCTCAACAGTCCAATATAACTAAAGCACAAAAGAAAGACCTTAAAACAGCCTTTATGTATATGATAGAAGTCCTTAAAGAGAAAACGTTTAAGTCCCTTTTAAAAACTATAAAAATACAAACCATAGTGGAAGAAAATTATTAAAACAAATCAAGACCTGAAAATAGAAATAGAATCAATAAAAAACCCAAACTGAGGGAAATCTGGAAATGAAGACTTTAGGAACTGAAACAGAAACCTCAGAGGCAAGCATCACCAAAGGGATACATGAGATGAAAGAGAGAATCTCAGACACTGAAGACATGATAGAAGAAATGAATACATCAGCCAAAGAAAATGTTAAATATAAATATGTCTTGGCACAAAAGATCACAGGAAATCTAGGATACTATAAGACCAAATCTACAACTAACAGGAATAGAGGAAGAAGAGACACAAATCAAAGGCACAGAAAATATTTTCAACAAAATCATAGAAGAAAATTTCCCTAATATAAAGGAGGTGCCTAACAAAGACCAAAAGACATACAATATACCAAATAGACTGAACCAGAAAAGAAAGTTCCCTTGACACATAATAATCTAAATTTACAGAAAAAAAGAATATTAAAAACTGCAAGGGAGAAAGACCAAGTAACATAAAGGCAGACCTATTAGAATTACATCTAACCTCAATGAAAACTTGAAAAGTCAGAAAGGTCTGAATAGCTGCAAGCTCTAGGAGACCACAGATTCCAGCCCAGACCCGTGTACCCAGAAAACTTTCTATCACCATAGATGGATAAAATACAACATTCCATGATCAAACCAAATTCAAACTATTTATCTACAAATCCAGCCCTACAGAAGTTGCTAGAAGGTAAATTCCAACATAAATATGTTAGCTACATACAAGAAAACACAGGGGATAGATAATTTCGAAGCAGTCAAGACAAAAGAAGGAAAGATCATGCACTTGCACAGACACACACAGACACACACATACACAATAACAACAGCAACATAAGAGAAATCAACACTTATTGGTCATTGATATCTCTTAATCTCTACAGTCACAATTCCCAAATAAAAAGACTGACAGAATGTATGTGTAAACAGGATCCATCCTTCTGCTGCATTCAAGAAACATACCTTCACGTCAAGGACAGACTTCACCTCAGAGTAAAGAGTTGTAAAAAGATATTCCACGCAAATGGACTTAAAAAATAAGCTGATGAAGCCATTTTAATGTCTGACCAAACAGACTTCAAATCAAAACTAATCAGAAGAGAAAGGGAAGAACACTAAATACTAATCAAAGGGAAAAAACCCATCCAGATGACATTTCAGTTCTTACCGTCTGTGCCCCAAACACAAGGGCACCCAGGTTTTTAAAAGAAACACAACTGCAGTTAAGTCACATATTGGCCCTTACATACTGATAGTGGGAGACTTCAACACCCCACTCTCACCAAAGGACAAGTCATCCAGACAAAAACTGAACACAAAATACTAGAGCTAAGAGATATAAATAAAATAGATACAACAAAAACAGAACATTGCACATAAACACAAAAGAATATACCTTCTCAGCATCTCATGGAACTTTCTCCAAAACTGATCACATACTCAGTCACAAAAGCAAGTCTCGTGAGATACAAGAGTCAAAACAACATCCTGGATCCTATCTAACTACCAAGAATTAAAGCTGGATTTCAACACCATAAACAACAGAAACCTCACAAACTCAAGGAAAATGAACAACTCTTTAATGAACAACAACAATAAAAATGAGTTAAGACAGAAGTTAAGAAAGAACTCAAAGACTTTCTAGAATAAAAGTGAATATACAACATACCCAAATGTGTGGGACACAATGAAGGCTGTTCTAAGAGGCAAGTTCATAGCACTAAGTGCTTACATTAAGAAAAAAAAAATGGAGAGATCTCATATTGGTAACTTTTTTTTCTTTTTTTTTCTCTTTTTTTTTCAAGACAGGGTTTCTCTGTGGTTTTGGAGCTTGTCCTGGAACTAGCTCTTGTAGACCAGGCTGGTCTCCAACTCTCAGAGATCCGCCTGCCTCTGCCTTCAGAGTGCTGGGATTAAAGGCGTGCGCCACCACCACCCGGCTCATATTGGTAACTTAACAGAACACCTAAAAGCTTACTACAAAAAGAAGAAATTACGCTCCAAAGGTGTAGACAGCATGAAATAATCAACCTCATGACTAAAGTCAATAAAATAGAAGTGAGCAAATGTTGGGGTGTTTCATTTGTTGGTTGGTCAAAGAAAGAGGTCACTTCAAGATGAAATCTTAAGGCCTGTAATGGACTGAACCCTGAATAGCCATACAAAGGCATATTTATTGATTGTTACACTAAGTTGGTGTTTGGATAAAGTATTTCCTCATACCAAGGTACCTAATCTAATCTGTATGTCTCTCTAAAAAAAAGTATCACATGTCCTCAGACTTCAGTTCTTTATTGTGTATCACTTGCAATACACAATAATCTCAAATGTGCCAGAGGCATCTTGTGACCAAACAAGAAATTCTACAAATGACAGAAAATAATCACTGTTCTCTACAAAGATTCCTTGCTGTTTGCCAAAATGATACTTTTTAGAAAACAACTATTCACTCTGAATGTCTACACTAGGTCCAGTGACTGCTAAATTCCTACAACAAACTAACAACGACGAAGCAAAAACAATAAGAAGAATCAATGAAACAGGACTGGAGAGGGAGGGGGAGAGGAGTGGGGGGAGGGGGAGAAGGGTGGGAGGAGGGGGAGAAGGGTGGGAGGAGGGGGAGGGAAATGGGAGGCTGGGAGGAGGTGGAAACTTGTTTTTTTTTCTTTTCTTTCTCCTTTTCTCAATAAAAAAAATGGAAAAAAAAAAGAATGAAATCAGGGAAGAGCACCTTTCAAAATAGCTTCCAAGAATATAAAACATTAATGAATCAAGTGAAAGACTTGTACTATAAAGCTTCAAGTGTTTGAAGAAAGAAATTGAAAAAGATATCAGAAGATGGAAAGATCTCCCATGCTCATTGATCAATAGGCTTAACGTAGTAAGAATAGCTATCCTACCAAAGCAATCTCCAGATTTAATGCAGTCCCTATTAAAATTCCAACACAATTCTTCCCATATTATGAAAGGATCAGTCTCAGCTTCATATGGAAACACAAAACTCCAGATAGCTAAAACAGTCCTGAATAATAAAAGAACTGCTGGAGGCATCACCATCCCTGATTTCGAGTTGCACTATAAAGCTATACTAATAAAAACAGCACAGTATTGGCACAAAACAAACAATCAATGGAACAGACATGAAATTGCAGACATAAGTCTACACACACATGGGCAACTGATTTTTTTGATAAAGAAGCCAGAAATACACAGTGGAGAAAGGATACCAGCTTCAGCAAATGGTGCTGGTAAAGCTGAACGGTTTTGTATAAAAGAACCCAAATAGATCCATACGTGCCACTCTGCTCAAAACCCAACTCTTAATGGATCAAAGATCTCAGCTTAAAACTCGATACACCGAAGATGTTAGAATAGAAAGTGGGGAATAACCTTGAAATTATTGACACAGGAGTCAACTTCCCGAACAGAACACTGATAGCACAGGCACTAAGATCAGCAAATAATAAAAGGGACCTCATGAAACTGAGAGGCTTCTATACAGCAAAGGACACCATCATTAGAATAAAGCAGCCAGCCGGGCGGTGGTGGTGCATGCCTTTAATCCCAGCACTCAGGAGGCAGAGGCAGGAGGATATCTGTGTGTTTGAGACCAGCCTGGTCGACAAGAGCTAGTTCCAGGACAGGCTCCAAAACCACAGAGAAACCCTGTCTCGAAAAAAAAAAAAAAAACCAAAATAAATAAATAAATAATAAAATAAAGCAGCCACCTACAGAATAGGATAAGATTTTTACCAACTACAACATCTGATAGAGGACCAACATCCAAGATACATAAGGAACTCAAGAAGTTAGATATCAAGGAAACAACTAACACAATTAAAAATGGAGTGCAGATCTAAACAGAGAGTTCTCAGGAGAAGAATCACAAAGGCCTGAGAAACACTTAAAGAAATGTTCAGTACCCTTAGCCATCATAGAAACAAAAATCAAAACTTTTTGAGATTTCATCCTACAGGTGTCAGCATGGCTAAGATCAACAAAACAAGTGATCACTCAGATGATACAGATGTGGAGTAAGAGGAATACTCATTCATCCACTGCTGGTTGAGGTGGAAACTAATACAGTCACTAGGAAATCAATATGGTGCTTCCTCAGAAAGATGGAAGCCCATCTGCCTCAAGACACAACCATGCCACTCTTGAGCACATAGCCAATGGATATTTCATCCTATCACAGAGACACTTTCTCAACCATGTTTATTGAAGCTCTCTTCACAAGAACCAGACGTTGGAAGTAACCTACACGGCCCTCACCAGATGAATAAGTAAAGAAAATGTGGTACATTTACACAATATATTATTATTTAGCTGTTTAAAAATGACAGCATGAAATTTGGAGGCAAACGGATGGAACTAGAATAAAATCATCCTGAGTGTGGTATCCCAGACCCTGGAAGATAAATATGGTATGTATTTGCTTATATGTGGAAATTAGCTGTTAAGTCAATGACAACCAAGCTATAATCCATAGAACCACAGGGGGCGATAAAGAGTAAGAGACTAGAGGGAACAGATAGATCTCATTAGGAAAGGAAAATGAATGGATGAGGGGTCTGGGATGAGAGGATCAAGTGGGGAGTTGGATAAAGATAGTAGGTAGGAATACAGGAAAAGACAGCTAAAATTAAGGGGAATTTTATAGTTAGTATAGAACCCTAATGCAGTAGAAGCTTCTTAAAATATATGCATATATGTAGGCAACTGCTGTAGGAAAATCCTTCAGCCTTTAAGTTACCAACCCACTTGGGCGTGGTCCCTTATATTATAAATGCCCTTGTAAAGCACACACTTCCTCTCTCCTCTGCTGCTAGATTCCCCGTTTGAGCAGAGGACTGTGATCCATGAGTCTACCCCTAAAAAAATAACCTTTTATTATATTCAATTCTGAGCTAGTGTGGGATTTTTTTTAGTGTTCCTCTTCAGGTAACTAAATGAAATCATCAAATATTGGGTGAGACAGAATCACAACTGGCCATCTCTTGTTGCCCAAAAGAAGATTTCAGTAACGGGAATGGGTTAAATCTAGTTGAGCTGTTGGCAAAAGGGGTCCCAGAGGAACCCCAAACATCTCAGGCTATTGCCAAGGCTATAGGTTGCTCTCCACAAACTGACAGCCAGACCCCTTTGCTGAAGACAACACCTACAACAGTTCATTGACCATGAAGATGTAGAGCCTCCACCTCTGAGTTCCAGTGTCTTTGTTACAGGAAGGTACTCTGCATGCTATAAAAGAGAAATGTAAACACCAAGTCAGCCTCCACCCCTTTAGCTACAATGGTGTGCTATCAGCAAGATATGCTAGGGTAGTAGTGGCACAAAACTTGTGGGGGTGACTAACCAATAACTGATCAGACTTAAGGGTACTTCAAGAGATGTAACCCATACTCCACACTGCTTGGCTTACTGAGAACCTGAGACTAGATAGCACAGGGACCTAGGGCAAAACCAAATAATACTAGCCTAAAATAAGAAAAAGAAAGGGAGAAGGGGAGAAGAGCAGAGAGGCAGAGAGAGAGACAGAGACAGAGACAGAGACAGACAGAGACAGAGAAGGGAGAGACAGAAATGGTAGGGACTCAAGGCTAGAAGCTGAAGATCAGCTAGCCTCAGCAGACAAGGGAGGGAGGGAGTGTGGCTTGTCTCTTAAAGGGACAGGACAGATCATTACAACAATGGAATACTACCAAGCCAACATCAAGAGAAATTCTATAGTAGACACAAACCCATAGAGATTAAACAACACAGTATTGAATGATGAATGGATCTTTGGCCAAACAAAGGAATGATAAAAATCCTAGAATTGAGTGAAAAACCAAAATCCAAAATCCAAGCCTATGAGATACAATGAAAACAGGCCTAATCCTTGCCCCACTATCACAATGATATTTATCTCGAACATCACCATAGAATCTTCCTCAGGCGACAGATGGAGATAGAGACAGAGACCCTCATCAGAGGAACGGACTGAGCTCCCAAGGTCCAGTTGAAAGGCAGAAGGAGGGAGAAGAGGAACAAGGAAGTCAGGACCATGAGGGGTTGGTCCACCAACTGAGGCAGTGTGCCTGTTCTAATGGGAGCTCACCAAATCCAGCTGGACCGGGTCTGAATGAGCATGTGATCAAACCAGACTCTCAAATTGGGGCTGACAATGGGGGCTGACTGAGAAGCCATTGATAATGGGACTTGTGTTTACGGCATATTTCGGCTTTTTGGGACCCTAGTCTATATGGATGCACTGCTCCCTAGGCCTGGATGTAGGGGGGAGGGCCTTGGACTTCCCACAGAGCAGGGTTCCCTGCTGTCTCTCAAGCAGGGTGGGAAAGGGAGGAGTGGGTGTCGGGGAGCGGGAAGGGATTGGGAGGAGGGAAAGAAGTGTGAATAATTGATTGGAAAAATAAATAAAAATTAAAAAAAAAAAGAAAACAGGTCTAAGAAGACAGTTTACAGCTTTAAGTTCCTACACTAATGAACCAAAGAGGCTGGGCAGATGACTCAGTGGATGAGGACATCTGCTCTACAAACATGGAGACTTGAGGGAAGATACCAAGCACCAAACAAAAGGACTATGGCTGTGAGGGCCTGTAACCTCAGCTTGGCAATGGGGGGCAGAGGTATACAGCAGATCCCTAGAGCTTGCTGACCAGCCCGTCTAGCGTAAACCGTGAGCTTCTGGTTCAATGAAAGTGACCTTAAAAATACCCTAAGTCCCCTCTGTCTTCTGCACAGGCACCTGCTGACTCACGTTCTCACATCTCCACACATATACAAAATCAGAGGGATCTCAGATAAATATCTTAATGATGCACCTTAACTCTCTGGCAGGAAAATGAGCCAAATATTGTATCAGTAGATAGTAATTACTAAGCTCTGGCCAGCTCAAGTGTGGCAAGAACAGCTCTGGCAGGCCTTGCCCTTCTCTCCCATTCTGCCTGCCTTGCTAAAAACTGTTAAGAGTACACTCTTAAAGCTGGTCACCAAGATCTAGTTCCTTATTTGGCTACTTCCTTCTCCTGAGACTGACTACCAAGGTCTGGCTATCAAATATTGAAATCCAGCAATCAAAAGCCCCCCACACTCATCTAATTAAGGCACCCAATTAAAATTAAATGGTTCATCTTAACATAGGGTTCCCCCACCCTTTCTTTTTATAAACTGCCATTTTCCTATGTGCCATGTCTGTCCCCTCTCTATCCAGAGGCAGTCCTTTGTCTCTCTGGACAAGTACCCCAGCCCCTTTCCATTGTCCCCTTCCCCTTCTCCCTCATCCTCTTTCTCCTGTGTTTGTCTCTTATTCCCTGCCCTTTATCCCTCTGGGGCAAATAAATCTCCTTTGTGCTGAGAACTTGGCCTTGGGAGTAGCCCACACTTTATCTTTCAATGGGAAATGCGGGAAACACGAGATACAAAAAGTCAACAAAACAAGAACTTGATTCTTTGAAAAGACAGAGTGCTAACTTTTAGCTAGACTTAAAAAGAGAGAAGAGTTAAATTTATAAAATTAAAAAAGGAAAGGAGCGACAGCATTGAAATTCAGCAAATCTCTGTTTTGTCTTGAAAACATTTGTTCCTGCCAGGCAGCAATGGTGGCTCACACCTTTAATTCCAGCACTTGGGTGTCAGAGGCAGGAGGATCTCTGAGTTCAAACCCATCCTGATCCACAGAGCAAGTTCCAGGACAGATGGAGTGTTGTTACACAGAGAAACCCTGTCTTGAGAAAACAAGCCAAACCAAAAAAAAAAAAAATATTCCATTAATTGGAAAGAATATAAAAGAAATAAATCAATCTCTAGGTGCATATGACCTACCAATATGTAACCAAGAGGAGGTGAAATTTTAGAAGCTATATAATAAGCAGTGAGATAGAAGCAGTAATTAAAAATCTCCCAGCTGAAAACAGTCCTGTCTGTCCCACACGGACTCACTTCCATTGTTGTATCTGAGACCTAGAACCCCCAAGAAGATCACCAGGAAACCACACTTTCGAATGCAAAAGCAAGGTCCTCTGCCTCACAGTCTGGCACCGCAGATGGACAGAGAAGGACCTTGCCTACTATAGTAATGGGTTTATAAAGACAAAAACCACAAGACAGTCACAAGGTTATAGTCTCAAAGTACAAAATTACTTATCCTATACCATAATTGGCTAGAGGTTAGGTAAAGCTCAGCTGTTAGTTCCTGATAGGCTAATATTATCTAAGGGGGATAGCAACAGTCCCCTGGTCACGTCCTCCAGACATCTGCTGACCACAGGGACTGTTTGGAATGCTATCTGATTGGTTCATTATTACTCAGCTGATAAGGGAAGTTAGGTGGTCAATATTCTCTGTATGACTACAGGTGGGGGAATGGGCTGCATTCAGCAACTTTGTGTAACTTAGGTTTTTCCATTAACTGATACTTCCTTTAAAGAGGGGTCCCATACCTTCAGCTTTTCCTGGGGACTGGGGTACTGTTCAAAGTCCCAAAAGGGTCCAGCACAGAAATGAAATCTTTTCCGGCTTCTCACCATAAAATAGGAAAGGAAGGAATATTATTAAATTCTTCTCTTTTATTTTTTAGTACAATTTGTTATTTATTTATTTTTTAAATTTCATTCTACATTCCATCTGCAGTTTTCCCCCCACCCCTCCTCCCATTTTCCCTTGCCACCCCCCCCCCCCCCAAGTCCACCCCTTATCCATTTCTCCCAACAGGTAAGAACTCCCATGGGAGTCATCAAAGTCTGGCATATGATGTTGAGGCAGGACCAAGCCCCTCTCCCCTGCATCACAGCTGAGCATGGCACCCCACCATAGGAAATGATCTTCAACAAGATAGCTAATGCACCAGGGATAGATCTGATCTTCCTGCCAGGGGCCTCTCAGACCAGGCTACACCACTCCCGCCTACTTCAGTCCATGGAGGCTCCACAGCTTCTGATCTAGAGTCCATGAGTTCCCAGGAGCTTGGCTCAGCTGTTTCTGCAGACTTCTCCATCATGATCTTGACCTCCCCTGCTCATGTATTCCCTCTTCTCTATGAAGCTAGTTTTATCCTGTTATGAAAACTAGACAAAATAACAAGAAAAATTACAGACACTCTCTCTGATGAATATAGACATAAAATTGTGATCAATTTAGCTTTACTCCAGAGTCTTAGATAGCAGTTTCTCTGAGACTGAAACATTCTATCCTACAGGAGAGCTCGCTAAGACAAAAAGTAAACAACTCAAAATAACTTCAGAAAGTCCCCGAAACTGACCAGATACACTTCACCCTCCCTCCCAAGACTATATAAATAGAAAGGCCCTCAGGGAGTCAGTCTCAGAGAAGCCAGCTATCAGAGAGGAGCCTGAGACACCCTGGAAGAAGCAGAGACCAGGCAAACTGCCTAGAAGAAAGAGTTGCATTATTATTCCAGCTAAGACTTTTTACTCAACTGAATAGGTATGGAGAGAGTGGAGTCATGCTCCTAATTTTTGTGGAATTGTGTTGAGTTTCTTTGCATTTAATTTGATGTTGGCAATAGCTTTGCTGTAAACTGCTTTTATTATGTTAAATTGTGTTTCTTGTATCCCTAATCTCTCCAGGGTTGTTTTTTTTTTATCATGATTTTTATCATGGATTTTGTCAAAGGCCTTTTCTGCATCTAATGAGATGGCCTTGTGGTTTTTTTTTCAGTTTGTTTATGGTGGATTACATTTACCTGTTTGTGTGTTGAACCCTCCCTGCTTCTCTTGGATGAAACCTGCCTGATCATGATAGATGATCTTTTTGATGTGTTCTTGAATTCAATTTACAAGTATTTTGTTGAGAATTTTTTGCATCTATTTCATAAGGGAAATTCTGTAAATATCTATTAATTCCATTTAGTTTATGATGTCAGTTAACTCCTAAGTTTCTGTTTAGCTTTTGTCTGGATGACCTGCCCTGCATATTAGCATTAGTGAGTTTGGTGGTTTGAATAGGAATAACCCCCAGAGACTCACGTGCCCCCCCCCCCAGACTCACGTGCTTCAAATCTTGTCTGGTGGGGGAAGGACAGTTTAAGAGGTGTGGCCTTGTTGGAGTAGGTGTGACCTTGCTGTAGGAAGTGTGTTAGTGGGGGTGGGGTTTGTGGTCTCAGAGCTGAGTCCTTGCTTCCTATGGAACAAGAAGTACACAACTCTAAGATTCTTCTCCAGCACCATATCTGCCTGCATGCCCCCCACGCTTCCTGCAAGACAATAATGGACTAAAACTCTGCAACTGTAAGCAAATGCCAATCACATGTTTTCCTTTATAAAAGTTGTTGTGGTCATGGTGTCTCTTCACAGCAGTAAAACGAACCCTAACTAAGACAGTGGGGTGGTGAAGTCTCTACTATTTATTGTGTGAGGATCAATATGTTACTTAAGCTGTGTTTGTGTTTCTTTTATGAACTTGGGTGCTCTTGCGTTTGGTGCATAGATTTTAAGAATGCCATATCACGTTGGTGAATTTTTCCTTTGATGAGTATATAGTGTCTTCTCTTATCTCTTCTGATTGATTTTGGATCGAAGTCTATTTTGTCAGATATTAAAATGCCTAGAGCAGCTTGCTTCGTAAGTCCACTTGCTTGGAATATCTTTTTCTATCTTTTTACCCTGAAATAATGTCTATCCTTAACTTTTAAGTGTGTTTCTTGGATACAACAGAGAGGATAGATCCTATTTTTGCATGCATTTTTGTTAGTCTGTGTCTTTTTTTTTTTTTTTTTTTTTTTTTTTTTTTTTTTTTTTTTGGTTTTTCGAGACAGGGTTTCTCTGTGGCTTTGGAGCCTGTCCTGGAACTAGCTCTTGTAGACCAGGCTGGTCTCGAACTCACAGAGATCCGCCTGCCTCTGCCGCCCGAGTGCTGGGATTAAAGGCGTGCGCCACCATCGCCCGGCTCTAGTCTGTGTCTTTTTATTTGGGAATAGAAACCATTGATGTTGAGAGATATCAACAATGATTTTGATATTGAGTAGTGTTTGTTGATTCCTGTTGTTTTGTATGTGTGCTGTGTGCACACACGCGTGTGTTGTGTGTGGTTTGTGTGAGTGTGTTGTATGTATTGTGTGGTGTGTGTATGTTACCTATGTGGTGTATTTTTTTCTTTTGATTTGCTGATCTGGGATTATTTCTTCTTTATTTTTTTGTTGTGTGTGGTTAACCTCTTTAGATTTGAGTTTTTCTTATAGCACCTTTTGTACACCTGAATTTGTAGATAGATAATGCTCAAATTTGCTTTTTTAAATTGTGGAATTTTCCCCATCTATTGTGATTGAAAGTTTTCTGGGTATTTTATTACGGGATGGCATCTGTGATCTCTTAGCTTTAGTAGGATATCTGTTGAGCTCCTTCTGGCTTTTAGAGTCTCTATGAGAAGTCAGTTGTTATTTTAATACACCTACCTTTTTATGTTACTTGGTCTTTTCCCCTTGTAGCTTTTAATATTTTTCTTTGTTCTGTATGTTTAATGTTTTTGCTGAAGGGTATTTCTTTTCTGGTAGACTCTATTTGGTGTTTTGTATGTTACTTGTAACCTTGAGACATAGCTCCTTCTTTAGGTTATAGAAATTTTCTTCCATGATTTTGTTGAAAATATTTTCTGCACCTTTGACCTGGGTTTCTTCTCCTGCCTCTATTCCTATTATTTTTAGATTAAGTCTTTTCATAGACTCCAGATTTCCTGAATGTGTTATGACACAATTTTTTAGATTTAATATTTTTATGACCAAGGTATCCATTTTTTCTATCTTGTTTTCAATGCTTGAGATTCTCTTTTATTTCTGGTATTCTGATTGTGAGGCTTGTCTCTGTGGGACCTGTTTGAGTGTCTAAATTTTTTATTTTTAATTTTCTGTCAGTTTTGGTTATCTTTATTGAGTCTATCTCCATTTTCAGATATTGAACTGTTTTATTCATTTCCTTCCCTAATTTGTGTTTTCAAAATTCTTTAAGGGATTTATTTTTTTTTAAGGAACTCTATCATACTCATAAAGCTGTTTTAAGGACTTTGTCTTGTGCTTCAGGAATGTTGCAATACTCAGGCCTTGTGGTATAGGGTTCCTGGGCTCTAGTGGAGGCAGATTGTCCTGTCTGTTGCTGGTTGGTTGTGTTTTTACATTGATGTCTAGGCTCTAGTGGAGGCAGATTGTCCTGGCTGTTGCTGATTGTGTTTTTACACTGGTGTCTAGGCATCTGCCTTTGAGAAGACTGCACTTCTAGAAGCTGATATCTGGTCTTGTCTTTGTTGGGTAGGCGTTATGTTTCTTTGTTTCTGCTGCCTGCTCTGGTTATTAGGAGAGTGTGGTGCTGTGTTTGGCCTGGTAGGCAATTCTTCTGGGACTCTGTTAGGTGTGGCCCCGGGAGTTCTGGGTAGAATGTGTTTCTAGGTATTGAGAGTTGGCACTTTAGAATGGGGATGGACTGGGGAGCACTTAGGGGGTTCACTATAGAGAAGATAGGAGGATGTTCCAATAGGATCTGCTTAGTCACCTGGGAATAGGGCAGAGAGCAAGGAGAGGCTACAAGAGGTAGTCTATTTCAGAGCTGGGGGTGAGCCTGGGGACTGGATTTGGAGGACTGGAGGGAGAGTGAAAATCTGAAGTTTGCCTACATGCTTCACTGGTCGACTTGCTTCTCTGGCAGTCTTGGCTGGAAGTTTCCAGAGAGTGCCTGCTAGAGTGTGGCTGGCATCATAGGATGCTGGGGAGGAAGGATGGAGAAGGTCTGCAGGGGCAGCTGGAGGTGGGGACTGAGAGACTGGAGCGGCCACAGCAGGGGGTCTGCTACAGAGTTGGGGGTGACACAGGGGCCTTGGATTTGGAGGAGAGAAGGCAGAGGGGGAGATGCAGTTAGGTTACCTCCTCCCCTGGGAGGAGTGTCTGTCAGTTTCCAGGGAGTGTCTGCTGATGTTGGGGGCTGGAATGACGAGATGCATGGAGGGAAAGAAGGATGACATCTCTCTAAGGAAGATCTTTCTTGGGAGCCACTGGAGATGGGGACGGAGAAGATGGGGACCACAGCGGGTGGCCTGCTACTGTGCTATGACAGGCCTTAGCATTGAAGGAGAGCAGAGAGAGGGAGATCTGTAGCCAGCCCACCTGCTCTTCTGGACAGAGTTGAATACAGGTTGTTTGTTTGTTTGAGACAGGGTTTCTCTGTGTAGCCCTGGCTGTTCTGGAATTTTCTGTACAGTCCAGGCCTTGAGCTCACAGAGATCTGCCTGCCTCTACCTCCTGAGTGCTGGGATTAAAAGCATGCACCGCCACCACCCAGCCGAATATAGATTCTTAAAGTATCTTTTGTAATTTTCTGAATTTCCTCTGATGGAATGTTCCTCTTTGCATCTCCAATTTTTATGGGTTTGGCTAATTTCTTAATTCCTTTTGGTCAGTTTGGCAAATGGTTTGCCAATCCTGTTAATATTTTCAGAGTATCAACTCTTTGTTTCATTGTTGTTTTTGTTTTTGTAATGTTTTCTTTTTTCTTCTTTTTCCTGGTCTTGGACATCTCTTCCTACCTGCTCTTTTTAAATGTTCATTATTCCACTTTTTCTTAGGACTTCAGATGAACCATTATTAATCTGGGATTGCTCAAATTTCTTGACATAGACACATGGTGTTATAAACTTCCATGTTATGACTGCTTTAATTGTTTATCATAGAATTTTATATGTTGTATTTTCATTTTCATTCAATTCTAGGAATTTTCAATTTCCTTCTTGACTTTTTCCTTCACTTAATTTTGAGAGTTTAGTTTTTCTGTATTTATGTGCTGTCTGTCTTTTGTGTTGATTATCTTTAATGAATGGTGGTCATGTAGAATGCAGGGTGTGATTTCGGATTTCCTGTATTTGTTGAGGCTTTCTTGTCGGGGGTCAGCCTCGATAAAAATGCCTTTCTTCCGGAGCTGAGGCATGGGAATTTAGAAATATAGTAAAGAACACGAAGACGCGAATGAAAATAATAAAACGCAGAAACATATAGGATAGTGTCAGGAGGGAATATCAGTGAGTACTGAAAATTCACACATGTTTAATTTCCAACTGGTTAATATACCCCTGACCCCCAAACGTAAGAGTTTAATATACCCCTGACCCCCAAACGTAAGAGTTTAATATACCCCTGACCCCCAAACGTAAGAGTTTAATATACCCCTGACCCCCAAACGTAAGAGTTTAATATACCCCTGACCCCCAAATGTGAGAGTTTAATATACCCCAGACCCCCAAACGTAAGAGTAAGACAAAAGACTGCATTAACATACAGATTGAAAGTCACAGGCTACTAGCACTCATTGCTCATGCCCCTGACTCACGCCCTAGACCAAACACTCTGTAGGCAAACCACTCCCTGGGTGGAATCCCAAGTTATTCCCATAAAGGGAACTGGAACTTAGTTGGATCCTTGGACTTTTGTTTTAGGTAGGACCCAACTACTTCCCTATTTCAGGAGCACAAGGTCTGGCAACTAGCCACACCTGTTGACAATAGCCTTGAGAGAGCGGAACTCTGATTTACATATAGGTGGGACCTTCTTGCTTGAATTAGAAGCACAATAACCTGAATGAACTAAAAACAAGTCTCAAACTCTCTGACCTTTGGCCTCTTTGGGACTCCACACTTTCTTTGTGTCCTAAGGTGTCATCTATTTTGGAGAAGGTTCAAAGGGCCTCTGAAAATGTATGTTCTTTATTGTTTTTTTTTGTGGAATGTTCTGTAAATGAGTATCTCTTAGGTCCACTTGACTCGGGAACATTATTTAATTCCAGAGCTTTTCTATTTAACTTTTTTCCTGCTTAACTGAATCATCTCCATCCTTGTGCTGGTGGAGATCTGTGGTTTTAATTCCAAGCATTTCTTTAATGAAGTTGGTGCATATATGTTTAGGACTTTTACGTCTTGTTTGGTTTCTCCTTTCCCAAGGAGAAAGTGTCTCTCCTCTCTTCTGATCAGTTGTGGTTTGAGGTTGATTTCATCAGATATTAGAATAGCTCCTCCTAATTGTTTCTTGGTTCCATTTCCTTGGAGTAATTTTTCATTCCTTTATCCTAAGGTGATGTCTACCACTGCCTGTGGGGTATTTTTGGAGGCAGTGAAATGATGGCTCTTGTTATCTTACCCAATCTATTAGTCTATGTCTCTTTATCATAGAGCTGAGAGCATTAATATTTAGAGTTGTTATTGAACAATGGGCATTTATCTGTGCCATTTCATCATTTTTATGATGTTCTGTTAGATTCCTTTTGATTCAGTGTTCTGGGATTGTTTATTTGTCCTTTCACCTCAATATCCCTCCAGTATCTTCTGCATAGATGCCTTAGGGTTGTACATTTCCCAAATCCATTTTAATTGTGAAAACTTTTCTTCCCCCTTCAATTATGGCTGATAGTTTTTCTGTAGTCTGGATGAGCACTGTAGTCTTTCGTAACTCGGAGACCACAGTGCACTAGTGTCTGCTGTGATTCTGATGGGCGTCCTTTGAATATAATCTGATCTCCCTCTCTTGCTGCTTTCAGTGCCCTTTGCTACACTCATTCATTCTTCTGACTAATATGTGACACAAGGAGTTTCTTTTCTGGTCCATTTGGTGTTCTATGTGTCTCTTGAACGTCAATAGGCATGTCTTTTGTTGGATTAGGGAAGTTTTCTTCAATGATTTTGCTGAAACATTTTCTGTACCTTTGATCTGAATCTCTTCTCCATCTTCTATATTTATTATTCATTTTTATTGTTATTTGTTATAGTGTCCCAGAGTTCTACATATTCTGTTCTTAGGGTATTTTCTGCATGTTCTGTTCTCGAGGTATTTTGAATTTGACACTTGTCTTTAACTGAGTGATCCAGTTTATCTACCTTGTCATTAAGACCTGGCATTCTTTCTTCCACTTATGTCCAATCTGTTGGGGATGTTTTCTTCTGAAGTTTTTGTTTGAATATCTGAAAGTTTTATTTTTTGACTATTGTAAAAACTTGATAGATTTATTAAATTCTGTTTTCAGATCTTGGACTTTGTATTATCTCATTCATTTGATTGTTCTCACGGACTACATTTCAGCACTATCCATATCTCTTTCAGTTCTTTCGTCATGTTTGTTATTCTTTCTTTAAAACCATTGTGTTGACATCATCTGAGTCACTTTTCTTGGGGGCCATTTCTATGGGAGCACACAGTTTTGATGGAGACTTGGTTTTGGTTATTCGTGTTTGTGTATTTGATATAAAACATTTGACTCCCCTTTGTTGAATAGATGTTTGAAGTTTTGTTTCCTGTTATTTCAACTTGCTCATTGGCTAACCAAATATAGGTCTTTGATTTAGTATTGATGTGTGAGTGGGGCTTCAGGAGTAAACTCAGTTCAGTTTTAGCTAAGTGAGGTTTCTAAGCCAAGGAGCAGAATCTTTGTAGAATTAGTGGAGTCTCATAGTCATCTTTAGCAGTCTGGTGGTGGTGGTGGGGGTGTTCAAGAAAGGGTACTGGTAGAGTTGGTGATATGGTTCTGATATGGTTCTGGGATTGTGTACCTAAAGAAGAGGGCCATGAAGGATAGTCAGAAGGCAGGTGTGTGGTCCTCAGATCAGTTGTGGGGAGGTGGATAGAGTTCCTAATGTAGGTCTAGTGCCCTTCCCTGGAAAGGGATAGTCCCCATGTCTAGGAAGCAGATGTAGTTGATGTGAGTCTAGTGTTTGCCAGAGAAGGGACTGGATGTATGGAGCTTGGATGGGTAGAGTAGGTGAGGGCGTGTGAATTGGAGTTCAACAGGGAGTCTAGTCTTCCTGTCTAGGAATAAGGGAAAGACATTCGGGCATGGGTGGATGGGGATATCAGTTCAGGTTCGGGCTCTCTGAAAGGTGTATGTGGAAAGGGACTTGGAAAGGCAAGTAAACATGTGTAAAGGGCAGATGAAATGCTGAATGGTTGTGCATGATTGGCATGGGCACAGGAGTGGGTAGAGTTGCTGGTGTGGGTCTAGTGGTCCCTATCGCTGAAGAGGTTGTTCCTCAGATCAATGGGATAGGTGTAGTTGGCTGTGCCTGTCTGTGTCTGCTCAGAGAAGGGATCAGGTGTGTGCACTGGGAACGAGTGGAGTTGAGTTGGAGAGAGTCTATGTTCTCTGGCTAGAGATGGAGAAGAAACTCTGGTAGGAGTGGATGGAGTTAGAAGCATGGATTGGGGGTCTTTATTTGATGGGAATATACAGAGAGGGATGCAGAAGTTGTATCTGTATTGTCAGATATAGCATAATCATGAGCACTGCACTTGGACAATAGTAAAGCTGCCCAAGACTCCATTTTGTGAAAATGTAAATTAATTTAAAGAAGAGCACCTAAATTGGAATGATACTGAAAGCCTCCCTGCTCAAAAATAACCCCCTAGGAAAATGCTTCCCCATGGCCCACAAATAAAAGCCAATATAAGTGTAGTCTAAGGGGGGCAGGTTCTATTCCTATCAGATGGCAGAACCAGAGCAATGTCTTCATGGTACTCATTTTATAGTCAAGAAAGACACAGTAGGGGCTGGAGTCATGGCTCAGCAGTTAAGAGCATTGCCTGCTCTTCCAAAGGTCCTGAGTTCAATTCCTAGCAATCACATGGTGGCTCACAACATCTGTAATAAAGTCTGGTGCCCTCTTCTGGCCTGCAGGCATACACACAGACAGAATATTGTATACATAATAAATAAAAAAATATTAAAAAAGAAAGAAAGACATAGTATTGAGGAAGCCATGGTTTCATAGAGCCTGCAAGATTAAGCAATATGTGGCAGGGCCAGAGTTACTGCATGGAGGTTCCAAGAGGCCACTGCATGAAGTCATAAAGAGGAAGCCTAAGTTTTAATGACAAATCTGCAATGTTGGAGGTACCGGTACCATGGGATGGGTACTGAGGAAATGTGAAGGCAAAGAGAGTGAAGCTGGCTTAAGAGAGAGATGACATGCTGAAGGTAGCATAGGTAGAGGGCTAGGGCTGCCCAAGCCCTTTGGAAGCCAGGTGATTCCACCATTAGATCTAAATGCCAGACATGGACACAGAGCTGCAAGATTAATGTTTGCCTAGTTAGATTTGAGTTTTCCTTTGGTCCAGTATGCTCTCGCTATGCCCTACTCTTTCCTTTTGGAATGGAAATCTGTATTCTGTTTATTAGAATTATGTCACTTTTTTTCTGATTTCATAGATGCTCAGTAGAGAAATTGCCCTGAGTCTCAGATGAGACTTTGATTTGAGATTATTTTCTCCTCTTCTTCCTTTTCTTTGGATTTTTAAGCAGCACTAGAATTGTTAAAGACTACAAGTACTTTTGAAGTTAGACTGTATGGATTTGACCATTAAAGAGAGAAATAGAGAAAGACCAAGTACTGGGTTCAGTTTGGCTTGATCCTGGAAACCCGAGAATGGGTAGTGAGGGAATGAAGAAATGTCAGACACACACACACACACACACACAAAGATTTCTCCTGATCTTTTCCCCCACCTCACCTGTGGGGGTGCTGGAAAGGTCACCCAGGAATGCTTGGCCCAATAAGTATTTTAGCTTGACTTGATCTGACTTACTGCATCAGTGGAGAAACTTATTACTGGGGTATTGAAACCTTTCATCCATTAGTGATGAATGAAGAATAAATGTGGTATATTTAAATAATGGAATTGTTCAGCTGTCTAAAAAGTGAAATTGTGAGATTCTCAGGTAAATGGATGGGATTGGAAATAAGCATTCTGAGTGAGGTAACCCACACCCAGACAGACAAATGCCATATGGTTTCTCTTATTTGTGGGTGTTAGCTTTGAGTCTTCATATGTGTGTGTTCTATTAGAATACCCACAGAAGTCAGGTAATTATTAAGGAGCAGTGGGGGAGAAGATAGAACATAGTATGAAGGGAGCAGGAAAGGTTAACTGGAGACGGAGCTGGGAGGGTAGGCATGGGGGTTAGCATAATTAGTTATATAGGGGAGGATAACACTAAAGGCAGGTCAAAAATCATATGCAAACTACTACTATAGAAGGTCTATATGTGCATATAACACATATAAAAAGAGTATAAATGAAGTCACCCTATAGCTGGCCAACAGTGTGTCTCCTAGATACCACAGGATAAGAAGTAAACATCCCAGTGGCAGGAATGGGTTACAGCTTTCGGAGTCATTGAAAAATGAAGTCCCATGTATCCCAGAATAGTATAAGCTATTGCCAATGTTCTTGGTTACCCTTCCGAGTGTGACGGTAAGACCCTGGACTCTGAGTGGTAGGGAACAGAGAAATCAAACTTGTACTTAGCAATAAACTTCATACCCACTAGCTAGCTCTCATAGTGCCAGAAAGTGGTATGCATGCCACCAGATGAGGAAGAGAAGCACAGTCTTACTTAACTGTGAAGTCTGAAAACACAACAATAAATGGCCTGGTAAGACATGCCGTTTGGTGCAGGAATATCACAAATGCGATGCAAGTAACCAAATACTTTCTTAGTTAAAGTCCGTATTTGGCACTGTTCTTGGGATGAAGAACTTGTGCCTACACTGGCCATAGGCCATGGATAGAAATTCCTTCTACTACTTTGCAAAATGGATGCAGTTTTAAACTGGACTTACAGTTATGCTTGTAGCTTAGAGCATCTCTTAGCACTTATCAGAGAAGCTTCCTTTTGAAGTAGAGGGCAATTAACAGAGATCCACAATGGATCAAGGTACAGCAAGTAAGAGACTGGCATTCCTCAGGTCTAAATAAAATGCCTATATCACACCGTATGCTCTCAACACTCAGATCATTGTGGAAGGGAGCCAGAGGTAGGTAATGGGTACAAGAAAAGAGTTTTCTGGTCACAGTGGGAAGCTGCACATATGAATTCACAGAAGCTGAAATAGGATGAACAAGACCTGTGCAAGCTCAAGGCAGACAAAAGCCCAGCATGGAGAGGGGCATGAATACAAAGTCGCACTTCCAGTGAAAGATCTGTTGGCCATTGACAATTACTGATGAGAAGTAAACTGGTTTTCTTCTGGAAGGGTGCCGCTTCCAGAGAGTTGGCAACTACTGTATAACAAAGGAAACTATCGGGCCAGAGGATGGCTCAGAGATTAAGGGCACTTCCAGAGGGCCTGAGTTCAATTCCCAACAACCACATGGTGGCTCACAACCATCTGTAATGAGATCTGGTGCCCTCTTCTGGTCTGCAGGCAGACGTGCGGGCAGAACACTGTCTACATAATAAATAGATAAATCTTAAAAAAAAAAAAAAACTACCAGTGTAGTAAAACATAACCTACACAATTTCAAAAACAAAATATAAGCCAAAAATGGGCAAATGAAATGACTATATAATTCTCAAAACAAGAAATACAGGGGCTGGCTCAGTGGTTAAGAGCACTGGTTGCTCTTCCAGAGAATCTGGGTTCAGTTCCTAGCACCCACAATGCAACTCATAACCCTTTGTTACCACAGTCCTAGGGGAGTCAGTGCCCACTTTTGGTCTCTGTGGGCACTAGGCATGCACTTGGTACACAGACATGCATCCAGACAAACACCCATACACAAAAATAAATACAAAAACCAGGAAATGCAAATAGTCAATGGGTGTTTGAGAAAGTGTTCAAAATTCTTTAGCCATGTTGATTAGTTTTTGCAAACTTGATTGAAATTAGGGTCACTTGGGAAGGGGGAGACTTAGCTGAAGAATTGCCTCCATCAGACTGGCCTGTGTGTAACACAATCCTAATTAGTCTTATTAAATCAAAATCTGGAGTCAAACATTAGGGGATGAAAGCTGAAAGAGAAGCCAGGCAGTCAGTCACTAGAGTTCTTGCCTCTCCCAATGCTCAGATCAAAGAGCAAGATCCTGTCTCTACCAATCCTAAAACTGAATGCACTGAGCTCCCGTCTCCTCCTGCCTTATAGTCCTCTCTCCACCCAGCCAATCCCTTCATCTCTCTACCTTCCTAGTGCTGGGATTAAAGGCATCTGTCTCCCAAGTACTAGGATTAAAGGTATGTGCCACCACTGCCTGGCCTCTATGGCTAACTAACAGCTAGCTCTGCACTCTGATGTTCAGGCAGGCTTTATTTGTTAGATCATAAACAAAATATCACCATACCTGTGGGCATGTCTGCGGGAATTTTGTTGATTAATGATTGATAGGTGAGGACCCAGCCCAGCGTGGGTGGTGCCGCCCTTGTGCATGTGGTCTTGGGTTATATAAAAATGCAAGCTGAGCAAGGCACGGGGAGCAAGCCAGTAAGCAGCATTCCTCTATGGTTTCTGCTTTTGTGCCTGCTTGGGTTTCTGCCCTGACTTCCCTTCATGATGAACTGCGATTGGAATGTGAAAACTTTCTTCTCCCCAAGTTGCTTTTGGTCATGGTGTTTATCACAGCAATGGATATCAAGTTGGGACATCAGCCACTAGGGACACACAAATTAAAATGGCCTTGAAAGTCTATCTCATCCCAGTCAGGATGACCATCATCAAGAGAACAAAGAACAAATGTGGCTGACTATGTGGAGAACAAAGTGTCACTACACATTTCTGGTGGTGACATGGTAGGAGAACAGTGGCAGAAGAAAGGGAATTGGCCAGGGCAAGGAATGCCAGAAAGAGTACAACAATGTGTTAATGACCCGTACGCATGGAATTGTCTTAAGGAAATGCATTACTTCAGACATTTCAGTCTCCAAGTACAGAACACAAGTAAACTAGTCTTAAAGACCTTTATTTATTTCTATTTTGTGTGTATGGGTATTTTGACTGCATGTAGATAGGTGTATCACATATGTGTAGTATCCATAGAGGCTGGAATGGTGTTGGCCTCCCAGAACTGGAGTTATAGATAGTTTTGAGTGACATGTAGGAGCTGGGAATTGAACCTGGATCCTCTGGAAGAACAGTAAGTGCTCTTTAACTATTGAGCCATCTCTCCAGGCCCATTAGCACCAACTCTTTATGAATTCAAGTATTTTGTTATAGTAACAGAGGATGGAATATGATGAACATGATTTTTTTAAGATTTATTTTATTTATATGACTGTTTTGTCTGCATGCCTAAGGCAAATTATGAAAGAAAAGTTTATTCTGAGTGTGTTAAACTATAACACAGAGGGTGAGTCCATGACCACCAAAGTGGGGAATATGGCACAGGCAGACAGTCAGGCGTGGCACTGAAGCAGTAGCTAAGAGCTCATACATTGAGAAAACAACCGCAAGGGATGCTGGGGTGGGAGAGTTAACTGGGGATGGCATGGGTTTTTGAAGCCTCAAAGCCCTTCCTCAGCGACACACCTCTCCATCAACCTCCCAATGCTTTACAGACAGTTCTACCGACTGTGAACCAAGTACTCAAACATATGAACCTTTGGGGGCCATTCTTCAGACCACCACACATCACATGTGTGCCTGTAGGGGTCAGAAGAAGGCATCGGATCCCCTGAACCTGGAGCTTCACATGGCTCTGAGTACCATGTAGATGCTTGGGACCTGAAACTGGGTCCTCTCCAAGAACAGGAAGTGCCTCTAGTTACTCAGTCGTCTCTCCAACCCCAACACACACCACACACACACACACACACACACACACACACAAGACAGGGTCTCTCTATGTAGCTCTGGCTGTCATGGAACTCATTATATAGCCCAGACTGGCCTCAAACCCACAGAGATGTGCCTGCCTATGCCTCAAGAGTGCTGGGATTAGAGGTGTGTGCCATCACACCTGGCTTCCAACATATAATTTTTGTACATTAGAAAATATAAACAATCAGTTCAAAGACTTAAAATGCCCCAGTCCAGCATTATATGTTAATTTCTGAGAAAATGGATGACTCCTCTTCACCATGGTCTGCAGTGTTCGAATCCTTTGGCAGTCTAAGCGGCAGCTAGAAGGAAAGGTAGCCTTTTGTACGGTAGATCAGAGCTCACACGCTAGAAGCCACCTCACCTTCCTCCTCCCTATTTCTTCCTTTTCTTTTGTGAAGAATTTCTGTATTAAATTTAATAGCAGTCTGGCATTAAATTCATAATCGTTCTACTTCAGCCTTGTAAGTGAGGAACTGTAGGCAGGAGCCACAGCAGCTCCCCAGCCAAAGTTTCTCGGCCTGAGCTACATCCCTGCTTCTACAAAGGCAGTTTAAATTTTGTCTATTTGCCCAAGAAACACTAGAAAGGGTTTGGTTAGTCTTCAGAATTGTCTTGGTCACAGAATAGGGTCTAAACACCTATTTATTGTGCTTATCAATCTTTTTGGTATCCAATACATTTCTCACTCAATAAGTATCAACGAGTTAGTGCAAAATTTCCTGTTAGCTATATTAACAAAATGTTATGTTAAAACTATATATCTAAGATAATATTCAATGTTTTTATACCTTAGCCAAATATAACTTGACATAAAATAAAATTCCATTGATTCCATTAGTTTAGTGTGGTAAAATACAGTCACCAAAACAAAGCCCTTTAGATAAGGTGGGGTACTCCTTTAATCCCAGCAGTAGAGAAATGCAGGCAGGAGGATTGTCGCAAATTTCAGGCCAAGCTGAACTGCACAGTGAATTCAAAGCCAGACTGGCCTATATGTAAAGATCCTGTCATAAAAATATGATTTATATTAAAATAATAACCAGCAGCATATCATTACGTGCATGATATATGAAGTTTGTGTTAGGTCAATTCCTAGTGAAGTTGTAAAACATTCCGTCTCAGTTTTTTTTTTTTTTTTTTTTTTTTTGGTTTTTCGAGACAGGGTTTCTCTTGTGGCTTTGGAGCCTGTCCTGGAACTCCCTTTGTAGACCAGGCTGGCCTCGAACTCACAGAGATCCGCCGGCCTCTGCCTCCCGAGTGCTGGGATTAAAGGCGTGCTCCACCACCGCCCGGCTTCCATCTCAGTTTTTTATCTCTGGGAAAAGACACCATGACCACAGCACCCTTCCAATGAACACGTTTCATTGGGATGGCTCACTTACAGTTTCAGAGGCTCTGTCCATTATCATTATGGCAGGGAGCATGGTGGCGTGCAGGCAGACACAGTGCTGGAGCTGAGAGACTCAGAGTCAACAGGAAGTCGACTGACTGTCATACTGAGTGAAGCTTAAGCCAAAGAGACCTTAAAGCCCGCCCCCGCAGTGACACGCTTCCTCCAACAAGGCCATACCTCCTAATAGTGCCATTCCATTTGGGGGTCATTTTCTTTCAAATCATCACACTTTCCATGTGAAAACACTGACATGCATTGATGTCAGTGTATATCGGTAAATGTGAACAATCTGGATCAAGAATCAGAAATATAGATAAGGATTTGAAAATCTTCAAGGGAGCCAGGTGGTGGTGGCACACACATTTAATCACAACACTTGGGAGGGAGAGGCAGATGGATCTCTGAGTTCAAGACTAGCCTCATGAAGACAGGCAAGACTATACAGAGAAACCCTGTCTTCAAATACCAAAAAGAAAAAAAAAAGGAAAGAAAAGGAAATCTTCAAATGAGGTAGCTTGGAACATTGTTCCAAATACCTATATTAAAATTCTTCTTTGCCCCCCACAGATGTGTTTACTGTTAATCCCAAAATTTGAGAGAAAAAAAGGACCAAGTCCACAACTGTCCAAATTAAAGTAAGCTGTATTTGGGTGGACCTCAGGCTGGCCACCCTATCTCCTCCTAAGTCCAAGTTTTGAGAGCACTGGGCTCTCAAAGTTCCTTTTATAGGAGAGATAAGGTATTCACAGGAGGGTCAAGGGGTTGGTGGCTATCTATTGTTAAAAGGACACCATAACTTTTAGCTGTAGGCCTAGCCTTTAACCGCCGAGCCATCCCTCCAACCCATACAATAAAAGGGAAGGAACAAAGGCAAAGATAAACACCAAAGGCAAGAACACTATCAAGTGAATGAAGTTACAGTCAGTTTACATCAGACCTGGAACTTATTCCTGATTACAAATAGAAGTCTTCATTGGCAGGGACTTGACAGAGGACATATCTCCTAGCTAGGAACAGACAGGAACTGATTTGACTATAAACAGAACTCTTAACTTGCAAGGCATATTTTTGGTTTTACATTAACCTGTTATGTATATTTTTGGTTACAGTTTTACTTTTGTTACAGAAAGAGAATTATTTGCTAAGAAAAATGTTTTGTTTGGTAATTCATTTCTAAAAAGAAGCTTGCCAGCCTCTTCCCACTTGAAAACAAACTGCACTGCATACACTATTATTAAATGCAACAATACCTTTCTGTTGAACACAGTGACATATGACAAGTTTGCATTTGAATTATAGGTCATTTTATACATAAGGAGTCTTAAGTATTTTCCGACCCACAAACCTCTCTGCTGACACAATAATCCCAATCAGACCAAATTAAAAGATGTCCAGGTTTAATGGACACCAGCACTCCCAGGTGACCCCCCTGGGAAAACACGAGGGGAGGTGGGAGAACCGAAATGATCACGGGAGAGGGAAAGGGAGAGACCGTCACCTGTTCATTCTCTGGGGAACAGTTTAAATAGCCTGTGGGAGTGGCCTTGACCTTTCCTAGGGAGGGGTCACTGGTTGGAGGGCTTTCTCGGAGGTGGAGTTTGGACTGAGGCAACTCCCAGGAGAGGGAGCTTTGAAATGGAACTTTCCACCCAATATTTCAAGATGGATGCCAGGGACCTGGGGTGAAGCCCCCCAATCAAACATTCCAGACATTTTTGGATAAGGATGTTAGGGGCTGAGGTGATGCTTTTAACCAAAGAAGGAGGCGAAAGCTCTTTGCGCATTACTTGGTTTTGTTGTGCTAGAGATGGTACCCAGGGTCTTGGACACACTAGGCAAGAATTCCACCACTGAGCAATATTTCCAGCCCTCAGGAAAATATTTGTTTGTGGAGACAGAATCTTGGTCAGTGACCAGGCTGACCTTGACCGTGCTCTGCAGCCCAGGCTGACTTTGAGCTGTGACCCCCTGCCTTAGCCCTTCAAGCAGCAGCTATTACACATAGGTCTGCACCAAGAGGTCTAGCAACGGATTCATTTATATTTAAATTCCCTTTTCGTGGCACAGCACATTAAACTGCAATTGCCCAGAAATGGATGCTCCTTTAAACAAGACCAGAATAGATACATTAACAATAGGGCTGTGGAGACAGTGCCAAGGTAGAATGCTTATCTAGGATGTGGGAAGTCCTAGGCTTGACCCTCAGCAACACCGATGCACAAATATAAATAAACACATCCACGATAATGGTAATCATAAGTTGGGAAAACAGCTACTTCTTTTAAGGGTATGTTTATTGAAACAGAAGCCAAGGAAACTGAAAAAGTCGATCGGAAAAGAGGTGGATTATGGGGCTACACTTTACCAAGCTGGGTGTCGGATTAATTGAAGTAGTTCGGGGGAGGCTTCCAAAATTAATGCAACAGCTGTGAAACTGCTTGAGCTGGAGAACTTGAATGTGCCCTTTTCCTTCCTGTCTCCGTGGTTTAGGAGAACAATCTCTTAGTACACAGGGCAATGATTAGGCACACGGACGCCCACACAGACAGACACACAGAGACACAGACACACATTCAAGGTCTCACTGTGCTGCCCAGGTTGACTTCAGTCTCCTAGATTCAAGTGAACCTTGATATGGGGTTCCCCTCTGTATGCTGTGAATATGCTTTATTACCATTAGTTAATAAAGAAGCTTCTTTGGCATATGATAAGGCATAATATAGGTAGGCAGGAAAACTAAATTGAATGCAGGAAGAAAGAAGGTAGAGTCAGGCAGATGCCATAAAGCTGCTGAAGAAAGACACCAGTATCTTATTGGTAACCACAAGCCACATGGTAAAATATAAAATAGAAATGGGTTAATTTAAGATATAAGGAAGATACCTGAACCCTTGGCCAAACAGTGTTGTAGTTAGTATAGTTTTTGTGCGATTATTCGGGTTCGGGTGGCTGGGAAACGAAAAAGCAGTCTCCATGTACAGACCCTCCTGCTCCAGCTTCCCCAGCAGCAAAGACTACAGGCTGCCACCATTGTAAACCAACGCATAGGCATTCTCGTCTATTCTTCCATATATAATATATATTGTATATGTGTTTATATGGACTTGCACATATGCATATATATGTGTATGCCTGACATAAAAGAACTCTAAGTACATTAGTGCATTATCACTAACTTCCTGAAAGCAGTGTAAGAAATGAGTTGTTCTGGCTCATTTTCAGTGTGAGGTGTGCTTAAGTTCACGAGCTGCAGATGAGCAGGTGTCCCGAGGCATCTGTTGCTCTCACACACAGCTGGTGGCTGAAGTCAGCTTACCTCACAGCTCTGGAGAGCTGCAAGCATGGGCAGTCTGTTCTGTGACAGCCCAGATCAACGAAGGGGGCAGTGTGGGGGGCCAAGTTACTTATTAAATAAACTGTCCTAAACTTACAAGATGGGGATTTGGAAGGAGAGCAAGCCTTGGTCTATGGGTAGATGGGATAAGCGTTTATTGCAATTGGGGACTTTAAAAGCCATTGCCTTGCTCCAGATCGCCACGTCAGCTACTTAGGCCTCTTCTCTATGCTTAGGTCCCTTTCCTGCAGAACTCCAGATTAAAACTGCTTCGTTTTCACAACTCTTTTGACTTTCTTATGGCGATATTTTTATCAGTGGTCATGATAAATGGGTCTTGTGCTGCTCCGAATCCGTAAATGTGGGCTCTTTTTCTCGTTTACTCCGTGGACGAAAACTCCTGAACATCTGTCTGCTGATTAGAATCTCGGTACTGTGGAGAGACTGGAATGTTTCAGCCCAGAGGCGAATGTCCTTGTCCATGGGAACAGCCACCTCTTGGTCAAAACTAACGTCCTTAGATTAAAAACCCTTGGAATCTGTGGACTTAGTAGACCCATTGACTTCTAGCAACCCCATGGCTAAAATGTCATGTGATAGTATCTCAGGGCATACAGAAAAAAAACCATCTTGTTTGTAACTGCATCTCTGATAATACCTACCAATGTATTTTTTACTTCCCTTGATTTTTGCCTTGATTTCATTTGTTCTGTGAAACTTTAATAGTCCTTTCACGTTGGAAAACGGAATTTGGGATAACCTAAATCTGTGTTCCCGGAGTCATGGTCACTCAGAAGGACACCAGAATAAATCTCATTCCCTTTAGGCAGAAAGGTGTGCTTCCTTATCCTTCCAACAGTGCTCCTGGCAAGATGATTCGGTTCTTCCTAAAGAGCGGCGGTGTGGACACAGCTGGAATTCCTGCCTAGCCCGGCAGTGCTAGCTCTCCTCAGTCAGTTTCAAAGCTTAGTTTCCTCACCTACACTTCGCAGCACCGCGGCCGAGAGGCTTTGGCCCTTGGAGTGTGGTAAAGGGCAGGACTGTTCTTCCGCCCTCCCGAGGCGTGGCTGGTAGGCGAGCGGAGCGGGCGAGGCGTTTCTGGGGTCCAGGTGAGCCTGGCAGGTGCACGCGGCCCTGCCCCGGGCCAATGGGCGACGCCGGTCCCCCGAGTCTCTCGGGCGGGTCCGGGCTGCGCTCTGGCGATTGGCTGTGCAGGGAGGTGACCTGGGCCGCCGCCCGCGGGTCCGACGGGAAGCGAGGCCTGCGGGGGCAGCGGTGGGCGCCCGCAGCCGCTCAGCCGGGACGTGGGCCGCGGCTTCCGGGGAGTGACCGCAGTGACCGCAGGCCACCATGAACAGCCAGGGCGACTACACATTCAGGCGGGTGGCGATCCGGCGGAAGTCAGGCGCCTACCTGCCGCCCGGGATCCCGCGGCCCTGGAGCAGACCCTTGCCGCCCTCGCGGCGGGCCGGCTTCCTCGCAGTCCCGGTCCAGGCCGCAGGTACGCGTGGGTGGATGGGGAGGGGCTCGTGCGGAGGGTGCTTGGGTGGGGGGGGGGCGTGCCGTGGATGCGTGGGCTGCCGGGGGGCGTGCCTTGGATGGGTGGGTTAGTGAGGGGGGCGTGCCGTGGGTGCGTGGACTGGCGGGGGCGTGCCTTGGATTGGTGGGGGGGTGCCTTGGGTGAGTGGGCGTGCCGTGGATGCGTGGGCTGGTGGGGGCGTGCCTTGGATTAGTGGCTTGGTGGGGGGGCGTGCCTTGGGTGAGTGGGCGTGCCTTGGATGAGAGGGTTGGGGGGCGCGCCTTGAATGGGTGGATTGATCGGGGGCGTGCCGTGGGCGGGGGTTCGTGGTGGGGGCATGGTTTGCATTGTTTGGGTGGGCTGGTAGGGGTGTGCCTTGGGTGGGTAGGAGGGGGCTATTTGGCCAGCCTCCTGCAACGTTGATGGCACCCTGTCTCCTGAAGTGAAAGCAACCTCGGGGTTAGTTAATTGCAGGTTGGACGCGCTTCCTAGTTAGTTTGTCCTTTCTCTCAAAGCTTCTTTAGCAAGAAAATGACCGTTCTTGAAAAGTAAAGGTGTGTCTTTATAAAAAGTTATTATACAGCCAATTTTCTATATACTGCTATTTAAGCTTCGCTAAATTCCTTCCTTCAGTTGACCTTGGTTCCCCAGCGTTTCCTTCTCAGTAGAGGCTTCCTACCTTCCTGAGGGCAAAAGTTAGGCATTCAGAGATCAGTAACAAGTGTTTACATTTTTCAATTCTGAGTCTTAAAAAGAAATCTTCTCACCATTCTGTTATTGACCTTCACGGATTTTGTAATGATTGAGCACGCAGCTTTGATTACTTAATGTGGTTAAGTGTTGAGGATGGTAAATGTACCTTGTAGTCCTGGTCCCAAAGCCGTAGAAGGTATACGGCAGAAAATCGTGATGGATGGTGTGTTCTAAGTGTGTGCCGGCGTTAGATAAGGTCGTGATGCGAGAAGATTCCCGAACAAGGAACTGGGTCATGGATACTCCTCCACACTCATTTCCTGCAGAACTGGGAGACTGATGATGTATTGTTGAGATTTCTTCCAGTTTGGTCTGATTCACCAGTCTGAATGAAAGTGAAGCTTGCTTTGAATAGACTTCTGTATTTTGGAAGCATGTACTTGGTCATAGCATCTTGTTCATCGGTGTTTTTCAGGGCAGATGCTGGGCTGATTCCTTACAGCGTTAGTGAAGTGCTGGCACTTGGTTTATCTTCAGATGCTTTGCAGAGGTGATGAAGAGTGCAGGGGCTCAGCATAGTCTAGAAATTATTTCCTTAAGTCAGCTGTGCTTATAGAAGGAGTTCTGTTTGCTCTCTTGCTTTTTTTCAGTGACAAGGATGGAACTCGGGGCACCATGGGTAAGCAGGCTACCACTCAGCTATCCTTTCTTCCTTTTTTAAGTTTTAAATAAGAGAATCTCATCTCTGACCCTTTAAGAAATAGAGTGCCTATGGGTGGTAGAGAAGGCTCCGCAGGTAAATTAGGCGCTTACTGCCCAACCTAGGCCCTGAGCTCCACTCCTGGTACCCACATGTCTTCTCTGACACGGCTCCTCGTTTAAGAAAAGGAACATTTCTGTGGATAACTGCCCACTCTGACTCACTTCAACAGTGTGGTCCTCTGGAAGAGCAGCCAGTCCCGTAACCACTAAGCCATCTCTCCAGCCCCTGAATTAACATTCTATGTTTTAGAAGACAGCCAAGTGTGCTACTGAGACCTGTAATCCAGCACATGGGAGGCAGAGGCAAGAAGGTGGTCCTGCCTTGAAAGTCCGTAAAGCGATCTAGTTTCAAGTCAGTCTGAACTAAGAGTGAGGTTCTGTATCATACATAAGGAAAACAAAACAACACACACAGAAATGAAGTCAATTGGTTACGTATCCTCTCAAGATGGGTTTCTTCCTGATGATAATCAGTCACGTGACCATCGTGGATACAGCCTCTTTCCATGAATTCTCATTCACAGTGGGAACGTCAGGTGACATCTTTGCTATAGGTCTCAAGTGTTACCTGGTGACAGTCTTAGCTCTTGGGTTGGTGGGAGCTGGTGACCTGTTAGTTAGCGCATTTCTAAAGTACCCCACACTGACGGTCACAAACAAGCTACGTCACACACAAAGGTGGGCAGCGGATGATTATGAGCTCTGAGTTTCCGGAGTCCAGTCGAAGACGGGGAGGAGCGACAATATGAGCAGAGGTGTCAAGACCATGATGGGGACACCCACAGAAACAGCTGACCTGAGCTAGTGGGAGCTCACTGACTCCAGACTGACAGTTATATGACTGAAGCAGCCGATGGGGCCACTGGCGGTGGGACCAGGATTTGTCCCTAGTGCCTGTTCTAGCTTTCTGAAGCCCATTCTCTTTGGAGGAATACCTTGCTCAGCCTAGATATGGGGGGCGGGCCTTGGTCCTGCTTTAAAGTGACGTGCCAGACTTTGTTGACTCCCCACAGGAAGCCTCACCCTCTCTGAGTAATAGGTGGGAGTGGGGTGGGGTGGGAGGAAGGTGCAGGAAGTGGGAGGGAGGAGGGGAGGAAGTAGGAACTGGGATTGGTATGTAAAATGAGAAAATATTGTTTTAAAATTTAAAAAGTTTGTAAAAAAAAATAGCCCAAGATAATTTGATTCATACATTTTAAGGGATATATACAGTGTAAGATTGGAAGATTTTTTGTTACTGGGTGCCTTTATTATATTTATATTGTAACTACTGGTGTATTTATACTTCTACCATCTTATTTTTAGGCTCTCTCCAGCTTTTTCTGGGCCTTTCTCTTTTTCCTGTCCCATAGCGGAGCATCTGAAGGTCTTGTGGTTGAGGAGATCTTTCCTACTCGGGGTTGTTCCTGCTGACTCTCATTGCAAGTAGCTCATTTATTTTATTTTCCTGTTATCTGTGAAGTATCTGCATTGATGACAACATTCTGTTGTACACGGAAGTTTCCAGGAAAAAAAAAATCTTGTGTGTGGAGTTTAACCAGTTAGTAGAGATTCTACAAGGTTGACTGTTAGCGATTGCCCACAGCCAAATCTTTTTGAGTTTCCAAGAGTTGATGGATTGAATTTTCAACTAAACCTGTGCTCCTTGAGTCTTTCGGGCCTTGCCCCTAAAGGCTTCCTCTTTGCAGGCATTGAAAACACTTGTATGTAGTGGGTACAAGAAGCCAGTGCTGTTTTCTGGAAATTATTTTTTTTTAATAATATAGTCTACATTTCTCAGCTGGCTCTCCAGGCTGTTTTCTTACTGGTTTTAGAACTCATAGTCCAGTCTGTCAATCCGAGGTGGAGAGACGGAGGCCCAGCTTGAGCGGTTTCAGAGAGAGCAAGGTTTCTACTGGCAGCTGGTCTAGAGGCCATCCATGAGGCCATACATACATATACGTGATATCTTGGCAAAGAATCTGGCCGTTTTCTGCCCTTGTCCTAAAAATTTACGGGAGGCTGAATTAAAAAGAATTGTGCTAGCTTCTTTGGCAGAGGAATTTTCAAGTCAGCATAAATAATGTTGAGCCTACAGAATGTGTATCACTGACAACTCTTATGCAGTTCTGTAGTGAAGAGCAAGAGGGGCTAAAAGAGATACATAATGTCCAGTTTGGAGAAAAAAGGAACATATGCCGCTAAGTGGCTATTTCCTGCATAGGGAAGGTGCCTTCAGGGTAAGACCAGTTCTTAGCTAAACTACAACTTGTGAAGGGAGAAAACCTAAGGGATGTTTACTTGCAGAAAGCAATTTCCTTAACATACAAAAACTGTTGCTAATGCAGTCACGGGAGTGAGAGTCCACCCCAAGCTGGCAGCCAAATTTGGCAGTTTTGCTTATGTGTGACAGGCTTTGTGGGCATGAAAGATGCAAGAGAAAAGGGCCTCATGAATTTACCCCCCACAGTTTTAGAAAGCTGCTGAGGCCAGACAATACATGGCTGTGTATTTCCGGTGAAACTGTGATAGGCCATTTCATGAAACTGTGGAAGTTAAGCCTGGGTTTTGGCGGAGCCCCCAAGATGTTGGAGATGCCAGAACCATGAGCATTCTAACCAGGAGAACTGCAGACAGGGAGTGAACCAGCCCAGGAAAGAATGTACGTTGTGGGCAGCAAAGCCGAAGGGTGAAGCACAAGAGCCCTTTGAAACTAAAGTCCAGACACTGCACGTCAGGAGGTGGCGCAAGTCAGGACTGCACGCACTAGGGGATCTGACTCTTGCCCTGCTCAGTTTTGGTCTTCCTTTAGTCCAGTCTTTCTTCCAATATGCCCTCATTCCTCTGTTTTGGAATAGGAGTGTATGTTTTGTGTCATTATAGGTTGGAAGGATATCATTTGTTTCCTTTTGCAGGAGGCAGTCTAGGGGTCGTGAAATGATGCGGTGTAGGGATCTTGATGAGGTTAGTTTTCTCTGCCAGTTAAAGAATTAAAGATCAGGAAAAAAAATCTGTAATGTACAAGTAGCAGCAGAGAAATCTCAAACCCCACGGAATCAGCAGTTGAAGGAAGGCGTTTCCTGGGGGTGAGGAAACACACACATAGCAGACACACAGAGGAAAGAACACCCTTCAAAATGGGGAGGACTTGGAAAGCTGCAATCCTGTCTCTTTTTGATGGTTTCAAGCCTTTGAAGATTCTTCCTCCCCTACTTTAGGGTTGGTTTGAAATCTGTTTGAAATAGTTGATTGGTCTGAACTGTTATGTGACAGTCTTGATCAGGCCACGGTGTATGAAATGTTTTGTTTGTTTCTCTGTGTAGCCTCCTGAGTGCTGGGATTAAAGGCTTATACCAAAATGCCTGATTTGGATATTCTTGTTATATTAAATAAAAGTAAAAATTATTATAAAAATATAAGTGTTTTTTACCAAGTTGTGTAACAGATATGGTTGAAATGGTGTTTCCGTCAGTTACGTGGTTGGTATTCTGGAATATCTTCTATAGAAGCATAGAAACTGAAACAGTGCAAAGACCATTGGTTAGTAAGTTCCCAGAGGAATGACTTTCCTGCAACATTCGGCAGCTGCAGGTGTTGGGTGTGTTCATGAACTGACTGGGAAAAAGTGTGTGTATGTGTGGGGGGACTGAAGGGAGTTTAAAGGTCCTTAAGGAAGCAGGAAAAGCTCCACTGGATGAACTGTGATCACACAGTTGGGTAACAAGTGCCAGGGAAAGTGTTTATTGAAGACTCTGGCCCTTCCTTGAAGGACCTCAGATGAATAAAGCACTCATAATATGGCGCTTTAAAAACAAGATTTTATGAGCCTAGTGTTTATGAAAGCCTGCACTGTGATTTCCCACTTTTACTTTCGCTATATGGGTGGTTTAAAAACAGGCTTTGAAGACTTTGTCCTACATAAACGCTGCTCTTTCTTGCGCTGCTTAGGAATGAGCAGGTTGTGTGCTGCCTTCTGGTGCCATGTAAGCTGTTCCTTCAGGAGGAGGCTTTCAGGCCAGCTGTGGCTCAGTGGCCTCTGGACTTTGTTTCTGAAGTGCATGGTATCCTTAGCAATAAGAACTCACCTTCTACCTCTGGAGGCAATAACTATAGGCTGCATGTTTTAGGAGTCTCTTGGACAGCCCTGGACTTTTTATGTCTAGTTTTCATTAAGTGGCCTTTGGTCTTTAAAGAGAGCATTGTTTAGCCCAGATGAGAAATGTTCATTAAAACTAATATGTTATTTATGGGTAGAATTAGGTACATTATAGTTTTTTTAGATAATAATTGATAGTATGATTGCTTATGTCTTTATCAGACATCTCTTGTTATTTTACTCTCTTCCCTCCTTTTTCTCTGTTTACCTCTCTTACCCATCCCCAAAGAGTTCCCCTTTCAAATATCCCCTATCAGATAACTTGTACCCTGTTATCTTCCTTTCTATTGCTCCCAAGCCCAGCATTCCTGGAAGAGTCCTGTCTTAGTCAGTGTTCTGTTACTGTGAAAAGACACCACGACCACGGCAACTCTAATACAGAAAATCATTTAATTGGTGCTTGCTTACAATTTCAGAGGTCTAGTCCATTATCAACATGGTGGGGAATAAGGTGGGGTGCCGAAAGACAGGGTGCTGTAGAAGGAGCTGAGAATCCTACATCTGGATCCATGGGCAACAGGAAGAAGAGTCACTGGGCCTGGGTTGGGCTTTTGGAACCTCAAAGCCCTCCCCAGTGGCACATTTCCTCCTAAACCTTCTCAAGTAGCGCAATTCCCTGATGACTAAGCATCCAAATATATGAGCCATCCATTCATGGTCAAGCTATCACACCACCTCTGGAACCAAAACTTCTAGGCCAGCAGAACTTAATGTTGTGGGAACAGGAAGCAAAGATTTTCCCCAGGGGATAACTAAGGGTGATAGGAAGTAGAACTATTCCCCTTCTATGCCTTGATTCCTAGACATGTGACTCCTAGTGATGGAGAAACCGTACTATATATTAGGTGCTGGTTTAAACCATATACTTCTGGAGAACCCTGCCCAGTCTTCCAGGTGACCGTTACTAATTGGCACTATAGCCATTCCATCATTCTATCAGGACAGCTGCCTAAGGATTTCAGGGAACATGTTAAGACAAGTGGATTCTCTGAGCACACTTGTTTGGCTGTGATGGGTTCCTAGGTCAGAGTCAATGCTGTGTGGAATACGATGACAGTGGATAAGGTGGTCTCTGAGTCCACAGACAGAAGCATTATGTGTGGGAAAGGCAAATCTATAACCAGAATAAGTATCTACTCCAATATAGGCAAAGCATTGTTGTGTCCACAAAGAAAGTGGTCACATGTAGTCAATCTGCCATCAGGTCACTAGCTGGTCACCCTGGGGAATGATACCATATCTGGGGCCCAGTGTTGGTCTCTGCTATTTGCAGCCCTCAGCATCAGCTGTCGCCAGGTCAACCTTGGTGAGTGAGAGTCCATGCATAGCCCCATCTCCGCCACCATGGCCACGTTGTGCATAGGCCCATTGGGCACTGACAGGGACGGCTGGGAGAGAGGCTGACTGTCCACAGAATGGGTCCTCCTATGTACTTGGTCCCTGAACTCCTCCTCGGCTGGGTCACCTTTTGATGAGCATCCACATGGAACGGAAGTATCCTTGCATCCTTCACTGATTTGGAGAGATTGATCTATATATTTCTATAGATATTTTTTCTCACCAACTTTCCAGTCATGCTCTTTCTGAGTCCATAACCAACCCACTGGCTACAACCTGTCAGTGAACAATCACATCTGGTCATTTCTTTTTCCACACAAAACGTATGACTACATGTGCTGCCTGAAGTTCTGCCCACTGTGAAGATTTCCCTTTGAGAAAGGGGTTGTAATGCTGCAGCTGTCTACTTCTGGATGGTGCCTACATAACACATAGAACCATCTGTAAACCCAAGGCTTCTCTTCCACAGCCAGCAGATCATAGGGCACACCCCACAAGGCTATAGGTGCATGCTTGGTAGCAGATGGCATTGTAATGGAAGTAGAAACCAAAGGCATTTGGGCAGCTCTTCATGTGACTTGCTGTGTCCTCAGAGCCTGCTCTGGCCTAATCACATCTATACCCCTTCCATTTGATAATGCATTGCCCTACTTCATGATTTGGTGGGTCAGGTAACACCCAGCTCATGGGCAGCTCAGGTCGCATGGTAACTTGGTGGCCCATTGTCAATGTTCAGTTTCTCCTAAGGCCCAATAGCAAGCCAAGAGCTGTTTCTCAAATGGAGAATAGTTTGCTGCAGATGGTGGTAGAGCCATGCTCCAAAACTTCTAAGGTCTCTTCTCTGATTACCTATGGGGGGCTGCCAGTATCTCCAAACAATATCCCTATCTTCCAGAGACACCTCAAGTACCATCAGTTCTGCAGAATTATATTGTTCAATGGTAGAGCAGCCTGGACCTGTTGAAGAGCCTTCTCCTTCCTATCCCAGGCTCCAAACGAGCAGCTTTCCTAGTTGCTTGATATATGGGTCAGAGTGATTCACCCAAGTGAGGAATGTACTGTCTCCAGAATCCAACTAAGCCACTAAAGGCTGTGCTTCTGTATTGCTGGTGAGAGGTGCCAGGTGCAATACCTTATTCTTCATCTTAGAATGTCTCTGCACTCTCTATACCACTGCACTTCACTGAGGCCCTTGAATTTTGGTTGGATTTATTTCTCATCCTCTGATATGTGTATGTGTTACCAATGGGTCCAAAATGGCTGCTACCTCCTGCTCACTTGGTTCAATCAGCAAAATGCCATCAGTACAGTGGAGCAATGTGATATTTTGTGGGAGGGACAGATGGTCAAGATCCCTGTAAACAAAGTTGTGACACAGCTGGAGAGTTACTATGTTCTTGAGGTAAAACTGTATAGGTATACTGCTGGCCTTGCCAACCGAAAGCAGATTGCTTCTGGTGGCCTTTGTGAGCAGGTATGGAGAAAAGACCATTTGCTAGATCAGTAGATACATGTCAGGACATGTGTTAATCTGATCAAGTAAGGGCCCCACTTCTGAACCAAAATCTGTAGTAGTCGGGTTTCTAGAGAAACGGAAGAGATAGCATAAATCTGTCTATCTATGTATCTATCTAATCTGCATCTATGTAAGACTTACTACAGGCTATCGTCTGACTAGTCCAGTGATGTTGTTTCCTGACAGAAAGTCCAAGAATCCAGGAGTTAGCTAGTCTGTGAGGCTGGATGTCTCAGCTGATTGTCAATATATGTCTGAAGTAGGCTCTAGTATTAGTAGGGAATGAACTTGACAGAGTGAGAGCAAGAAGATAAAAAGCAAGAGCTTTCTTTTTCCATGTCCTTTATGTAGGCTACCCCTGGAAGGTGTGGTCCTGATTTAGAGTGGGTCTTCTTACCTCAGATAATCCAGTCCAGAAAAATCCCTCACAGTTGTGCCCAACTGCTGGCACTTTAGTTAATTTCAGATGTAGTCAGCTGACAAAAGAGATTAGCCATCATAGCAACCAGTCGGCATCATTATATTTACTTTCTTACAAATGTTCAAAACATTATATACTGTGCCACTAAATTCCTTGATCTTCACAAACAGTTAATCAGGAGCCTCATAAATGTATCTTTCTTGGCTCTTTAAATAGTTCACAACATGGATTTTCAGTGTCCCTAGTGATTGCCCTCTTCACGGAGGTGGATTGCCTAATGTTAGCTGCGCTTATATTGGCAAGGTGGAGAACCTGGAGTCTGCTTAGTCCATGAAACATCTCTCAGGAGTCCCAGTCTGATGCTGACAGCCTGGAAGATTGCCGGAGAGCCACTGCTCTTCAGTCCACCTTGGACTGAAGTACTTTGAGTGCGAATGACCCCATAGGCTTATAGTTGAATGCCTAGTCATTAGGGAATGGAACTGTTTAGGAAGGGCTAAAAGAATTAGGACGTGTGGCCTGTTGGAGGAAGTGTGTCACTGGGGTTGGGATTTGTGGTTTCAAAAGCCCCCATCAGGCCCAGTGTGTCTCTCTCTCTCTCTCTGTTTCTCTCTCTCTCTCTCTCTCTCTCTCTCTCTCTCTGTCTCTCTGTCTGTCTGTCTGTCTGTCTTTCTCTCTGCCTGCTGCCTGTAGATGAGGATGTAAAGCTCTCAGCTACTGCCCCAGCACCATGTCTGTGTGCTTTCTGCCATGATGATCATGAACTAATGCTGTCAAACTGTTGAAAAGCCCCCAGTTAAATGATTTCTTTTATACAAGTTACCTTGGTCATGGTCTATTCACAGCAATAGAACAGTGACTAAAACAATGACCCTAGAACTTGGGTTCCAGTATCAGCTGCAGCAGCTGTAGCAGTGCCAGCAAGAACAGGGATGAACTCAAGGTCAGGGTTGATGGACTCACCAGTGAGACTGGAAGGCAAGCAGGCAAAGGATCCTCACTTTAAGTGGGGTCCTCCCACCCTGCCCCCAAAATACAGCTCACATGTAGGGGTGTCTTCCCCTACATATTAATATATTGCATTATATTATTATAACATAATAACACGGCTCATATAAGAAGGTGCCTTATAAGCTCTGGTTAATCTAAGGTAGATAATTGCTCACAGGCTTGTCTTCCTTTGCTAGTTTTAGATACTATTATTAGAATTACTCATCACAGTGCCCAAGGTTAGGATATATTGCAAAGACAATATTTTAGCTTAAGTCTTGTATGTTAGCTCTTTCTCGTGACATATTAATAATGATATCTGAAAATACTAGTAGCTAAGGTAAAGAAAATGACTGATTTTCCCTAATAGAATCACTATTGAATTTTTATCGTTATCATTACTATTAAGGTTTTTTTTTTTTTGATTTTTTGAGACAGGGTTTCTCTGTAGCTTTTGGTTCCTGTCCTGGAACTAGCTCTTGTAGACCAGGCTGGCCTCGAACTCACAGAGATCCGCCTGCCTCTGCCTCCCGAGTGCTGGGATTAAAGGCGTGCGCCACCACCGCCCGGCTACTATTAAGGTTTTAATGTAAGATTATATATATTAATTCTGCACAGGAATCAAATGCAGTCACTGGTATGTGTTATTTGTTCTTGTATCTGAAGTTCATAAATTATTCATCATATTCAAGGTATTAATATTCTTTTGTTTGCTTTGTTAATACAATATTTAGATAGAAAAAAAGTACTTTGGGGAAGTTATTTTTGAATCAAAGGCATGTAGAAAAGCTACAAATATTCAAGTAATTAAAATGGATATCCATTGTGATGGAGTGTGACCTCAGCGCTTAGAAGCCTGAAATAAGAGAAAACCTCACAAATATTCAATTAAAATCGCTGTCTATTGTGATGGAGCATGCCTGTGACCTCAGCTCTTAGAAACCTGAACTATGAGCTGGAGTTGTAAATCTGACTGAGATACAGGTTGAGATTTTGTTTCATAAATAAATAACAACAAGAAAATAACTTATGTAAATATGAAGTGTATTGATTTTTCCCTCCTTTCGAAGAAAGGTTTTCGTGTCTCTTTATGATTCATAAGAGTTCAAATCTTATAACAGGCCTTTCAAATGGTTTCTCTACTTTCAGACTCTCACAAGTTGGAAAAGTGCCACAGAATGTCCTATTTCTTCTGACAGCTCTTACCAGGTATTTTTTTGTAATCTGCTGAGAGTTTTAGCAGTGGTGGATTATGAGTGTGTGCATTTCTGCAGAGCCCTGAGAGACTCTATAAAACGGTAAGGGATACTTCCTGGAAGAAACTTCAGAGCACTGAGTGTTTTTAAAAGTGGATGTGTATTCATGTAAACTCTGCTTTGTTGTTACTACTTCCATCCTTGTGACGTTTTAACTGCGACCTTCAAAATTGTGGGTTTATTTTGGTTTCTGCATATCGAATAATTTATACCAAGTTAGAAGTGAAGCATTAAATAACTGTGGTACCAGAGTGTGGGGCCCTAGAAGCCACCAGTGATTAGGCCAAGGTTTGATCTTTCCGTGTTCTCAACTGCACATGCATCAAGATCTCACTTTAAAAAAAATTTCTTTATTGACTCTTTGGGAGTTTCACATCATACACTCACTTCTGTTCACCTCCCAGTCCGCCAATCCTTCCCTTATCCCTGCCATGCCCCCACCCCCATATAAGGAAACAATTCAAAGTAAGCAATCAAGCAGATAAAAACAAGCAAAAAACAAAAAACAAAACAAACAAAAAACCTACAACAAAAACAAAATAAAACCCACAACAACAGAAAACTCTGTTTGCTTCTCCTTCTTTCCTGCTTCTCCAACACCTCTTCATTCATCCTGGTGGCAATGGAGGCTTCAGTGTGCCAAATAGCATACATCTTGGTCCCAGCAGTTTTACTGTCACTGATCTGATTCAAGGCCTCTGGTTTCTGGTATCCTAACCAGAACTCCTCTAAGATATCCTGTGGCTGCCCCTAGTCTTGGAGATCTTGGGGGTACTGTTCCATAGGACCAGTCCCTTCACCAGTTCCAGCTGGTCCTAGATAGGGTAGATGCTAGGGTGGGTCAACCCAAGACCTAGCTTTGGGCCTGGATAGTAGCCAAGCTGGTCAGTCCAGGCCCCTGGGGCCACCCACCTTGGATGAGTGGGTGGAGTCAACTTCCCTATAAGCTTGTTCTTAGGGTCCGTTCACCCTGGCCTGTGGTGAGGGGTGGGGGGCATCTCTCCAGCATGCGGGGGCCAGCTCTTTTGCCGTACTGTCCAGCGAGAGGCAAGGTCAGCTGTCCCAGGGCCAGTGAAGGGTGTGGCAGACTGAGCATGACCCTCTGATTTCATCTCACGTGGTTCCTACACAGGCCACAGATTCCAGCTGTAGCTGGATCATGAACCTTGACATGGCCCTCAGCAGCAGCTTGGGCCTAGTAGACATCCTGGCTCTGAGCAGAGGGACTGGTCACTCAGATGGGAATGGTTGTGGCCCTATCCTTGGGCCTCTATGTGACCTTTGGTAGCAATGCAGGACCCAGATTTCAGCACAGACCCACAGCCACGGTAGAACCATGGACCCAGACATGGTCCTCAACAATGGCTGGGTCTGGATGTCACCACTGCCCCAGCAGAAGTATGGCCCTGGGACACCAACGTGGCCCTCGATCTCTGGTGTCTGCATGGCCTTTGATGGTAACAGGTGCATTGGACATCAGCACAGACCCTGGCTGCAGTAGGGCCACAGACCCCGACATGGCCCTTAGCTGCAGCTCTGGCCCAGACATCACCATGACCTGTGTAGCAGTACAGGACACTCAGATCTGGATGTGTCCTGGCCCTTAGCCACCAACCTGGACTCAGGTGGCTGATCAGATCCTGGGCATACTCACGGCACTTGGTGGCAACAGGTGCCCCATATATCAATCCAGACCCTTGCCACTATAGGACCACAGACCCCGAAATGGCCTTCATTAGCAGCCTGGGCCCAGAGGACACCATGACCCTGGGTGGCAGCACTCTAGCTAGGCATGGCAACACTCTGGGATTTTTTTTTTTTTGAGTTTGAGGCCAGGCTGAACTACAAAACCAGGTTTAGGCCTAGAGGCAAAATAAAACAGAAACATTTGGTTTTTTAATCTAAATTTCTAAATATTTCTTTCTTTCTTTTTTTTTTTTTTTTAATTTTTCGAGACAGGGTTTCTCCGTACCTTTTTTTGGTTCCTGTCCTGGAACTAGCTCTTGTAGACCAGGCTGGCCTCGAACTCACAGAGATCCACCTGCCTCTGCCTCCCAAGTGCTGGGATTAAAGGCGTGTGCCACCACCGCCCGGCCTAGATATTTCTTTTAAAACGTGCCAGGAGGATACCCAGGGTCAGATCAGTCATCTGAGTCCAGGTTGGTGGCTAAGGGCCAGGACGCGTCTAAGTAAGGAAGAGAAAATGCTACCGACGCGTCTAAGCGGTGCTTTGCTATTTAGCAACAGTGGATTGTGTTATCCGTGTTAAGCTCAATGGAGGGTCTTCAAAGGCTTTCCAGAGTTAGTCACAGGTGACCAATAAGGTGGCAGTCCCTTGTCATTGTCATTGTCTCAGCAGGATGCCCACCATAGTATCATTAGCTCTGTGCTCCAACTTTTCTTCAACAACATAACCCGCATGTTTAAGAAAAACAATTTTTTTTTAAAAAAATGGATGCTTCCGATTTAGAGGGTTATCTAGAAATGAAGTTTATCTTCGTGAAGGCAAGCTTTGGAAGGACAAAGGGCAAGCAAGTCCTTGCGTTTGGGCTCTGCCCTCCTCTGCTCCGGAATGAAAAGCTGAAGGCAGTATTTGGTCTTCAAGCCTGTGAGTCTTGCAGCCACCAGGAGGCAGTGGAGAGGCAAGTATGTCAGGCTGGCCTGCAGGCTCGGAAAGCCGTCAGTGGTATCTGAGCCCAAAGGGGCTAGTCACAGAATTTCAGGACGAGTGTATGTCTAAGTACAACTGTGTGACTGTCCTTCGTTTATAAATGACTTGACGTTTTTTCTTGCATTGTTTATTGCCCTTTCTTTGTTCTGTATTTTTAACCTTCTAACTTGCATGTGTTGTGGGGAATTTCTTTTCTGGCTCTGACTAGTTGGTCTTCTGTAGACTTCTTGCACCTGGATACACATTTGTTTCTCTGAATTTGGGATGTAGTCTCTGATTTTCTTGAAAATATTTATCTGCCTTTGCTGCACGATTGTTCTTGTCCTGTGGGTCTTTTTATGGTTCCCCGGAGCTGGGTTCTTGGTGCAGAAACTACGTATCGATCTTGATAAAGAGTAGTGAGTGAGGAATCACAGCGTCGGCGTCTAAGGTTTTTGTGGAGTTAAAACTGGCAATGGAAGAGGGGTAGACACATAAAGGAAACAGTACAGAGCCTGGAACATTGCCACAGGAAAAACTGTGAAAGATATTAAAGTCAAGGAAAGATGATTTGTTCCACAAATTGTTTCCCACTGGATACCCATGAACCGTGGAGGAAAAGAACCAAGGAAGAGAGGAAGGAAGGGAGAGAGGAAAGGAGGGAAGATAGAATGTTCAATCCATTCAACATAAACTTTGGAGGTGTGTGTGACCTTTTGATCTGGTGACACAATATTGTCATCTAAAACGTTCATGATCAAAAACCATACACTCTTGACCCCTCTGGCTCCTACAATCCTTTCCCCCTCTCTTCCGCAGGATTCCCCGAGCTCAGCCTAATGTTTGACTGTGAGTCTCTGCATCTATCAGTTACTGGATGCAGCCTCTCTGGTGACAGCTGGGCTAGGCAGTGATCTATCAGTATAACAGAATATCACTAGCATCATCACATGGACATTTTTTCCTTCCAGTCATGCTTGATTCTATCCTAGGTCTCTGGGCCACCCAGCCTGTGGGTGGTGGTACTCCAGGCAGTGTCAGAGTGGGCACTCTCTGGTGGCATGGTTCTCAGGCTGGACCAGTCATTGGTTGGCCACTCCCTCAATCTCTAGGCCACCCTTACCCCAGTATATCCCATAGGCTGGACAGACCATAAGTAGAAGGATATGTGGCTGGGTTGTTGTCCCAGCCACTGGAAGTCTTGCCTGGCCACAGGAGGTTTCTAGATCAGCCTACATTATCCTCTTTTGTTGGGAGTCTTAGCTGGGGTCATCCTTGTGGATTGCAGGAGTTTCCCTTGCACCAGGTTTCTGACCCCAAGTGACTCCCTTCCCAGTAGTCTCTTTTAGTAGTCCCCCACCCCCACCCCCACCCTATCTCTCATGTCCTCACCCCCACCTACCCCCAGTCTATCCACGAAATCTCTTTTATTACCCCTTCCCAGAGAGATTCTAGTGTCCTCCTTGAGCCCCCCCCTTGTTACCTAGCCTCTCTGGGTCTGTGGATTGTAGCCTGTTAGCTTTGCTTTACAGCTAATACCCACTTATGAGTGAGTACATACCATGTTCGACTTTCGGGGTCTGGGTTACCTCACTCAGGATGATGTTTTTCTAGTTCCATCCACTTGCCTGCAAATTTCATGATGTAATTGTTTTTAACAGCTGAATAATAAGCCACTGTGTAAATGTGTCACATTTTCTTTATCCATTCTTCAATTGAGGGGCATCTAGGTTGTTCCCAGGTTCTGGCTATGACAAATAAAGCTGCTGTGAACATAGCTGAGTAAATGTCCTTGTGGTGTGATTGAGCATCCTTTGAGTATATGCCCAAGAGAGGTATTGCTGGGACTTGAGGTAGATTGATTACTAAATTTCTGAGAAACCGCCATATTGATTCCCAAAGCTGCTGTACAAGTTTGGACTCTGCCAACAGTGGAGGAGTATTCCCTTTGCTCCACGTCCTCTCCATCATGAGCTGTCATCAGTGTTTCTGATCTTAGTCATTCTGACAAGGGTAACGTGAAATTTCCCTGCTGACTCAGGATGTTGAGTCTTTTTTAAAAAAATGTTTCTCCGCCATTTGAGATTCTTCTGTTGAGAATTCCCTGTTTAGATCTATACTCCTTTTTTTAAAATTGGATTATTTGTTTTTATATGTCTATCTTGAGTTCTTGAGTCTTTTGAGTTTTTTTTTATATTTTGGAAATAAGCTCTCATCAGGTGTGGAGTTGGTAAAGATCTTTTCTCATTCTGCAGGCTGCTGTTTTGTCTTATTGATGGTGTCCTTTGTCTTACAGAAGCTTCTCAGTTTCATGAGATCCCATTTATTAATTGTTGATCATAGTAGCTACACTATTCATTTTCTGTTCAGGAAGTTGTCTCCTGTGCCAATGCATACCAGGCTGTTCCCCACTTTCTCTTCTACCAGGTTCAGTGTATGGTGTGGGAAGTCCTTCTGTCTATGTGTTGCTTTTATTGGTTAATGAATAAAAAAAAACTGCTGTGAGCTTATAGCAGAACAGGGCAGAACAGAGCTAGGCAGGGGGAAAATAAACTAAATGCTGGGAGCAAGAAGGCAGAGGCAGGGAGAAGCCATGTAGATAGACATCAGAACTTTACCCGGTAAGCCACAGCCGTGGCAATTCACATATTAATGGAGATGGATTAATTTAAGATATGAATTAGCGAGAAATATGCTTAAGCTATTGGCCAATCAGTATTGCAAATATGGTTTCTGTGTCATTATTTGGGGGCTGAGCAGCTGGGAACAAACAAGCGGCTTCCTACAACAAGTGTATCTGGTTTTATGTTGAGGTCTTTGATCCACTTAAACTTGAGTTTGTGCAGGGTCATAAATAATAGATCTATTTGCATTCTTCTACATGTCAACTTTCAATTATACCAGCGCCATTTGTTGGAGATGCATTCTTTTTCCCATTGTATAATTTTGGCTTCTTTGTCAAAATTCAGATGTCCATAGGTGTGTGGACTTAGAAATCCCACAGAAAAAACTAACCTGGGCTCGTAGGAGCTCATAGAAACTGAACCAACAACCAGGGAGCCTGCCTGGGACTGACTTAGGGCCTCTGCATATATGTTATATTATATAGCTTGGTCTTCCTGTGGGACACCTAACAGTGGGAGCAGGGGCTGGCTTTTGAGACTCCGTTCCTCATACTACGTTGCCTTGCACTACTTTAATACAAGACAATCTGCTTAGTTTTACTACAGCTTGATATGCCATGTTTTGTCAATATCCATGGGAGGCCTGCCCTTTTCTGAACAGAGATGGAGGAGCAAATGAGGATGGGCAGAGGGGAGGTGGGGAGTTGGGAGAGGAGGAGGGAGGGCAAACTGCTGTCAGGATGTAAAAGAAATAAACAGCCACACAATCAGGTCACCAAACCCAGACATTCAAAAGTTAGGTCAAAGAAGTCTTTGATGTAAACATAAACTAAAAACTGTATTATTCTTAGTGGGAGAATTTTGATGTATAACCCAGGCTAGGTTCAAATTCAGGTCCCAGCCTTCCGTGGGCTTAGACAGCAAGTGTATACCACCATATCTGGCTTAAACTATAAACCTTTAAAAGACATAGAAAAATATTTTTCTACCTGTGGCTTAGAAAAAAGTCCTTGGTCTGAAATATCAAAGGCATATAAATTGAATCATCTGAATTTGCATACGACAATGTAGCTTAGTGAAAGAGTTCATGCTCAGCATATGCGACATTTGGGCTTAATTCCCTAGCAGTAAAATAAAAGTGTAAAGTAAAAGGAAAATGGGAAACAACATAAAAACATTATTTCAGCTGGGCGGTGGTGGCACATGCCTTTAATCCCAGCACTTGGGAGGCAGAGGCAGGCGGATCTCTGTGAGTTTGAGACCAGCCTGGTCTACAAGAGCTAGTTCCAGGACAGGCTCCAAAACCACAGAGAAACCCTGTCTCGAAAAACCAAAAAAAAAAAAAAAAACAAAACATTATTTCACTCAAGTGTATCAGATGAAATATTAAACTGGACAGGTACCTTTATGAAAACACTCATGTGTGAATGGGCATGCCGATTATTTGCAATGGCCAAAGACTGTGGACAATCACATCTCCTTTAGAATATGAATGGTTAGCCACTGGTGGCACAGCCACACCAAGACTCCTCTGCAAGAGGACACATGGCAGTCTTGTGCCCTTGGCCCTTGCACCCCCAATAATTATTGAAGGCATTATGGTAGACGTAGAAAGAAAGGCATCCTCAAAGTCCACATATGGTTCCAATCAGGTAACTCGGTAAATGACAAAATGAAAGGGCGGACAACAGATTGGTGATCAGCGGCTAGAGAAGGTGAGAAGGCCGCTGGTCTGAGAGAGCATGGAGAACAAGAGCCGTTCTTTGTGGAAGCGGGATCACTGTATGTTAATCGTGTTGGCTGAAAATTACACCAGTTTGGACTGGCCTAGAACATACACCTATGCCAGTGACTAGTTTTGATATTGATAGTGTACTATAGTTGTAGAAGATATAATCATAAGAGAAAACCGAGTGAATTTCTCCAGACTGTCTCTGTAGCATCCGTCCAGTATATTAAGTGTTTCACATTAAAAAGACAGATCTTGTCATTAGACAAGTCATTCTTTTTTTTGTTTTTGTTTTTTGTTTTTCGAGACAGGGTTTCTCTGTGGTTTTGGAGCCTGTCCTGGAACTAGCTCTGTAAACCAGGCTGGTCTCGAACTCACAGAGATCCTCCTGCCTCTGCCTCCCGAGTGCTGGGATTAAAGGCGTGCGCCACCATCGCCCGGCAGACAAGTCATTCTTATTCACTAGTCAGGTGCTGATTAAATTTTTTTTTTTTTTGGTTCTTGTTTTTCTGTGTATCCCTGGCTGTCCTGGAACTCACTCTGTAGACCACACTGGTCTTGAGTTCACAGAGATCCATCTTCCTCTGTCTGGGATTAAAGGTGTGCGCTGTTGCCGCCGCCGCCACCACCACAACCTGACTGATTCAAAATAGTAAATCTCAGTTAAATAAGATAGTATTCACTTCAGTTCCTTAGTCACATGAAGTGTATTCCAAGTGTTCCTTATTATACTTCCCAGAGGAGGAACAGTCCAGTCCCCGGAGAAAGTACAGTCATTTACTCTGTGTGTAAAGACAGGTAACTTGTGTTGGTACTCACACAGTTTTAATTGATCTGCCTAGAATTTTTAAGCCAGAAGTAATGGTCTTTCCCAGTAAAATTAAAGAAAATAAATGTACTCAATATGTATTTTTAAAAGCATTGCCATTTTTTTTAATGGGTAACAGTTTGTACAGAGACTCATAACTGGTTGAAACATTGAGAATGAATGAGTGTTGAACTTATCCCTACAGAAGAGGTGCACACACACAAAACTAAGCCATGGAGGCAGAGAGAGGCTAGGTGGAGGAGGAAAGGGAGGGATATGTTTATAAGCTACTGCATGCTTATACGAAGCTGTCAAAAATGAAATTAAAATATTTGTAACTTGTAATTTTGAAGCTGTCCAATATTTTAATAAGGAACTGAAATACTTGTTTCATGTCTAGAAAAAAAAAGTAAGTTTTTATTTCTTTATTTTCCAAAGCAGTTACAATTTTTCTCCAAATCCCAATAAAACATATATAGGAGATAGGAAAAAGGAGAAGATAGATTTTAGGGGAAAAGGAAGTCAGTTTGAAACGTTTTCAATACCCTAGGCTTTGTGCGGCTTGCTGCTAGTGACTGGCCTTCCAGGGGTAGCTCACTACCACAGAGGAAGTTCAAACAGACCTTAAGCCTTAACTAAAGCTATTTCTGAGGCGAAATGACCTTGAGGAAGTACCAGTTCTCTTCCCGTTTTCCTCACAGCAAACCAGCTGATTAAGATGGAGAGAACTCAGTGAGTGGATGCTGGGTTTCAAGATGCTGTAAGGTGCTCCTGGTCCCTGGCTGTGTGAAACTTAAAATTTACAAGCAGATTAAACAGGAAGGGTTGAAGAATTGTTATGAAGAGGACATCATGATGTAGAAAGCAGTTTGTCAGGCCTAAACAGAAAGTATAACAAGAAAAACAGAACCGTGAGTGTCTGGTTGGGAGCTGTCTGTGGGTGGGCTGTGGCCCTCACTGTAAATGGGTCCGAGACAGCCTCACGGTGAGAGTGCTTACAGGGGTGTCTGCCAGTCGAGTTCAGCAGCTGCTGACAGTGCTCTTCGTGTGAGGACATGGGCTATGATGCTGCTTCTGAGTTTCTCCTCCCATGAAGTTTTGTATTTAGCCTCCTAACTTTGGGGTTTATGAATTGTTGCATTGGAACAAACTGATTGAAATTTTGGGTCCTAAACCACTGTGGAATTTAAACTTATGTGATTAGATTGGTCATAATTGCTTTGGTTAGAGTTATATCTGGTTTTATGAAGTCTAAAATGGCAAGCTCTGAGTTGTGAATGTGGAAATGGGCACACATTCATGCAGGATTTTACTCAGGGCAACATATTCCACATCTGTGTCCATATAGTCCCCGGATAATGGAAAGGCCCAGTCATTAGTTTGTGAAACATCTATAATGTAGGATTTTTTTTTTTTAAAGACAGAGTCTCCCTTTGTAGCTCTGGCTGTCCTGGAACTCACTATATAGACCAGGCTGGCCTCAAACTCACAGAGATCCACCTACATCCACCTGCTTCTGCCTCCCAAGTGCTGGGATTAAAGGTGTGTGCCAACCACCGCCTGGCTATAATGTAGACATTTATTCTCTATGAAGTTCTACACTTTAAACTATTATGAGATATTTCAAATAAATTTTTATTCATACTCTCTGTCTCTTTCTGTCTTTTTTGTTTCCCATACTCCTAAAGCATTGAAAAGTAGGTTAACAAACAAACAAACAAACAACAACAACAAACCAAGAGCCCTGGCGACACATGCCTTTAATCCCGGCTCTCCAGAGGCTGAGGCAGGCAGAACTCTGTGACGTTAAGGCCAGCCAGGTCCAGACTAGTCAGGATTACAAAGTGAAACCTATCTTTAACCAACTAACCAACCAGCAACCAAACCAAACCAACCACAAACCAATCAGCCAACCAACCACCAACCAGTCAAACCAGTCAACCAACAAATCAACCAGCCAAGGGCCAGTATATTTATTAAGATGTATGAAACATAGCAGCAAAGCAAGACAGCTTCAGTTCAGCCACAGGAAACTGGCATGTGGTCATTTTAAAGCTTCCTGCCACCCGCCTCAGCTACGGAGAGGCATCCAGAGACATTGACATCTCATAGATGCCTTCCTGTGCACACTGCCAGTACTTCCTGCACCACAGCCACCATTTAACCCGGGTGAGCTCAGGGGCTCTAGTGGGTGAGGTTTGGGAAGCATCAGGCCCTGAGGTGGACTTCTGTAGTGCCACTCACGTCACAGAGGACAACTAGGAAAGGTCACAATTTTAACAGTGTTCGCATGATCATCATAGCTGCATTACCAGCTCTCAAAACCACCACCTCTGGGAAGTGTGAGTCCGGATGAGGGGAGGCTTATGAAAGGTGGCCAAGTGGAGTAACAGGAACCTGCCAAGCTGACTCTATTCCTGTCACCCAGGTGAAGACAGAAGCATAGGACCAGCTCCACAAAGTCGTTCTTTGACACATGCCGAGTGGCATGCACACATATAACCACATTTGTACGTATGCACAGTAACAGTAAATACACCTCATTATACCCTATATCCTGTGTCATTGACACTAGCAGTGAGCAAGTGTGAGAACCGTGAAGTGCACTGAGCTCATCTCCCTGATGTTGATGTGTAGTGTCTACCATACCTTACTACAACAGGAGAATTTCTAGAAGGCTCCAACTGATTTTCAACTGTATTTCTCCAGCTGGTCTCTTCTATGCTTCCACTTGCTGGTTCATAAGTTATTCTGAGTGTTTATTTTGCTGTCCTCCTCAAAATCCCTCAAGTATTCAAAGGAAGTGCATGATTTTTTTTTTTTTATCTCAGTTGTCTTTCGGTAATGCAGTAGTTTGTTGAAAGGATTCTGAAGCTGAGTCGAGATATTGTAGTTTGAATCTGACTATAACATCATAACAAAGAAAGGGAATTAGTGTTAGATGGTTATGTGAAAGTCGGGTAGACACGTGGCTGTATTCTCTTTGGGCAGTCTAAGAAGCCTGTGTTGTAACCAAAACACCCATTTTAGCCAATAATCTTATCTTTATACATAATATGAGTAGCATCTTTAATTAAAATCCTTACGTGTCCAAGCAAAAAGTTACTCATATAGCAATGTGATCTGCATACTTGTTTCTGAAAAGGACCTGAAAGCTCCTCCTTCTCTGGGGAACACAGTCACATTGCTCAGAATTAGTTATTCCTTCTCTTAGCTCTTTGCGGGGGGGGGGGGAGCTGTGAAAAGATCCTAGTGGTCCTTAAGAACTTTGTTTTTCGTGTGTGTGTGTGTGTGTATGTGTGTGTGTTGCTAGATCAAACCTAGGGCCTGGGACAGTCTAAACAAGCTCTGTCCCACAGAGCTGCACCCCCAGCCTAAGACCTGTTTTTTTTTTAATTTATTTATTTTTTATTGAAAATTTCTACCTCCTTTCATCCTCTCACTTCCCTCCCCTCCCTCCACTCCCCCCCCCTCAGTCCAAGGAGCAGTCAGGGTTCCCTACCCTATGGGGAGTCCAAGGTCCTCCGTGCTCCCCCCAGGTTCAGGAAGGTGAGCATCCAAACAGACTAGGCTCCCACAAAGCCCATCCATGCAGTAGAATCAAAACCTAGCGCCATTGTCCTTGGCTTTTCCGTCAGCCTCCACAGTCAGCCACATTCAGAGATTCTGGTACTCACTCATAAGTGGATTCTAGCCATAAATAAAGGACATTGAGCCTATAATTCATGATTCTAGAGAAGCTAAATAAGAAGGTGAACCCAAAGAATAACATATAGTTATCCTCCTGGATATTGGAAGTGGACAAGATTGCCGGACAGGGGTTGGGAGCACGGGGGTCGGGGTGGAGCGTGGATAAGGCTAGATGGGGAGAGAGAAGGGAGGGGGAAGATGGGGAGAGCTTGAGGGAATGGGATGGTTGGGATGGAGGAGGGGTAGATGAGGGAGCAGGGAAGTAGATATCTTAATTAAGGGAGCCATTTTAAGGTTGGCAAGAGACTTAACTCTGGAGGGGTTCCCAGGTGTCCAAGGAGATGTCCCCAGCTTGTTCCTTGGGCAGCAGAGGAAAGGGTGCCTGAACTGACCTTATCCTATAGCCACACTGATGAATATCTTGCATATCACCATAGAACCTTCATCTGGTGATGGATGGAGATAGAGACAGAGACCCACATTGGAGCAGTGGACTGAGCTCCCAAGGTACATATGAAGGAGGGAGAACATTAGCAAGGAAGTCAGGACTGCGAGGGGTGCACCTACCCACTGAGACAGCGGGACTGATCTAATGGGAGCTCACCAAGGCCAGTTGGACTGGAACTAAGACCTGTTTTTAAAGGAAAGCTTGTCCTGAACCTAATGGCTTGCTGTAGTTAAATCACATGCAACTAGCCAGCATCGCCCTTCCTATCCCACCTACATCTCTCCCTCTGACCACATGTTGAAATACTTTCTTGGGGTTTTGAAATATAATCTTGGGGTGTCCTCACAACTAGGACAGTTATGAAATAGCACTGTAGTTCCTGTTATTTATGTATTTGCCATGCACATGAGACGCATGCCTGCTGTCTAACTACAGATGGATAAAAATTCTGCCCCCAAATGATCAATGCAATTGCCTCTCCTCAAGAGGCAAGAAAAACATCGATTGAAAGAGAAACAGGTGCTGCTGGCTGTTACATGAAAGGAATCTTTTATGGGGTGTGGTGAGTACTGCTGTCTTATGACCACAGTTTCAGAACGATCTCGGCATACAGTAACAGAATTTTCTGAGTATATAGATCGAGTTGCTGGTTTGTGGCTTCATTCACTGTTAACTGATCATAAACATTTCTGCTGTGACTGAAAGTTGTTGTGAATCTTCAGCAGAAAGTTCTATGCTGCGGCTTTCTTTTTCTTTTTTTATTTATGTTATTTCTTGTTTTCATGACCCAAGATATGTCTGAAGGAGCGGCAGTTTTCCCTGTGGGTCATAGTACAGCCGTGTTCCCCAGCAGCCATAGAAGTGAGTTCAAAAGACTGGAGTCAATTATTATTATTATTATTATCAGCACCATCATCATTATTATTATTTTCTTCTTCAAGGCTTTTGGGAAATCACATATGACTTATCAGAGTCTGAAGTCTAGTTCACTGGACCAGATTTTCTCAGTATTTTTTTTTAGTAATCTTATATTCTCTTACATTTAGTCAACTAACCAAACACAAAACAAAACTAACTTAGGTGAATGTGTTTGTTCAGACAAAAAGCATTTTAAAAAGACAAACTTTTGCTGGCAAGAAAGAGGAAGAAGAGTGTGCCTGCAGCCTGCCTGGCATTGCTGCTGGACAAGCTCCGAGGCTCCTCTGTGTTGCTGCTGTCCCGCAAAGCCAGGACTGCAGCGGGTACGGATTTTGTGTGACAATCATTACTCCTGTCATATAATATTATTTTTCAAGCTACTAAGATTTCTCTGGAAGTTGCTTTCTGAGGCTGTGTCACGGGGCAGGTACCTTGATTTGTAATACGTTCTGTTTTGTAATTTTAGCTCATGAATAACTTTGAGAAGAATACTGGTGTGTATTCTATAGTGCCAGGTACCTTAGGGCAGAACCCCATCACACATAAATTCTTGATTTTAGGATAATAATAGAAGCTGACCTAAGATTTGAAGAATAGCTACTGTATTCGGATTTTAAACATTTCAAGTTGTAATCTTACTTTTCCTTAAACTGTTACTTCTTGTTGTGTCCACCAGCCTCTGCCCCCTCCATAGTAAGAAGGCAGAGTGAAATACAGAGAGAGAGCATATACAACAGGTCCTTGGAGGAGAACTGAGTCAGGCTGTAACCAAGGCTGATTCTCCTGCTGTCTGTGTCTTTGTGGATGGAAAACTAGATCCATGTGTGAGGTAAGCTTAGAACAGGTTATGAAAACACCGGTGCCTGTAGTTACACAAACCCAAGAGGCTTTGACCAAAGTTTATGTAGATTAGCAGTGACTTGGGCACCTCTCAATAATTCAGTTTCAATAAAAGAAAGCCTCTTGTCCTCTAGATTGTCACCATTTATAAAAACGCTAACTAGATTTCAGTGGCACCTCTGCTATTTTGACCGAGGGTTCTGTCATTTGACATTGCTAGAATCAATTTAGATTCAGATTCATTTTGTGATTTTTACCTAAATTATTTCAAGCATAGACCGTGTTTTCTATTTTATATATTTTACCTAGCATGGGGCTCTCAGAACAACACGGGCATGTGAGGTTCGTCAGTCATTCGGAGCGGCTGTTTTTACTAACTAAGTGGGCCTCGTTGTGTTCTAGCTTTCTGTAGGAGAATGAAACAAAATGGCTTCACATTGTTGGATGGAAGCAAACTGTGTTTTTTTTTTAAAACAAGAATATTTCTGTAAATATCTCTATTGGAAGATGATGGGGTTTTAGGTAATGGTTCCTACAACTGAACTAAAAGAAAGTATTGATGTAGCCATCCGTCCAGACAGTTCTTTACTATTTGCTGTGTTCCACAGCCTATACACAACCAATATACAGCAAGACTCACTTGTTTTTTCATTAAAGAAATTTCATTGATTTTTCTCAGTAAAATCTTCGAGTAAGTATTAAGACAGATCCATGTCAAGGACATGGTTCTGACCATGATGAAGTAATAACTGTTGGAAAACCTTCTTATCATTAAGAAAATAAAGACCAAACAAAAACATGGGCCCAGATAAAGGGCTAGGCAGATAAAGGCACCTGCTGTCAGCCTGAGTACACAGGTCTTATCCCTGGGACCAAGTGGAAGGACAACACAAACTCCTGACAAGTAGTTTTCTGACCTCTGCATCTATGCCATGGTGTGTGTGTGCACACACATGTGTATGCGCACACACACTTGATGGCAATAAAGTTTATACATTTCAAAATGAAAACGATTTCAGAAGCATAACCTAGAGCCGTCTGCAAGCCTACAAGCTAATATACCTGTATTAGAAAATATATTGGAAAAGTCTAAAGTACAAAAACCTATGTAATAAACTTAGAAGCCAAATAACTCTACCTAGAAAGTAAACAGTGGTAAATGTGAAAATTAAAACTACGCAACAGCGAAAGTAAAAGAAACAGAAGGAAACGTTTTGGAAAAGCTTAGCAAAATTGATAAATCCATATCCAGACATTAGAAACCGGAGGAAACAATACTGTTGCTCGGATTCTACTCAGTTGTAAGTGACTTTATGTCAGTGGGCCCTGCAACATATATGAAAGAGACCAGTTGCTGCGTGGGATATACATAGGGCTGGGACATAGGATAGGGTAGAGTAGAGTGCTTTTAGCATGAACAGGCCCTGGATTTACTCTCTGCCACAGACCTGTAGGACGTACATACTTAGGAAAGCAATACAGAAGCATAGAGCATTCAAACTGCTCGGAGTCTGCTAAACAAATTGAATTTGTCTTTTAAAGATCTTCTAGCACGTTCTGCCATGATGCTGACAGACCACATTTGAGAGCCTGTCAGGCTGTGGTCTGTGAACAAGTTAACACAGCCCTTCTGGTCAATGCTTGTCTTCCATAATTGATTAAATGACATGGTACAAACTAAAAGTGTTCTCCTTGGGTGAAAAACATAATAATTAACTAATACTATCTTTAGTTAGGAGCAGTTCATCTTCTAACTTACTTCAGAAAGTGTGTGTCCCTACTACCATGAGACAGCTTCAGTATTTGTGTTTGTGAAATTACGTATGAATAAGTGTGCAATGGGATTTCCTGGGTGAACACGCTGGGTATAAGCACAGTTGTACTCTTTCTGGACATGCTGCTTTAACTGTGAGAATTAAACCAAGATGATGCTATTTTTAGCAATAACAGTTTGGTTTTGGGTCCTGAAGCAGAAAGAGGAATGGAGTATCTGTGTATGTTTTCATGTATATGTGTGCAAGAGGGAGTCTTTTCTTTCAAACATTGCCCTTTGTTCAGACACCAACTTAGAGGTGTGGGGATGCAGTTCAGTTGACAGAGGACTTGCCTTTTCATGCGTTAAGCCCTGGGATCATTCCCTAGAATTTCACAAATGCAGGACATTGGCACATGCTTGTAACTCCAGCAAACAAGATGTGACTGCAGGAAGGTCAGAAGTTCAAGTCATTCTGTGGGTGGTCCTGGATTGTGTAAAGAGAGTAGTCTGAGCAAGTCAGCAAGCAGTCCGCCTCCAGGGCCTTTGTCAGTTCCTTCCTCCGGGTTCCTGTCCCGAGTTCTTGCCTGGACTTACCCGGATGATGAACTGCAAGCAGTCATGGAATAAAACCATTCTTCCCCTAGTTGCCTTTGGTCAGGATGTTTTACCACAGCAATAGAAAAACCAAGTAAGAAATTGGTGCCACATCAAAGAGTATTGCTCTGACACACCCGACCTTGAGATTTTGGGAGGATTGTGGTGGCCTTTGAACTTTAGGCTGGAAAAGCTGTTGAGTGTTGAGCTCAGTGGGTCATTCTGTGGGTGCTTGGAAGACAGAAAGAGTGAAAGAAGTGTAGACGATGGAGGCGCTGCTTGTGAAGTTTTAGAGGGAAGTAGACACTGTCAGTGTCGCTTGTGTGATATTTTAATGAAGAACCGCTGAAGTCAAACCTTCCCTTTACTGTTACAATTGACTCTGGTCAGATGGAGCTGAGAAATCAGTGGTGATTAAGAAGGGACGAGCATCACTGAAGATCATAAAACTGGGAATATTTCCTCAGGGACAGGATACAGAAGTTGTGGCCAGAGACTGTATCTCATGCTGGCAGGTAACATTACCCAGATAGTCATGAAGGAGTCGAGGAGACAACTGAGGTTTGACACTGTGAGTTAGGGATGGGGTCCATGAAGAGAGGCCAGAGAGGCCATTACTGAAGGTACAACCTCGGTTGCAGTACAAGCTCCAGGATCCAAGGTGTCATGGAGAAAAGTTGAGGCTTGGCAAAATGTGGCATGGGCAGAGTCCCTCAAGAGAGCCTTGGAGAAGCTATGGGTGAAGGTGGAGCTGAGTTGAAGAGACCCTAGAACTTTGGAGAGGCCTGTAACATGGATGAACAGCAAGGACGACAGCAGCCATGGAACCAGCCTGAGCCCGTTGAGATAGTACATGCTGCGGCAAGCCCTCTGGAGCCGTGGAGTGGAACCAGCCCGAGCCTGTGAGGTAGTGTGCTGTGCAGGTTCCTTGGAGCTAAGAAGGTCACCAGTCACAGAAATCTGACAGATGAACTGTACAGTGTTGGATTTTTCCTAGAATGTGAACGTAACTGTTCTCTGGCTCTTCCCTCTTGGAATAAGAAAATATTCAACTTGGTTTTTTTTTTATATTTTATAAGAACCTACAGTTACGAGGATTTGGATATTAATGTACATTGTTTCAAGTTGACAAGGAGTCAATTGTGCTGACCATTTTTTAAGTCAGCTTAGTACAGGCTAGTGATTTTAACCATCCTCTCGCATAAAATTTCCCTTGATATTTTCATCTTTAAATTTCAAATAAGGAAGGGGATATAAGAACAGATAATGGGACTTATATTATTAAATGCATTATATTATAAGTGAAGTTTACATAACTAAACTTCTTATGGGTGTATTGACGCTTTACTAAGTGACCATTTCTTTTGCTTGGGATCTTTGGTGTGGATATATGGATCTCTTGGCATCTTGTATTCCTTTAAGTGGGTTCTTGTAGTAAGCATTTATGCTATTTTTGCTCAAATAGTTCATCCCCATTTCCTGACAATATATTAATACATTTCTACTCTTTTCATAGTCATTGTTTCTAAACCAAGTCTTACTGAAATTCTGATGGATTTTGCTTTTCAGAAGGTATTAATTAATACTTGTGGTTTTTTTCCTTTCTGAAACTAAACTTCTGACACTTTAAACAACACGGTACTTGACTGGCTATTTTTTACAGGGCTGAATTTATTCCAGCCACAAGTAATGCATATCATTTTCCTTTTAATGTTTGTATTATATTTCTTTCTAATGCCAGCAAAAGAGCTCTGAGACTTCTGGTACAGAATGGTGATAAAGAAGACAGCTAACCCACGACATGGTTGCAGCGTGGGTGCTTTGTTGTCTTCTCAGGCTTGCCCTAGCTTTTCTTCCTAGCTTGTCCTTTTAAAAGTTTACTTCTTAGGCAGTTCCGAGTGCCTATCCGAGTGGGATAGTGTGAGCTATCCCAGTGTGTGTTTGGTGTGGTGTGTTTGATTTTTCAGCCACTATGCTCTTCCAAGGTTTATTCTCACTCATTGGTGAACCACACAGGGCAGTTTTCCTGCTGAGTCAGCATGTCATCTTCAGGACTGCAGCAAAGGTCTAAAGCCACCCAGAGCAAACCCGAGCCATGTAGAGCTTATCCTGAATGAGTAAGACTGGTATATTTAGATTTAAAATCTCCGCTGCCTTTCCTCCCATTCAATAAGTAACAAGAAATAAATCATGGCTTTCTTCTTAAAGAATTGATTTTGAAAACTTGACTTCATTTCCAAAATAAGGTATTTTATATATTTAAATGTATTTGTTTTAAAAAACCCTTAAAAATATAAAACCAGTTTTTCAGTTCTGTGGGGGATTATGGATTAGAAAATGACTTGCTGATGTAGCTTCGTTTTCTGCAATGCATTATCTTGATTTTGCAAGTGAACTTTCAAGTTTTTTGTTTGTGCAACTAAGTTTCTGTGACCTTTCTTCCTGAATGAGCAGCACAGCCTATCTGAAACATTAGGACTTTGTCCTGGCAAGGGTCAGTTTGCAGAAAGCTTTTAGTTGGTCTGTACTGCCTGGTTTAAATAGCCAAACACCTGCTGAGCAAGCCCTGTGAGTGGCTGTGCAGGCTTCCTCACTTAGGCCTTGCAGGGCTGGAGCACAAAGACCGCGATTGTTACCCAGTAAGCCCGAGTCACATCCTTCTACCAATCGCCTTAGGAGGGCTGGTTACCATGGAATCCACCATCTGTTCACTCCCCGCTGTCGGAATGTGATTATCCTTGCTGGGCTGAGACTGTGGGGTTAGCAAGGCAGCCCATGTAGTGTGAGATTATCTGCAGTGCACTGGGCATTGGGAGACTCCGGCTGGCTTCACCGGAAGAACAAATGAGGGCAGTTGTGCTCCAGCCATTTGTGACTTGTAACCACAAGGAAATAAATCAGCTCTCCTAGGGTAAGTAGCCCGGCGCTGCATATCCAGTTTGTACGGCATTTGGTGTGAATATCATCTCTCTGTGGTCAAGGAAAGGAAGCCCTAAGATCTTCGGTAAGATGCCCCCTGAAATGCTTACACCCCGTCTTATATTGTTTTCAGACAACCTGTACCATTTACGTGCTGGAATTATCCTGTAATGTTTAAAAGTATCTCCTGCTTGTGAAAGTGTACTGTGATCGTAGAATGTGGCAAATAGACAGTCATCTTGTAATGGCTTCTCCGGTGAATTACACCGGTGTTCTTACTGAAATACACCCACGGCGACAGCGGGTTCAAGGTTCGTTCTTCTTTAAGGGATGACTCCTGCCGGCGGCATTTGTAGATTTTGCAGAATTGAGGTTTTTGCTGGAGCACATGTGTGGAGTGTGGTGCTGATGGAGTGCTTCTGCCCGGGATCCAGGGGCCGGTGCATGTGGAAACAATGTGACAGTGCGTGGTGACAGATGGAGGCTCCCCGATAAGGGAGGGCTGAGCCCCGGCTCGCCTCGCAAGAGCTTCCTTTGTGATTGTTGCTTCTCCTTACCCACAGCTACTTAAAATGTGCATTGCATATTGTAAGCGGCAGAAGGAAATTTTAATTTTAACAAATGGATGACTGACATTTTTCCCTGGTGGCTCAGAGGTTGGTAGCTCGAACAAGGGACTACTATGTCCTTTGTAAAGCAGCATTGTATCTCCTTCCCCCCAAACTGTGCCCTAAAATAAGGAAGTGTGGAACAAAAACAGCTGTCTATTCTGGAGCTGTCTTTTGTGTCAGTACCTCTGCCGTTGAAACCCCGGCACGAGCACCCCGAGTTTGGCTGGTCTGCCATTTTATCTTCTGTAGGGAAGGCTGCAGTCGGAGGCTCTGCCTGTGCAGTTCAGTCAGGCTTGAACTGGGGTGTCCTCTTGGGTGTTAATATTAGTGAGCCAGTGGCTACTTAGGGAGCTAGAAACAGTCACCGGTCACAGGCACTACGCTTTTTCTTTTTGAACCGTATGAAATAGGTAACCTGGCATTCCTCAAGGACTCATGCTTGTGTTTCATTAATAGTTTTCAAGCCTACTTTTGTGCAGTCCTGGTACTAACTGTAGTTGACTTTAGTATTCTGCGTTTATGTTAATTTTTTAAAATATGCAAATTAATCTAGGTACATAGTATCTTGAAGAGATATCTTTCACCAATACTAAACATTTGTCTACCTGAAAACTTCCTAATAACTATACAAAGTTTCCAGTTAATCTTGTGTTACTCGGAAATTTTTTTTAACTAATCAAAATCAATAAACATTTTAAGGTTTATAAAGTCAAATCATGTATATTTAGGTGTTATTGTTGCTCTAATTACCCTGTATCTTAGAAACCTGAAACAGTATTGGGGTGAAGCGTGTTATCACAGGCCTTGGCTGTGGTCATTCTATCTGCTCTTCGCCAGTTGACATCTGTGACTGTGCTGCTATTTTCCAGTCACCAACTTCAGTTAGCAAGGTGGTGTTTCTAAGTGGAGGTCTGTCACGATGTTGTAGGCTTTGGCAGGTAAACTTGGAAGCATATTTCTTAAGATCCTGCTTGTTCAGGTTTCTAGCATGGCAAACCCATGAAGTTTGGTGAAGTATGATCAAAATCTTTAGCAGAATTTTTATATTGAAAAGAAAACGTGACCTGGCTGGATGTAAAACAGTCGCAGTGCCCAGCTATCTTACCTGCCAGCACAACACTCTCACGAAAGTCCAAGGCAGACATGGAATTCACTGGAGAGAACTGAATGAGCAGTCACTCACCTATGACTTTACAAAGGGATTTCATTTTGTCTGATGTGGATAACACTGTGATGAATATTTTTCTTTTCTATAATTAAAAAATATCTCTATCTGGGTGCATTTAAGATACATTAAAAGGAATAAAAAAGTTCAAAGGCTTTGTTATATTGGCCACTGACAAACTTAGCAGCTTTAGGGGGTGACCCCAAATGAGATTAGTGAAGACCACAGGCAGGGCCAGTCATGCCGAGCACTGGTGGTCCTTACCCAGACACTCCGAGTCTAGAGTGCAGAGCAAGATGGCTAGTCCTCACTTCGTGTGGGTTTAGACCCTCTACTCATGGCCTTTCCACACTGGTACCAGCCCTGGTGCTGGCTCTTTTCATGAGGATTGAGAAGCCATGAATTCTCAGGTCTGCTGAGAGCACTGGCTTTGCTTGTCCCCATCTTTCCAAGGGTGGGGGCTGCTAGTTTCTTGAGCCTTCTGCTAACTCTCCCAATGCTGTCTTTTCAGTTCTTCAATGTAATTTAGGAGCCATGTGTGTTTTATGTTGATAAATATGTAAAATGAACTATTCAGAGTTCTTTCGCATAAAAATATTAAATAGGAAACAAGTAGAAAACTAAATAAAGTTCTAAGCGTGATTCAAATCATCACTGTGAAGGCATACAGATCACCCTACTGTCAATTTACCATGGTCATATTTTTTGCTTTTTTATGTGAGCCATAGCACTGAAATGCTACCTATAAGTAAGTTGGTCATAGGACTAATACTAGTAGTTAATTTTGAATAATTTTCTTCCTGTTTTTAAATTTTTTTTTTTTTTTTTTTGGTTTTTCGAGACAGGGTTTCTCTGTGGCTTTGGAGCCTGTCCTGGCACTAGCTCTGTAGACCAGGCTGGTCTCGAACTCACAGAGATCCGCCTGTCTCTGCCTCCCGAGTGCTGGGACTAAAGGCGTGCGCCACCACCGCCCGGCTTTTAAAAAAAATTTATTCAAATTTCTGAGTTAAATCCTTCTGTCTCTTTAGAGCATAGAGTCATTCTTTTCAAGTTCATTCTTTGAGGCCCCTGTGACCTGCTTTGTCCTTGAGCTGGGATGATGGAGTAGAAGTGGGTGTTTAGGTCAGAAAATCAGGGTATCCTACCATTGTTAGCAAATGCTGCTCCGCCTAGAGGCACTTGGAACTGCCTGTTTGTTGTTTGTTTTGTTGTTGTCGTCGTTGTTTAGTAGATGTACTGAAAATTTTTTCCTCTTCTCCCACAATTCTGTATTGTCATGATTTCAGGTAGTACTTAGAATGAGTCAATACATGAGCAGAATTCCGTACTGTGTTAGATGCAAAGCCTGTAACACATGCACGTTGGAAAACGTAAAGTCACGCAGACGCTGCGTTTGGGGAGCAGCCTTTCAGCTGGCCCTCGATTCCAGCGCTGGCTGGTCTGAGTTGTCTTCTTCTGTCTCGTTGACCCCTGAGCTGCTCTGCTACACAGAGGCCAGGTTCCCTTAATGTTGCAAGGAGTCAGCCTCTCTGGGCCACAAAGAGCCCCTTCGTGGACAGCATCGTTTTTCTTTTTTCTCCTTCAGTTCAGGTCACCTTATCTTGGAAAGATGCCTAGAAACACCTTATTCTTAGAAGAGTTTTTTCTTGTACGAATAGCCACACTGTAGTGCTTGGCTCTTTTGTAACCATGTGTCCTTTCTTTCTCCCCTCTTCATCTGTCTCAGCCTTTTCTAGTTTTATTTGTGGATTGTTTTTGTTTGTTTGTTTGTTTGTTTAGGTTATGGGTTTCCTTGTCTTGGACCCAGATGAGTGAAACAGACCTGGTATATTCACGTAGGCAGTCAGGCTAACTTGGAGTTTTCCAGTTCCTATTGTATATCTGTGTATATACATTTCTGTAAAGATTCCAATAGGAACAGAATCATTTAGCTTTTATCCCAATTTAGAGAAGAATTTCAGGCCTATAAAGATGAAACAGTTATCCCAGGTTACAAAACCTGTGAAATTGCTCACGTTGGTTATGGCAGGTTAAATATAGAACTGAGAGCGAGGTCACTGACTTTACTCCTCTGATGAGGAGCGAACATGGGGGAAGGACTCCCTAAAATCCCACTCGTAGAATTTTCAGTGAGTATTGAGAGCACAGAGTATCCAGAGAGTATTGAGATACTTTTCTCAGTTATCAAATTCACAAGAAACACAGGTTTCTTATGAATGTTTGACATTTAATGAGGCAAAGCTGTCAAACCAAGTAGATTCCCAGATGCTTAGTTAGTATGTTTTCTCCCTATGACTGTCTGTACATGAACGTTAAATGACAACCAGGATCTTGCTGGGTGACTCTGAGGTAGGCGGGGTGGAGTGGGGTAAACACTAGGAGAGAGATAGTCCAAGGTACGGGGATAGCTATAATCTGCGGGACACACCTGTCACCTAGATAATCTGCCCTGTTGTGGCCCAGTGGGTCTCTGCCTTGGACATCACAGTGCTCAGCCTGGGTGGCTTATCTCATTCCCACTTCCTCTGTTCCTTCACCAAGCACATGTCCACCTTTCCTAAGAAGCCCCTTCATACTATCCGGACCTTCTGTGACGATGTTACTGTCATTACTGTTAACTTTTCATTTCTTCATATAATAATTATCAAATGTTGACTTTGTGCTAGGTGCTAGGATTTGGCGCTAGGGTGCAAGCTGATTGGTGAAATTTTCACAAAAGAGGGATAAGACATTATAAAAGTAAAAAGAAATAATTGGGCTTTTAAGCAATGTCCATTTTCTGAAGACAGACAAGTGTTGAGGGGTTGGGGTAGGAGGCTTTAGATTAGGTAATCAGGAATTGTTTATATAAACATAAGACCATCACATGTGGTCCAGGTCCATGGGTGTCATCTTTACCTCTGCAGGGAGAAGATGCAGGGTGTGTTAATAGGATTATATAGAAATCCTGCTGAAGGGCGGTGAGATGACGACGCAGTGGGTAAAGATGCCAGCCGCCAGGTCCGAGGACCTAACTTCCAGCCCGGGAGAGTCGTGTGGTAGAAGAAGGGAACTGACTTCCTAGGTTGTCCTTTTATATCTACATGTGTGCCCTTCCTTCCAAACACAAATTAAAATAACAAAAGTCTTTGGCTTCTTGTACTAGGAATGGGCACAGCAGATCCATTTTTTTTTTTTTTATAACTTAATGCTGTGTATGCGCCCTTTATAAACCAAGATGTTACTAGCCATGCTTGAGAAGACATTTCAGGACAGTGGGGATGAACATCAGCATTTAAAAGCCCAGCACAAAGCCAGCCGTCATGGCTCACATTTGTAATACCAACACTCAGAAGGCTAAGGCAGGGAATTGTTGTGAGTTGGATGAAGGTCATGTCTTATCCTTGGTATAAATGTTTTTAAAGTCAACACACGAAGTGAAAGTTGTGTAGTGAGAAGTGTCCTTGAGAAAGACCTTAGGACAGGATAGCTGTGAAAATCAATCTTGTTAAAGTCCAACATGCTGAGAGTGGATCCTTCCCCGCGAGATAAAATGATTGTTTTGCGTGGAATAAGGAGTGTGCGGCTGAGGGCTCACCCTTGCAGTCATGGTGACCAGAAATCACAGCAGCACCTGCTTTGTAATCTCTCTCTGCACCATGTTCACCCTCCTGCCACACCATCTTTGAGCATGCTCTCTCACACACAGCGGCCTTCTCTCCTTACAAAGCATATAGTTCCATTTGAGTAACTTTAAATTTGAGTAAGAGGGGTTTATCATCAATGTGCAGGAGATGGACTCTGCTTCGTTACAATTTCTTGTAGATTTAAATTGTTAATAATTGTTTTGCAGGAATTTTATGATAAATATAAAAGTGAAAAGGTAAATTAAAATGTCAGAGAGAAGATAAGCCTGTTTCAGATCATTGTTACTACAGGCTGCTTTGTGTTTACACTAGAGAGTGCACAGGCAGTAAAAACTGTAAGGATAAACTTCCTACCAATTGTGCTGGCTCAACAACAGCTTTGTGATTACCATTTGTACTCAGATTGAAAACTGCACAAATATTGGTAAAAGGCATTTCAGAGAGGACCCGAATGTGGAACTAAGTGATGGGTAAAGCCCCTCACGGTCCCAGTGCTGTGTTAGGGAAGTAGCCCGTGCTCTCAGAGCTGACGCAGTTAAATGTCCGGGGAAGATCCTGGGCTACAAACCACAGAACTTTTACAAAAGGAAGAGCAAGGATGCGAATGTCTTCAGAGTGTGCAGCTGAGCAGCAGGCAGTGAGGCTGACTCATATCTTGAAGGCAGATAATGCGTTCTGGGAGAAAATTGTGGGGTACTAAGCTGTGGCTTTTATGTCCTGTGATGTCTTATTTTCTCATTTTTTGTATGGCCAAAGCAGTTTTAGGGAGAAAGGGCTTATTTCGGCTTCAGAGAGATGGGGTCCATCTTGGAGAGGAAGGCACAGCAACAGAGCATAAAGCCAGCCAGGGGAAATAGCAAGTGGGGCCAAGCTTTCCCCCGGTGCCATACTTCCTCCAGAAAACAGGGCCACCAGCTGGGGGTCATGTGTTCAGATATATGGGCCCTCTGGTGGGCGCTTCCCATTCAAACCGCAGCAGTGGTTATGGTGAAGTGCGGCAGTAATGCGTGGACAGGCTGTGCTGTGACATCAGACTGCTTGTTGAACCCTCAGATCTTACCTTTCCCTATACAGTGAAGACCTGTAATCTGGGAGAAAGGTGTGTGCCTGAGCATAGTTGGTGCTAGTGTGAAGTTGCACTTGACTTCCCTCCTCTTCACTGGAAATGGCCAAACTCCATGAAGAGTACGCTGACCTCAGCATCAGACTTTTCTATAAAGCTGATGTTTCTCCTTTACATAATTGAAGGGCACGGTATTTACATACAATTTCTAGTATTGAGCAGATCAGACAGAATCTCTCCATATCAAAGTTAGTTGCTATTGCTGTGATAAAGAAGTAAAGGCAGTCTTGCCCCCAATGATCTCATCTTAGTAACTGAAATGCATTAACACAAGACTCTTAAATAACGGTGCAATGGTATGGGAAGGTGCTGTGGTTGCACAAGGAGAAAGAAGGGTCCCTGTCATGTCCAGAAGCAAGAAATGTCACTTTTGAGACAGCTATAAACGGACTCTTAAGAGCAATATGCGATTGGCCAGGGGGAAAAGGTTTCTAATAACAGAGGAACTTACACTAAAGCTGAAGATCTATAAAAGAATAATGCAGGTTTGCAGTATAAGAGTGTGGGCTGGGTGTGGTGTGCACAGTGAGGACTATAGATAGAGCACCGACTTTTGTTGCTGTAGCTATGTCCTGGCGAGTTTGTGGAATAAGCTCACAGATTTTAAGCTGGTGAGCTCTGTGGTTCTGTGCTTCTTCTGGAGCTGTGACCTTGACAGTTTCATGGGGGTGCAGGGCCTTGGCATCTCCCCAAGGAGCAGTGGAACCTCAGGTCATTAGAGTTAGGACAGTGGTACATGAATGTAGAAAGGACGGGACTGTCAATGAGTAGAATTATTAGGACAGCAGTTAATTGGATATGTGAAGGATGTTGGAAGATTCGGAAGTGTTAAAAATAGCTTGAATGTGGGTAAATGAAATATTAGCTAATGTCGGTGACACAAAGAGGAAGTAGAATTGAATCCCATATTTGACTCAGAAATTTCATTTAATTTCTTATCACATGTCTAACTGATCCTGATTGGTATATGAAATTTGTGCCCTTTACTTTAACATTCAATTAAATTTCCTCTTTGCCAGTCTCATAGAGTACATTCTGAATACTGTTACCATCACACCCTATCTCCGTCGTACCCTAGATCCTATCACTACCCTTCCAAGAATTCCCTTTCCTACATTCCTATTGCTTTTAAACTAGCATACAAGATGGAAGGTATCATTTTGACATGTTTTAACTGTGTGCTTTGGTGATTCTTCTTCCTTCCATCCCACCCACCCCACGTCTCACCTAAATCCAACACTCTCAATATGCTGACTTTTCCCAGCTTCCCATCAGCAGAACAGCAAAGGGTGACAGATTTTTAATTTTCTTCCTACCTCATTCCTTGACTTCTCACATCCATTACCATTTAAAGTTGTTGCCTAAGGCGACTGAACTCTTGCTGATGGTGAAGGCAGAAGACAGCCTCTGGATTCTCGGTGTAAAATAACACACACACACACACACACACGCACGCACGCACGCGCACGCGCGCACGCACGCACACGCACACGCACACGCGCACGCACGCACACGCACACACACGCGCACGCACACACACGCACACGCGCACGCACACACACGCACACGCACACACGCACGCACACGCACGCACGCGCACACACGCACGCACACGCACGCACGCACACACACACACACACGCACACGCACGCACACACACACACGCACACACGCACGCACGCACGCACGCACGCACGCACGCACGCACGCACGCACGCACGCACGCACACACACACACACGCACGCACACACGCACACACACACACACACGCACACACACACACGCACGCACACACACACACGCACACGCACACACGCACGTTCACGGAAAGCCTGACCCTAATGAATAGCTACTTCGTTAAATTCTTTAGTTTAAGGTACTGAAGCAGTGTGAATGTGGAAGGCAAAAGTGGCTAAGATTTGGCTTTCTTAGAAAATGTAAGGAGGGAATATTGCCATTGACTAAACCCCTTAAACACACTGCTAAATCACCACTTTTCCTTAATTTTTGCATTCTTTCTCTAAAGTTTTGTCCATCAGCACCAAGCTCGGTTGAGCCTTGAAGTAGTTCATGTAGCGCTGGGCAGGTCCACTTACAGTCCTAATTTTACTTCATACTTAGGTTTGTGACTCTTTGGAGATGTTTGAAGACAAACCACATAGCCTAGAAATATCAGAAGAAAGGAGAAACACTTGGTATCTCACAAATACATTAACTGTATAGAGAAAGTACTGTTTAGCTCACGCATGTAAGTTTTGTACAGGTGGAGTCAAAGATGCCATGAGACTAAGGCAGTGACTCCCATGCTGCCCCAGTGTCCCTGCTTTTTTAGCTTAGCAGAGAAAATTAGCCCTCACAATTTCTGCCAGCTCTGGGACCATCCTTGCTTAGTTCTCCCTGGTGAGGTGGCCGTGATTATGTATGTGTGCTCATGAGTGCTTAGCTAAAGGCCCGTGGGTAGAAATTACTAGATAAAGCACTTAATGGAAAGAATAAGTCCTTCTCAAGCCTCCTTAAAGTGCTTGAGGCTAAGGAATCGGAGGCTACGCTGGTAGAGCTGAGAAATTACGGTGAATGGTGGTAAATCTCTCTTCCTGAATGAGTCAGAGCCTTTAGGTATTTGTTTTGCTTTTTCTACCTGCCTTTTTCCGGTTTTCCTTTTGTTGCTGTGCAAAAACATTGTCCAAAACCAACTTTGGAGGGGAAAGGTTTATTTGGCTTACACATCCAGATCATAGTTCACAGAGAGAAGCGAGAAAGGAACTCAAGCAGAGCAGGGACCTGGAAGCTCACGCTGCTGCAGCAGTGACCGTGGAGAGCGGCTTTTCACAGCTCCCGGTGGCTTGCTTCAGCCTTCTCAGACCACCCAGAAGCACTTGCGCAGGGATGGCCCCACCCACTATAGGCTGGGCTGTCCGTCACTAATAAAGAAAATGATCTGGCTTGCCTGCAGGCCACTTTTATGGAGTCTTTTTCTCAGTTGAGGTTCCCTGTTCCTAGATGACTCAAACTTGTGTCAGTTTGACAACAAAACAAAACCATAGACCACAATCCCTGCTATTCTTTTAAGAATATCTCTGCCGGCATTCAACATTCTGCTGGTGGAGCCATTGCACATAGCCTACTTGTTTCCTCCTGAATTGCTTAAAGCCTGCCTCCTTCTGACTGTGCTGAGTGAAGCAGGCAGACAGAACCTGTGTTCTTGGGGATACTTGTGAGTGTTTGTGTCTTTTGGATATAGAAATGAAACCAAAAATCCACAGAGGAAGAATATCACAGAGGAAGATAGATTTGAATTTTTTTTTAAAAAAACTCATTTTGGATATATTTACTCCTTTTAAAGCTGGAGGCAAGTAAGCTCTTTTCCCCATTGGTGGGGGAGGAGTCATGCGTGGAGGTCAGAGGACAACTTTCAGGAGTTAGTCATCTTCCACCGTTGGGCTCTATGGTTTGAGCTCAGGTCTTCAGGCTAGGACAGGCGCCTTTACTTGCTCAGCCCTCTCTGGTGGCCAAACTAAGCTCTTAATCAAGATAATTGCAATAGTAGTTTTCAACCGCAAGGACTAACAGCTACTTCAGCTGTGAGGACTAAAGCTACTTCAGCGCATAACTTGATTTTATTTTGCACTTAGAAAAAAAAGACATATTTTAGTTTTAGTTATGGTTCTAATTGTATGTCCGTGTGTGGGTGTGTGCATTTGAGTGTCCACTGAGTGTAATTGTATGTCCGTGTGTGGGTGTGTGCATTTGAGTGTCCACTGGGTGTAATTGTATGTTCGTGTGTGCATATGTGCATTTGAGTGTCCACTGGGTGTAATTGTATGTCTGCGTGTGCATATGTACATTTGAGTGTCCAATGGGTATAATTGTATGTCTGTGTGTGCATATGTGCATTTGAGTGTCCAATGGGTATAATTGTATGTCTGTGTGTGCATATGTGCATTTGAGTGTCCACTGGGTATAATTGTATGTCCGTGTGTGGGTCTGTGCATTTGAGTGTCCAAAGATGCTGGGAAAGGTATAGATTCTGTAGAGATGGAGTTACAGGCACTCTTCAGGTACTTGTTAGAGATCTCATATCAGTTCCTCTGCAAGAACAGCAAGCTATCTTATTAACCACTCACTCATCTCTCCAGCCCCCAACTTTTCACTTTTATTTAGTTTTGTAGGTGGGAATTGAACTCACAGCCTCGAGCCTAATAGGGTTGTGTTCTACCATTGAGCTATAGCCCCATCCCCACTGAGAAACCTCACCTAACTATATATCTTACTGTTAATCCCAAGTCATTGCATTAATATAATAACTAAATTTGCCCAAAGCAGAACTGAAACTATTCACAGAAGCTAATTTTTAAAAAATAGCATTAGTGTGCAGAAAAAAATACCTAAAAATACTCTGAAAAGATGAGATGAAGCTGCAAACTGGAGCTAATTTCCCCTCAAGGCTGTGGCTAATATAGTCACCAGGCCTACTTTGCCCTTAGTACATGATCCTGTGAACACCATCCTGGCTTGTTATTTAATGTGGACATTGATAAGAGTCATTAATACCGAACATAAATTCTTACTTTGATGCTTAATAAACTGCAAAGGACATGAACTATAATGTGGCATTTTAGATAAACTTGGTTTTGTGTGTGTGTGTGTGTCTGTGGGGTTTGAGACAGGGTCACTCTGTGTAGCCCTGGATGTCCTGGAACTTGCTATGTAGACAAGACTGGCCTTGTACTCGAAGATCTGCCTTTGTCTCCTGAGTACTGAGCTTAGACAAACTTAATTTAAAATAGAATTAAATGTGCTGTAGTAGAATAAAAACCCTCATTCTAAACCCAAACACATTTGTGAGTTCTATTTAGAGTACACATCATTTTTAAAGACAATATCTTTGGTCTATGAGAGTTCTGTGAGCCACCTTAGTGCTCAGAGAAAGAATGTGTGTTGGGTGGTGGGGTACTTGGTTTAAAGTTATGACATTATCTGATGAATCCATCTATGACTTAACATTGGAAATACTGCTGAATAATACAATAAAAATTCAGAAAATGACCATAATTTCATCAGGCAATTTCAGGTCGAGCACGTTCTCAGTGAGTACTCAGCTCCCAGATTCTTAGAAAAACTTACTATTAACATATTTTCAAGTCAAATACTCGTGCACCTCTTGTATGCTCCAAATTGTTCTTTTCTTGAGGAAAGACTATAGTTATCGAACCTAACTTTGACTGGGTCTGGTAACAGTATATATAGCCCCACTTAATTCAGAGGCTAAGTAAGCTAGACAGATTGCTGAACCCAGGAGTGCAGGGTCAGCCTGAGCAACATACAGGTCTTAAGAACGTTGTTGTTGGTGGTGGTGGTCTGATGGGTTCATCCTAATTTGTCTTGATGTAGATGGCTTTTTCTTTAGAAGAACTTGGTTAAAGCGTCAGAAGAAGGTGACTTGCAGGTTTCTGGTATTTTTTTTTCAGTTGCTGCTTCAATTTACATTTCTCATGAGGACTTAGATTGACAGTCTCTTTAGTATTGGGTTACATAATTTATGACCATTTATTTGAATTCCATGCTTGGAAAAAAATCTTATTTTAATTTATGTCTTTAGCCTGAGATAATTTTTATTCAGATATTTCTTTACCAGATTATCTTATTTCGTTTCTATTTGTTTATTTATTTATTTATTTGGTTCTGGGATCAACCCTGGAGCCTGTGTATAACTAGCTCCTCCACTCCTGTATATATCCAGCACTTTTCTGTTGCTTTCAGATAAGAATTTATAAACCAATGAAATTCTTTGAATTTTTTCAGTGTGGAGATTATATTTTATCATCAAATTACAGTGTTAGCTCTTCTTCTGCCGTCTAGACTGATCTAGAGAACATGATTAAAATTTTGGAAGCCAGCGACTTGAAATCATCTGGTTTCTCAATACTTTGGTAGGCAAAATATGGCTGATCCAGGTCATAATTTTATTTTAGCATTGGTGCTATAATGTGTTTAAGTCCTGTCTTTGATCGCTCTGTTGTTATGATAACCACTATGACCCAGAGTAAGTTGGAGAGGAAAGGGTTTATTTCAACTTACACTTCCAGATAAGGTCAACACTGTGGGAAGCCAGGGCAGACACTCAAGGCAGAAACTGAAGCAGAGACTGGAAGAATACTGCTTGCTGGCTGGAGCCCTCTGGCTAGCTCATTGTTTGATTTCTTTTTTTTCTTTCTTTCTTTTTTTTTCCCCAGTGGCAGATTTATTTATTTGTTTATTTATTTATTTATTTATTTATTTTTTAATTAATTTATTTATTAAGGATTTCTGCCTCCTCCCCGCAACCGCTTCCCATTTCCCTCCCGCTCCCCCGATCAATGAGGAATACTGAGAATTCAAGAACAATCGCAGTGGGTTTTCGATCCTACTGCATGTACTGGCTTTGTGGGAGCCTAGGCAGTTTGGATGCTCACCTTATGAGACCTGGATAGAGGTGGGCAGTCCTTGGGCTTCCCACAGGTCAGGGAACCCTCATTGTTTGATTTCTTGGAGCCTAGGGATGGTGCTCTCCACAGCTGGGCCCTCCTGTGTGACTGTTATCCAAGACAGTTCCCCACGGGCATGCGCACAGGAAACCTGCAGGAGGCAGTTCCTCAGTTGAGGTTCTTCTCTCTTCCCTGGAGAATCCAGTTTGTGTCAAGTTGACAGTTAAAAACTAAGCAGTATAAATCATATTTATGATTTAAGTCTTAGGAATAATTTAAATGTTGAAGATTAAATGTGAAAGATCCTTGAGAACTGTTTAGGAACCCAAATATGATCAATATGTCTTCTAGACGCCATTTTCTTCAGGGCAATAGTCTGCTGATTGTTGTGTGCAGGCAGACTATTGGGGACAGGAAGCAGGCGACAAAATGCAATGGTTTTTTTTTTTTTAGTATTTATTTATTATGTATATAATATTCTGTCTATGTGTATGCCTGAACGCCAGAAGAGGGCACCAGACCCCATTACAGATGGTTGTGAGCCACCATGTGGTTGCTGGAAATTGAACTCAGGACCTTTGGAAGAGCAGGCAATGCTCTTAACCTCTGAGCCATCTCTCCAACCCCTGAAATGTTTTTCATAAGGAGTTAAAAAAAAAGACTCAGTACTCCCCTGATGCCCAAACCCACTGGGCTTGAACTCACTCTTAAACCTTCCCTCTAACTTACAGAAATCCTCCTGCCTCTGCCTACTGAGTGCTGGCATACAGGTGAAGCACCACACTTAGCACCATTCCTAATTTGTAGAGGTTCTCTGGCGCCATTATTCTCTGCCTCAAATACGTCTAGTAGATCTGATCCTTACGAGGAACTCTGGCGGCAGTGTGGATGGTGAACATGCAAGCTCACTGTGTCCTTTGTCCCTGCCATTTTACAGTCCGCCAGTTATGTTGACTGATAATACATTATCTCAGGCAGTGGAATTCTGGTAGTACTTGGTACTGCTTGGCCACAAACACCACAGGCTACACCATGGGCATAGGATTTAAACAAGTGTGATACGAAAGGTCCACGTGTTCTCATTTTGACGACTCTCCTGTGTAGCGTTTAGTCTTCCTCATGGGTTATACAGTCTTTCCCTTTGAGGTCAGAGTGACCTTTGAATGAGAAAGTACTTTCAGTCCAGAGTGTTGGGAAAGGGTACTAGAGAAAAGATATTTAAACATTGCCTGGACTGGTCTCCATTAGGTTAGGTGTTAAGTATATTGTTTATTTCTTTTCAAAACTGACTTCTGTGTATATATCCTTATTGCAATATATCTTTTAACTTTGTAGCAATCATTGAAGTAGTTTTAGTAGACTTTAGATCAAGCTTGTAAAAGATAAAGCAGCTCCTTGTAATCTGCAATACAGATGGAAAATTGCTAGAATTTTTGGACAAACTTTGTCTCATTGGCAGGTGGGATTTATAGGTCCATAGCTTGGGTGAGAAAGTGTATCGGTGAACCCTCGGTTAGAGCAGCCATCAACATGGAGCGTGGATGGAAGCGGACTCTTTCAGAACTTTGTAAGCAAGATTTTTAAAACAACAGGAGCATATGTACTCATGTGTTAGTCTTTATTCATCCTAAGTTGCTTTCTTCTTCAGATTTATTATTTATGTGTATGAGTGCTTTCCCGTGCAGGAATGTATGTGCACTATGTGAATGTGGTTCCTGCAGAGGTTAGAAGAGGCTGTCAAGTCTCCTCAAACTGGAGCTACAGAGGGCTGTGAGAACTATATAGGTGCTGAGACCCAAACCCAGATCCTCTGGAAGAGCAACCAGAGAACCCCCTGGGCCATCTCTCTAGCCCCCGTCGTGAGTTTTTATTTTATAATGCATATATTAGTTCATCGATATGTTGGATATTTATGGTAAATTTTATACTCAAAGGGATATTGCATGAGGAAGTTTGGAGACCACTGTTCTAGACAACCTTCCTCACCCTTTGCGCACCTGCAAGAGGAAGGACCCTAACCAAACTTGCCAATCACCTTTTCCTTGACAGCTTCCCTTTTTGCTACTTGAGAAGAGGCAGTTTAATGAAATTGTTTGCAGTGTTTGCAAAGGTGCATACTGATCCTAAGAGTGAATGTCATTCACTGTGCTCTCTGAAGGTGCATACTGATCCTAAGAGTGAATGTCATTCACCGTGCTCTCTGAAGAAAGGTGCATACTGATCCTAAGAATGAATGTCATTCACCGTGCTCTCTGAAGAAAGGTGCATACTGATCCTAAGAATGAATGTCATTCACCGTACTCTCTGAAGAAAGGTGCATACTGATCCTAAGAGTGAATGTCATTCACCGTGCTCTCTGAAGCAAAGGTGCATACTGATCCTAAGAGTGAATGTCATTCATCGTGCTCTCTGAAGCAAAGGTGCATACTAATCCTAAGACTGAAGGATCATTCACCGTGCTCTCTGAAGCTTTGGGAAAAAGTACTAAAGAGCATCATAAGGACATTTAGTGATATTTTATATAAAACAAAACAAAACAAAAACTCAACAAGGGCCAAGACACATAGTCATATTTGATCCCTATGGCTCCAAAGACCGATATAGTTGGTTTGACTGAAGGAACTGTGAATGAGGAAGGAAATGAGCATCCCCAGGGGCCAACGTATGAGCCAAATAATGAGTTCCAGTGATTTGGCATCCGTATTAGAAGGATTTTGAATTTAACTTTTAGATTTAATTTTAAAAATTCTAATTTGCTGCTGGTAACTATAAATTTCTAGTGTTCTAAACCTGAGTCTTGGGGCCACACAGAAGGCTCAGTGATTGGGAGAATTTGCTGCTCTTTTATAGGGTCCAGATGTGGGTGGCTCTCAGCACCCACACGGCTGCTCAGAACTGTCTGTAACTCCAGTTCTGGTGGCTCTCACTGGAGCTCTGGCTGCATGGACACCAGGCACACATATGGTGCACATGCTCACATGAAGACAAACACTTATGCATAGTTAATTTAAAAAAAACAGTCTTAAACCCGAGTCCTAGCCATCTGTTTACCATCCCACATTGAGGGCAGCAAGGAGTCATATTTCAGTAGCAGAGACTGCTTACAGGAAGCACACCTTTGTTTCAGCATTGCTGTTATGGGTGGCAATATAGAAATATAGATAACAGAAATTGACAGGATAATAATAAGAAAATTTCAGGTATTTTTGTAATTTATCCTGTAGCCATCTGTCAGATGAGGCTCAGTTGATAGAAATGTGTTGCTATTTAAAGTTGGCGTTCTTTTGATCGTTGACCGTATTTCCCCCACGAAGATGATAACTTGGACCATGTTGTAGAAGTTTACTGAATGTGGTTTTACTAATTTTCTTCCCTTGGAAATTTGTTACCGTACCATACTACTGATTATATCAAGAGAAACTATGTTTAACAATACCATTATGTATCAGAAGGGATTGGAGAAATGAGTAAATTAGAAGGCTAACTGGTTACATTTTGCATATATTTTCGTTCACATTCTTACTGAAGCCTTGAAGAATTTTGTAGCATGGGCCAATGAGATGGATTAGCTGGGAAAAGCGCTTTCATCCAAGCCTGAGGACCTAAGATCTGTCTCTGGGACCCACATGATGGAAGCAGACAATGAGCGTTTGCACACACACACTAAACAAACATAGGAAAATGTTTTTGGTGGCCAATACAAAAGACTTGTGGCTGCTGTTAACCAGCTAGCTGTTAGGCTTTTGGGGAAAGGAGAGAATATTTAGAAGAAATTAGAAATTAGGACCAGGCGACCAATGAAACCTAGGCAAATGAAAGTCTCATTGCTGTCCCAAATTAGTATAATTGGCTGTAATTTACCCTTTGTTTCATCTGTCAAGTGCAAAACCTACATCTTATTTTCTTAAAACCCTAGAGGAGGTTTTTCTGGGACCTGCGTCCTTATTTCAGAGTTGGATTAAAATTAGGTTCCTGTGAAATTTCCACAAATAAACATTTTTTCCCCTTCTCAGAACCCAAGCATATTTGTAGTAAGAAGGGCATGAGATAGGAGGGGGAAGGTGAACAGTGCAAAGCCTACAGGCCTCCTGTAGAGTGTAGGCTTTATCTCGGTCAGCTGTGCCTTGTAGCACTGCGAAGACCTGAACCGACCAGCAGACCTGACGGAGTCCCTCTCTATAAAGGCCTAAACCTTTCTATTCTTTGGCTGCCTGATGAGACGCTGCATATGCTTCCAGACACACCTCAGACTTCAGCGGCAGTCCATTAGCCAGATATTTGGGAACCAAAGCAGGACGGTAGAATGAAGGTTTGGATGTACTTCATTGTGAAGTGACTGTCTACAGTCCCCTTGCCTATCAGCTGTCCAAAGAGGGGACCAAAACAAAAATTCAACAACTTTCCAGAGAAATAGCATGGGATGTTTGGTTAGCTGACTAAGCACACAGGATTTAGAAAGCAAGGGGAGGCTGCCTGGTTGAACTTGGGAAGCATGGATAGATAGCAGACTAGATTCTAATTGTTATAATTTTTATTGCGATGGTCCCATTTTAAACCTTTTACATTTTAATAATTTTCTTATGATAATACTATAACGATGATTTTTGTTGTAATAATGCCCCTTTAAACCTTGTATTTTATTTTTTCATACAGTATATTCTGATCGTGGTTTCTCCTTTTTCACTTCCTCCCAGATCCTCTCCACATCTCCACCCTTCCAATCCCACACCTTCTTTCTCTCTCTCTTTAGAAATCAGACAAGTCAATAAAATAACAAACAGACACAGAAAAGAAAAAACAAAAACATGAGAAACACTTACACATGTAGACACACACACCTACAGAGAGAGAGAGAAGAGAGAGGCACAAAATCAGGACCCATAATGGATAAAACAACACATTATAAGACAGAACATTTCCAAAAGTACCACTGAGTTCAATTTTTGTGTCGGCTGTCTACAGCTGGATATGGAGCCTCCCTTAAGTGTATACCCAGGGAGACTCCTTGGAGAAACCTGCCTTTTTCTCTGTCAGCAGTTGTGAATGGGTGTAGGTTCTAGATTAGGGGTGGTAGTCCATGTCCACTTCTTCTTTGAGCACTGGGACTCCATTTGGGTTGGATCTGCCATGGTCTCGGAGTTCATATGTGTGGCAGTCCTGTTGTGTCTGAAAGACGGTTTCCTTGGATCTTCCAGTCCCTCTGGCTCTCATGATCTTTCAGTCTCCTCTTCCACATTTTCCCCTGAGCCATGAAGGGAGGGGTTTGATAGAGACATCCCACGTAGGATTGAGTGTTCCAAGGTCTCTTACTCTTTGCCCATTGTCCAGTTGCAGGTCTCTGTGTTAGATCCCGTCTATGATGTTTAGGAGGAAGCTTCTCTGATGATGGCTGAGTGCAGTACTTATCTATGAGTATAGCACAATGTCTGTAGGAGTCATTGTACTGTTTTTTTTTTCTTTAGTAGAACAGTAGTTAGTTTTTCCTTAGGCCCATGACCTATCTCATCTCAGTTTCCTGGCCACACAAGCAGTGATAGGCATGAGTTCAATGTCATGGAGTTGGCCTTAAATCCAATCAGATAGTAATTGGTTACTGCTGCTGTTGGCACCAGTATATCATGCAGGCGGGTCACTATTGTAGATTTCCGAGTTTGTAGCTGGGTTGGTGTTTACATTTCTCCTCGGGTAGCGTGCAGAGTACCTTCCCGTACCATGAGCACTAGTCATCAGGGGTGAAGGCTCCCGGAAGGAGCCAGCTTCACTTATCTATGTTCAGTGAGGTATGTAGGTGTTATCTTCCGCAATAGGGCCTTATCAGCAGTTTGTGGGGAAGCCACCAGCAGTCTTTGCAATAGCCTGAGTTATTTGGGGGAGTTTTCCACGGGACCCCTTTGGCTAACAACTCAATTCGGGACCCCTTTGGCTAACAACTCAATTCGATGGAAGCTGCTCCTGACACTGTAGGTTTCCTTTGGTGGCAAGAGATGTCTAGTTGGGGCTTCATCTCTGCTTTTATTTATTTTTTTATTCTGTTTAGATTTCTTTCATATATGTATGTATTTAAGAAGTTTCTACTATAGTAGGTTTCCATGTAACTCCTCAAATGACCTCTTAGTGTTAACTGCCCCTTTTCATATTCCCTTCCATACCCTCCACTTCTCACCCCACCTCCATTTAATCCCCCATTCTAGCCCCCTCTTCTTTCCTTAACTATCTATTCTGTTTGCCCTACGTTAGTACCCCTGCCCGACGAGCCCCTTACACTATACCTAACCTCTGGAGTTCTGCGGTAGTAGTGTGCCTATCAAAGACTTAACAGCTACCACCCACATATGAGTGAGTACATACCATATTTGTCTGTTTGGGTCTGGGTTACCCCACTCGGGATGACTTATTCTAGTTCCATAGATTTATATGGGAATTTCATGATTTTTTTTTAACATCTGAGTTGTTAAATGCTCCATTGTATACATGTTCTACATGTTCTTCATTCATTCTCTGGTGGACATCTAGGCTCCCCCCCCCCAATTTCTAGCTGTTATTAAATAGAGCACATGTGAACATGGCTTAGCAGATGTCTCTGGAATAGGATGAACTGTCCTTTGGGTATAGCTGGTTCTTGAATGACATCTATTTCCAGCTTCCTGAGGAGCTGCCACGTTGACTTCCGTAGTGGCTGTACAAGCTTGCACTCCCACCAGCAGTGAATGAGTGTGCTCTTACCCTGCATCCTCAGGAGCATAAGCTGTCATTTGTTTTATTCATCTTAGCCATTCATGCCAATGAAAGGTGAAGCCTCAAAGAGGTTTTGATTTGTGTTTTCCTGATGACTAGGGATATGGAACATTTCCTTCGGTGTTTCTTAGCTAGTTGTGTCTCATCTTTTGAGAACTCTCCATTTAGTCCTGTAAGCCACTTTTTAACTATGTTCTTTTCTTGATGTCTGGTTTTTGTTGTTGTTGTTGTCATCAATTCTTTATTTGTTTTAGATATTAACCCCATATTGGATATTACTAAGATCTTTTTCCATTCTGACGTCTGTCACTTTGTCTGAATAATGGTATATTTTGCCAAACTGAAGCTTTTCAACTTCCTGAGGTCCTGTTTGTTAATTGTTGTTCTTAGTGCCTGTGTCTGTGTCCTTTAGAAAGTCTTTTCCTGTGACAGTAAAGTTCAAGACTATTCCCTACTTTCTCTGCTGTCGGATTCAGTGATTCTGGTCTTATGTTGAGGTCCTTGATCCATTTGGAATTGTTTTGTGCAGGGGGATGAATATGGATCTCTTGGATTCTTCTACCTGCAGTCATTCACTTTGACCAGCACCATTTGTTGAAGACACTGCCCCCCTCCCCCGCCACCAACAGTGAATTTCTGGCTTCTTCATCAAAGATCAAATGTCTATAGGTGTGTGGACTTACGTCTGGGTCTTAGCTAGGATCCCGTGGTCAATATGTCTATTTCTACACTAATGCTATGCTGTTCTTATTTCTATTGCTCTGTAGTACAATTTGAGGTCTGGGGTGGTGACACCTCCGCAATTCTTTTGTTTTTCAGGAATTTTTTTTAGCTATCCTGGGTTTGGTATGTGTGTTTACATATAAAGTTGGAAATTGTTCTTTTAAGATGTATGAAGTATTGTGTTGGAAATTCGATAGGGTTTACATTGTATCTGCAGATTGCTTTTGGTAGGGTGGCCATTTTTAATATATTGATGCTACCAATTCATGTACAAGGGAGATCTTTCCATCTTCTGATGTTTTCTACAATTTCCTTCTCCAATGTCGTAAATGTTTTATTGTAGAAGTCTTTCACTTGCTTGGTTAAAATTATTCCTAGATAATATTTTTGTGTGTGTGGCTATTGTGAAAGGCACTGCTTCCCTGTTTCTTCCTTAGCCTGCTGTCATTTGTATATAGGAAAGCTACTGATTTTTGTCTGTTAATTTTGTGTCCTGCTACTTTTGTTCAAGTGTTTATCAGCTGTAGACGTTTTTGGTATAAGTTTTCGAGTCATTTATGTATAAAATCATATCTGCAAATGAAGATACTTCTTCCTTCCTATTTATAGCCCCTTGATCTCCTTCAGTTGTCTTATTGCTCTAGCTAGAACTTAAGGACTATATTGAATAAGTTTGGTGAAAGTAGACATCCTGTCTTGTTCCTGATTTTAGTGGAAATGGTTTGAGTTTTTCTCCACTTAGTCTGGCTGGTGTTGGTTATAGGCTAACTGTAAATTGTTTGTCTTATGTTGAGGTATATCCCTTGCATGCCTAGTCTCTCCAAGACTTATTTAAAAGGGATGTTGGATTTTGTCAAAGTTTTTTTTTTTTCTCTATCCAATGAGATGATCATGTGGTTTTCGTCTTTGGTCTGCTTATGTTGTGAATGTCAATTATCAATTTCCACATGCTGAAAGATCCCTGCATCTCTGGGGAAAATCCAACTTCATCATGGTAGATGATCTTTTTGATGTGTTCTTGTATTCAGTTTGCAAGTTTGGCGTTTTTGTTTGCTTGTTTTTTGAGAATTTGTTGCATCTATCTTAACAAGGGAAATTGGTCTGTAATTTTCTGTCTTTGTTGGATCTTTGTATGGTTTAGGGGAACTGTGGCCTCGTTAAAACAATTGGGCAATGTTCCTTCTGTTTCTTCTTTGTTGAATAATTAGAGTACTGGCATTAATTCTTTGAAGATCTGGTGAAATTCTGAAACCATTTGTCCTGGGCTTTATTTTGGGTCGGGGGAGATTGAATTATTGTTTCTATTTCAATAGGGGTTATGTGCCTGTTTAAATTGCTTGTTTGATCTTGTTTTAACTTTGGTAGGCCTTATATATCAAGAAATTTATGCATTTCTTTTAGGCTTTTCCAGTTTGGTAAAGTATAGATTTTAAAGTATGTCCTTATGATTCTCCGGATTTCCTCAGTGTCTGTTTTGATGTCCCTTTTTTGTCTTTAATTTTATTACTTTGTATCTTTACTTTTTAGTTAATGTGGCTAAGCGTTTCTCAATTTTATTGGTTTTTCTCAATGAACCATCTCTTTGTCTCTTAATTCTTTGTATTTTTTGTTTGTTTATTTGTTATTGTTTTTTCTATTTTAATGATTTCATCCTTGAGTTAGATTATTTCTAGCCTTCTACTTTGGGGTATTATTCTGTTTCTTTTTTATCTAGGTCTTTCAGATGTGCTCTTAAGTTGTGAATATGGAGTCTTTCCTATATATTAATGTGGGTACTTAGTGCTATGAACTTACACTTAGAACCACCTTCACTGTGCCCTATAGGTTTGGATATGTTCTGTTTAGTATTGTCGTGATCCATTTTGTTCGTTTGTTTGCTTTTTGTTTTTGAGACAGGGCTTCTCTGTGGCTTTGGAGCCTGTCCTGGAACTAGCGTTTGTAAACCAGGCTGGCCTCAAACTCACAGAGATCCGTCTGCCTCTGCCTTCCAAGTGCTGGGATTAAAGGCCTGCGCCACCACCACCTCGCTCATGACCCATTTTTAATTCAGTAGTGAGTTATTCAGTTTCCATGAGTTTGTATACTCTCTGTCTTTTTTGTTGCAAATAATATTCAGCTTTACTCTGAGGTGGCCAGATAGGATGCCGGGGTTATTTTAGTGTCCTATCTGTTGAGACTCCCTTTGTGTCCAAGTATGTGGTCAATGTTGGAAAATGTTCTGTGAGCTGCTGATAAAACGGTATATTTCTTTTTTTTTGTTTGGGTGAAATGTTCTGTAACTATCTGCCATTATGATGTTGTTTAACTCTAGATTTATCCGTTCGGTTTTTGTCTGGATGACCTGTCCATTGGGGAGAGTTGGGTCATCCACTATCAGTGTGTGAGGGTCAGTATGTGATTTTAGTTAGAGTTGTGTTTCTTAGATACCATAGTGTTTGGTGCATTGATGCTTAGAATTGCAATATTTTCTTGATGGATTTTTTCTTTTGACATGTAGATAATGCCCTTCCCTATCTCTTATGATAAGTTTTGGTTTGAACTCTATTTTGTAGATATTAAAATAATATAACTTCTTGCTTCTTTCATCCAAATTTTTTTCTATCCTTTCACCCCGAGATGATGTTAAAGGTCTGCTTCTTGGATGCAGTAGGGTGATGGATCCTGTTTCCTCATCCAACCTGTTGGTCTGTGTCTTTTTATTGGGGAATTGAGACTATTGATGTTGAGAGTTATCAATGAGTATTGTTTACTGATTCCTGTTATTTTGTTGTTGTCTAGTTTTATTTCCTCCCTTCCCAATATTATGGTCTGTGGTTATTTGTTCCTTACTTTTTCTTAGGTGTGGCTAGCCTCTTCAGGTTGAATTTTCCTTCTAGTGCCTTCTGTAGAGCAGGCTTTGTGGGTAGATAGTGCTCAAATGTCTTTGTCGTGGGTTCCCAGGAAATGCCTGCTGGAGTTGGGGGCTGGGATAAAGCAGTGAGGCTGGGGACTGGAAGGTAGGAGGGGAAGAGCTGTGTAATCATTGGAGATGGGGCTGGGGTAGTGGGGCCTCGGCAGTGGTCTGCTGCGCAGCTAGGGCTGAGACTGGGGATTGGATTTGGAGGGGATGGGATAGAAGAAGCTCTGCAGTTAGTCTCCCTGCCTCCCTGGTCAGTGTGGCTGCTGCTAGCCCACCTGCTTCCCTGGCTGGAGAGTGGCTGCACTGTTAACTGAACATACAACTAAAGAGGCAATAAACTATGTTTGTGTTACCCATTTTAAATAAAAGAGTAGAGATTCAAGGATAAGTTCTTTTTGAAGATGTATACAAAACAATTTAGAACAAAAATAAGCAAAGGATCCACCTGGCTTATGTATAAATATTTCTAGGCCTCATTTTCTAAGGTTCTCAGACATGAAAAATGGAGAATATATACCGATTGAATCTTGTACTTTTTAATTGTGTTATTTTTAGCCACTGAGAGAATTGTTTTAATACCAAGCTATTTGGTGTCATTATATTATTATATAAATGCTAATAAATACAAAATAGTCTGAGTAAGATTATAGTCATTCTGTGCAAATGGTGATTTCTCCCAGTTAGACAACATTTGAAAATAAGAATTTTTCTTCTCAAGTGAAAATCAAGCCTTTCATTGAATCCCACTGCCATTTTTATCCAAACAAGGCTGGATGCTAATTTTCCCTTATTGCCAAGATGCACTTATTAGAGATAATTCGCTGAAGCTGGTTCTGTCATTGTTACATGACATTTTCAGTTGTGTGACGTGCGATGTGCTGATATAAACATATTAGCTTTAAATGAGAATGCTGAGGCAGACAACTTAGTTAGCTTTTAAGTGACTATACGTAGAATGTGTACAGAAATAATCTCTCTACGGTGGGGGAGATGAATGGCAGGGTGTCAGTTCACTAAGGCTGCAGAGGAGAATTCTGTGAACAATTATATTTGGTTAGTGTGGATTATAGGTATTCTCTAGGTTGGTATGTATAACAAACATTCTAAATTAATGAAAGTGTTGGAGCCTGTTTATTTAGAAGGATTCATCTGTGTACCGTCATCATTCCAATGTGCAGAAGGGGTTTATGTAAAGATATAATTAGTTCACGTTTTGCAATTTGTTCCAATCTTTTAAAATCTCAGAAAGCATATATAGCCAGTGTTCATATCTATTGCAGAAGATGAGAGGGCCACAAATGTAGCAGACATTGTTTGAGTATCACCTGCCAGAAACAGTCACCCTCCTGTCATTTTGTTTGCTTTGCAAATTTTGTTACTTTGTTGGTTTTTTTCTTTTTTTTTTTGTTTGCTCATTTTGTTGCTGATGTTGGAAATGGGGTCTTACTATGTAGCCGATGGCCTGAAACTCATGACCCTCCCGTCCACCCTCATCATTGAATGTCTTCGAGGATAAGTTGCCTTTATTCTGTAATGTTGAAGAAATAAAGGATTTCAAACATTGAGACGGCTCTTCTTATGTTATAATGGTGCATATTGACCATACACTGTATAAGCTTCCTTATTTTTCAGGATGCTGTCATGACTCTGTGATCAGTCTGCCCAAGTGTGGATCTTCTGCTCCCTCTAAGTTTTGCACTTTAAGCTGCCATATGGAGTAATATTTACTTTGCCTTTTCATTGCTTCTCTAGAATGTGCATGTGTGTGTCTCTGGTTTGCCCCTTGTTCTTGCCGAGTTACACCACTGCACAATGTCTGTCTGTTTACTAGTTGAAAGCTTGGTGAGCATTCCTGGGTTTGGTATTTATGAATAAAGCCCCAGTTAACATCCATTCTGTGCAGGCCAGTACTCAGTTCTCTTTACTGACTACCTGCAAGTCAATGCCGCTAGTTCATAGTGCGAGTGAGTGCATGGGTAACCGGACAAGCAGCTTCCATGGCTAGTACTGAAAAGCCTGGAGTTTCCTTGTCTGTTTATATGTGCACATTGGCTATTTGTAGACAATTGAATTCCCATTTGTTTGTTCAGTTAGTTTGATGTGGGAGTTAAAGCCAGGGTCTTTGCCAGTGAGGTAAAGGCCTTAGTGCAGATTCTCCTTAGTTCAGCTGGCGCTTCCATGAAAACAATATATTGGTTTTCTGGGTTTTGTCTATAAAGGAAAAAGTGAATTGAATTATATCCTAACCTGTTAAAATAACTTGTTATTTTCTTTGTTTTTGTTTTTAGAGATAGGGTTTTTCTATGTAACCCTGGCTGTCCTGGAATTTTCTCTGTAGACCAGGCTGGTCTTGAACTCAGAGATCTGCCTGCCTCTGCGACTCCAGAGTGTTGGGATAAAAGGCATGTGCCACCACCGCCCAGCTTAAATTAACTTCTTAAAGCTTACCATTTTATTTCTATGAATAGGCACATTTTTTAAACCCATAACCCTCATTTTCTCGTCAGTAAAATGCTTACCTTATAGTAAAGGTTCGCTGAAATGTCCCGTGGAGAGAGCCTAAGGCAGCACCTGGCACAAAGGAACTATTAGCAGGTCTCAGAGAAGAAAAGGATGTGTTTGAAGAGCAAACCCCAGGCAGTAACTTAAATACTGCTCAGGAGGCTTAGGAGGTGTAGACTGCAGGACGTTTGGGAGACAGAAATGTTTGACTTTTGCAGTGCTGACCCTTGACAGGGCTACATGGTCCTAGATCCGCACAGTGCCGTTTCAGTACACATGGATGGAGTCTGCACTGGAAGTAAAGACAGTTAGTTCAGACTTCTCTTTGGTTTCTTTTCTCTGTTAGAAAATTCTGTACATATGGCAGACGGTGATGGTTCAGCCTTTAATCCCAGCACTCGGGAGGCAGAGGCAGACAGATCTTTGTGAGTTCAAAGCCAGCCTGGTCTACAGTTCTAGCACAGCAGGACTGTTTCACAGAGAAATCCTGTCTTGGGGAAAAAAAAACAAAGCACTAAATGGATGCGGAAGATGGCTCACATTTCTATACGTAGGCATTGTATATTATACTTACAGTTTCGAGGGAAAAGGGGGGGCATGAATCTGAAGCATGTGGGATGGGTTGGAGGGAGAGAGGCAGAAGGGAATGATGTGATTATATTTTAATTAAAAAGAAAGTAATTTTAAATATATATTAAAATTTGCCATCTGCAGAAAACAAAACTTGGTCCTTAAATGCAAACAACCTGTGTTGTGCGCGTGTGTGTGTGTGTACATGTGTGTGTACATGTGTGTGTGTGTGTGTGCTCACATGTGTGCATGTGCACCATTCTATTATGGGGAAAGAGTCTGTTCATCTGTCATCCTTCTGTGAGCTCATAAATACTTTTATTTTTATTTACTTGTTTATTTTTACCAGCTGCGTCCTGAAATAACGAAACTTAGTTTCCTCTGGAAACTGTTACGTGCTGTTTGTTAGTTCTGCACAAAGTTTATTTCCCAAAATCAGCTGTACTAAAACAGAAAGTTACAGTATCAAAATAGACTTGAGGTCACTCAACATTAATGTTAGTTTCCAGACGGCGAGTCTGTGGCATCTTTGTCCAGCGCGGCGATTCGGAAGAGTAGCGGCCATCCATTTTCATGTGGGCCCCCGAGGGTTGTTGCTAGGTCAGGCCCTGATCTGTTTATAAACTGCTTGGCTCTCAATCATATCGGAAGTTTCTGCGCCTATTGCATCGGAAGTTTCTGCGCCGCTCCATTGCTTGTTTTACTCTAAGAAGTAGATGTCTGTCCATTCTCATCTCCTCTGTCCCTGGAGCATCGCAGCAGCAGGCCAGCCTCCTGGGAGCTGTAGCAAGTGATGCGCTGGGTTGTTGTTACACAGAGAGTCCAAGAATGCACCGAAGTCCATAGTACGCTGCCTGGATCTCCAGCCAGGCCCTGAGCGGTAAAGCCAAGAGATTTAACACTCGAACCGAGGAAACCTGAATTTTTTTCTTCCTAACCCGGGTAGACTGTTTATGTGGAGTCATGACCACTGATCAAGGTATGTCCCCTTATTTTCTAGTGGCCGCTTTCACGTTATTTTTAGACTGTGGATTACTGTAGAGTCTGAGTGCCAGGGTCATAGTTTGATTTTATTTAAAGTTAAATTGTTTTTCACTCTCAGAAGTAAAATAACTTTCTCCACAGCTTTTGTCTTTTAAAGGAAGCTTTATCTCTCTTAACAAAGCACAAACTTGTTTGGTTAATAAAAAATAGGAGCCAACTAAAAACCTTGTTCAGCTGCCAAGAGAAGGAATGAAAAGAAAAGGAAAAAAGAAGCCAGTTTCTTCTTTTTCTTCTGTGAACAAAGTTAAGAAATGTTTGCTTCTAATGCCAGGATGTCAGTGTTGCCCTGTGAGCCACACAGATCTCAGTCTCAGTCTCGGTTAGGTAGGGATTTGGGGGAGTTGTAACTGTAGTTCTCGTTCGTGCTTTTAAGATAATACTGTAGAGCCAGGTTTGGCTTTGGTCGTTTCGTTTGTTTCTTTGTTTGCTTTGGTTTAAAAATTGTTGATGGTGGTATCAAGTCACTGTGGTTCCCTTGAATATTCTAGAGAACGAATTCATGAGCAATTAAGTCTTTCGAAGAGAAATGAAATTTCACTCTTTGGTAAAAATGTAATCACATGACAGGAAGTAGCTCCTAAAAATACTGTTTCCAACTGAAGTGGGAAACTAGGTCTGATGGCTGAATGGGAAGGTTATCACAGGTTCCCGGCAAGCTATGGTGAGAGCCTATCTCAACAGCACCCCAACTCCCCCCACCAGCCCCAAAAATACCAAAACTTTTGAATCTGGCCAAGGGGTAATTAGACAAAGCTTTAGCCCCAGCACTTTGGAGACAGGGGTATGAGCTCAGGTCAGAAGTTCAAGGCCAGCCTGTGTTACACAGATAGTGTTTCAAAAATCTGAGAAGGGGAACTAGAGAGATGACTTGGCATTTGTTGCTCCTCAAGAGGACCCAAGTCCAGTGTCCAGCATCATGTCAAGCAAATAGCAGCTGCCTGTAACTCCTATTGTTCTGAGGATCCAACACCCGCCACGGTCTGGACTCCACGGGCACTTGCACACATGTGGCGTATGCATATGCACACACTTGAACACACACACAAACACCCATAACGATTAAAAGAAAAAAATGACAGCTTTAAAAGAATGGCTGATATGGGCTGATGTCTTCAGTGCTTTTCTTACTGTGACAGTGTGGATAAAACCATACGCATTCCTGAAAAATGCCAGACGAAGTGAAACATAACTGGCAATTCTCAAAGTTGCCCAAATTCCCTTCCTTGTGGCAACTCTCACTCCTTCCTTCCAGGTCAGCTGACACACCTTACAGCAGTCCAGTGTGGGGCTGATCCCACTCCTGCGGCAGAACTCGCCAGGCCCTGCCCTCTCCCTCCCAGGCAGAAACCGGATTCCTGCTTAGGGCTTCCACTTTTCTTGGGTGACATTCGGGGTTCCTGTAGGGTCTCGCAGGTTGCCATGGACACTCCGCCTGAGGCATTTTAAAAGAAGAAATGCAGCGAAAGGGAAGTAAGCGTTCTTTCACTCCGTCGGCCAAGTTCTGTTTTTCTTGTAATAGCTTCTGCCTCCAGAAGTTTGGTATGACTCGAGCAAGCCTCCACGCCCCCTTGCGAAGGTGGTTCCCGAGCCAAGGGCACCAGCCTTAGAGCTGAGCCTGGCCTCAGCAAGACTCGACAGCACTCTGGGACCCACTGCGGCAGTGTGGCCTTCATGAGTGCCTTTCAGAAGAGAGAGGCAGCTGACAGGACAGTGGCCTTTCCTCTCCCGTCAGTGGGTAATCTTTCTATGACATCATGTAAGTTGAATTTGTGTATATATGTATTTGGTATACACGTCACTTGTACCTTTTATAGTATTTCTTTGTTTGGGATTTTTTTTCCTTGGTTTGTTTGGTTTGGTTTTTGTTGTGTGGTACTTTTGAGACAAGGTCTCAAGTAACTGGCTAGCTTGGAATTGAATATATAGACCCGGATGGCCTCAAACTCGGAGAAAAACTCCTGCCTCCTGTGCAATTACCAAAGTGCAGCAGCAATGCTGGGCTTTGTCTTATCTTTGTAATTTGTTTACTGTGTACGGTGTTTTGCCTGCATGTGTATCTGGATGCCTCTTGCATACCTGGTGCCTGAGGAAGCCAGAAGAGGGTGTCAGATCCTCTGACTCCAGAGTTACAATTGCTGTGACCACAATGTGGGTGCATAGAATGGAACCCAGGTCTTCTGGAAGAGCAGCTTCTTAACCGCTGAGCCATCTCTCCAGCCCGTTTTATCTTTTTAAAATGACTTTCAAAAGCTTTTCATTTTTTTAAAATTGAATGTATTTTATTTATTTTTTTTAATTTATTTATTTATTAAAGATTTCTGCCTCCTCCCCGCCACCACCTCCCATTTCCCTCTCCCTCCCCCAATCAAGTCCCCCTCCCTCATCAGCCCGAAGAGCAATCAGGGTTCCCTGACCTGTGGGAAGTCCAAGCTTTTCATTTTTTAAAGCTTACACCTGTGAGAAATGTTTTTCACATAAAAAGTAAAATGTAACCTAATTTGCTGAAAGAGTCAGCAGGAGGAGTATTATGCGGGCCTTGAGGAGTAGTGATTTAGTCTTGAGTCTTCGTTTCGCGGAGTCTTTGAGGGGTTAATTTTATCATTTATTTTATGCAGTATTGTGTGTCTGTATGTGTGATGTGTGTATATGAGTTGTGCCACGATGAACATGTAGAGTTAGCGGACAACTTCTAGGAGTTGGTCTTCTCCTCCCACCATGGGATCTGAAATGGAGCTAGATTCATCAAGCTTGTATTATGTGATAGCTAATCTTTGTGGCCAACTAGACTGGGAAGAGGGAACTGAGGAGTTAGGGAATTGGCTCCACCAGCTTGGCCTGTCTGTGGGGTGTGGTCTTGATGATTGATAGAAGAGGCCCAGCCCATCCCTAGGTATAGGAGCCTGAATTTAAAAAGTAGCTGAATGTGAGCGAGGGAGCAGGCAGGTGCAGCCTTCCTCCATAGTCTATCCCAGTTCCTGCTCAAGCACATCCCCTAGCATCTCTGGGTGACCAACTATAACCTTCAGCCAAATCAATCCTTTCCTCCTTCAAGTTGGTTCTGATCAGTGTTTGCTACAGCAACATAGACATGAACTAGGGCATGCCTCAAGGGCTTTTCTTCCTGAGCCATCTGCTGGCCTATTTTATACACCTAAACCTATATGTAGCTTCAATTGTAACATAGGTGTAAGGTTAAATTTAAGTTTTTCCTCATAGGTAGCACACTATTTTTTTTATTTAAATTATTTTTAATATATTTATTTGTGTGTATGTGTGCACACATGTGAAAGTGCTTGCATGCATGCAAACACACATGCATGGATGTGTGTATCACTTGCTGCCACACAGCAAGTGCATGAGGAAAGGCAAAAAAGTGCAAGGTAAGGTAGGCTGAGAAATGCAGGTCAAGGAGACGTTATTGACGCTTGCTTGCAGAAGCTGCTAGGTTAGGATTTTAGTCCCTGAAAAGCACATTTGGAGAAACCCGAGTCAGGAAAACTAACCAGACGGTCGGACACAAATGAATGGAAATCTACAGAGCGTGGGAAGATTTGCTTATGAAAAGTTATATTTTTCCTTTTTGCAAAGAAGCAGTAATAATCTACTTTGATTGAGGGAATTAGAACAATAGTAATTGGTTTTAATAGTTTGACTTTCTTTTTCTTTTTGGCCACATATATATTTTTGTGACTAAGTGGAAAATAGTTTGGAAGTGCCCAAAAGGAACAGCAAAATCCAAGATTCAACTTAATACATAAACCAGACCTCTTGTGTAAATGAGTTGGCTGTAACTCTTAAAAAACAAAAACTAACCTTGCCCCTCAAATGACTTTCCTCCCTAAGTTTTTGCTTCCTTCACACGTCCGAAGTGAATAAAAAAGTTTCCATTCATTGTTACTTTGAACTGAAGAGCCTTCTATGGTATGTCCATCTTAATCTTCTCCTTCGGAATGTCAGAGCTCTTAATGAATGACTTTTGTCAGGCAGGCAACATCTTAGCGTTTGTTTTTCCTATTCAGAAGTACTATGGTGTCTTGATTCATAGGACCCTTCTGACACCAAGCGTGTGAGGCTTTTCCTAACACCAGCTCTAATCCTCCCACTCTCCATTTGGTACTTACTAACCAGCTGTCCCTAACTTAATTTTGATGCTAACAGCCGCTAGCGTTAGCCTCAGAGCCCAGAGGTTGAGTATACAGTCCACCAGACTGCTTCAACTTCTGATCAACAGTTAGTCTGTTACTGCCCCAAGGTCAGTGCCTTGCCAGTTGGCTGTGTGGGAGGCTCTATTGTCCTCTGAGGCCAGTGGCTTGCTAGAAGGGCTCCCAGAACTCGGGAAAGCTCTGTGCTGTAAAAGTTACAATCAAGGCTGCCTATGAAATGAGTCAGGGAAAAGGCTCAGGAGCCAGGATGCTCCACCTCCTGACACGTAGGCATGCATTCCCACCTGAAGCTCTGGGAAAGTGTTTTTTAGAGGTTCGGTCATGTGGACAACAATTGAGCATTAACTCAGTCTCCAGCTTTTCTTTCTTCTCAGAAATTGCAAAGAACAGGGGTTTGACAGTTGCAGTTAACTGGTCTTGATCTGGCTGCTAAGGAGCCCCACCTGACGCTATCCAGGAGCTCACAGTTTTAGAACACAAGAGTCTCCTGTCACCCAGGAGACTCCAAGGGTTTGGAACCCTGTTAGGAACATCACACTGCTGTTGCTTAGGAATTTCCAGTTGGTTTAGGAGATGCTCTTGCCAGAATCCAGAAACGAGGATTAAATACTATATATTTCTGTGGCACAAGGAGTCTAAAATCAACCACTCTTCCTCTCCCCGCCTGTGTGTGAAGAGGGAGCCATACTTGGCATATAAATACTGGCCCTGACTTACACATGCGGCTCTGAGCCTAAATAAGTTCTTGTGAAGGGGTAGCAACTTTTCATGGTACTCCTGTTCTCGTTTGGGTGAAACCTTAGTGGAATTGGTCAAAATCGTAGTGTTCATTTCACAGAACTTCCACAGTAAACACTAATTTGATCTAAGCCAAGAACAGTGGTTCTCAGCTTGACTGTGTTCACATCTAGCAGAAAGTTAGAAAACACCTGACCCTGGGGGCCCACCCCACCGAGAGTCTAATGAAGCAACCTGAGGCCAAGGGTGGCGGTTTCCTTTTTGAAGGTTCCACAAGTGATTCTAATGGTAGTCATTGCTGAGAAGCACGACAATGTAGTTTTCCCATGCAGTACGTATCTCAGGAAGATAGTTTTTGTTAACCATGCTCAGAAGGCAGTTGACATTAGAGCATGCAAGGCCTCCAGGGTTTAGGACAATCTGAGAATAAATGTAGCGCTGCTGGCCTGCCCAATCCATCCTGGAGTTGGTTGTAAGCAGGCCCGATGAGTTCTGATGCTGCTATTGAGTTCCATTAAACCTGGAGATTTTTACTTGCCCAAGGTCAGAGGGCAAATTAGAGAGAACCAGAGTTACAGAACTATAACATGGGTCGATAGTTTGTTGTTTTTACTATTTAGGTCAGGAGTTGTAGGTCAACTTTTCTGTAAAAGGTCAGATTATGAATGTTCTGTATACAGTGTAATACAGCGAAGAGAATGCACGCATGCATGAATGAAGACGATCGCCTCCAGTAGTGGACAAGATGGGTGATGAGCAAAGATTGGCCTATGACTCGATCTATTAGAAAAGCTATTACCTTGGTGGGGTAATGACCTTGCAGATCTTCCCTGGCGTCTGGCCCTGCTGCTGATGGACAACAGCTATGTGTATCGGTGGGTATGTGGCTAAGATTTAGCATGTAGTTAGGAACTGTGCTCATCTAGCAAAGTGGCAGTGGTAGATTCTCTTCAAAGATGCATGACTGTTTAGTGCAAGGCTTCATTTCCTTCGTGCTGCGTGGGTCTTGCGTCCAATTGAACAGCTGTTGGTTATCACCAACATATAGGTACCATTTATTGCTCCTTTACTGATGTCTTGCCATGCAGTCATTGTTTTGGTTCATAGCTGTCATAGTTGGACGTTAGTAGCAATTTCTTCCTCTTTTGGCAGATGGCATAGTACTGTCTAGTACTATTGAAGCTGGACCATAGCAAGGAGACTTTCTGGTTAGATGTAGCTCAAATAGTCTGAGTCCTTTGTCTTGTAAGTGTGGTGTCTTTAGCAACAGGGACTTATCTCAAGCCTCTGAGAAACAACCAGGGGCAACAACAATAGTCTATATTGTTTGGGGAGTCATGTTGTTTACCCTGAACCATAACGAGAAAGGAAGTTTCTTGTGCCTAGTGCTGGGCTTGTGTACGGTTCTTCTTGGGAATATTGACAGCCAAAGGGGCATAACTTCATTTCGATGATAGATAAATGAATATTAAATGCATCTTATATAATTTTAGGTAAATGTAAAATGATTCCTTGAGGCTGTCTCAAACATCCTCGGTGTCATTTGCCTTCTTCCCTCATTCTCCTGTATTGACCTCCTTCTCTCTTCTCAGATGAAACCTGCTCCTTCCCAGTTTTCCGTTTGCTGTTCCTTATCACCTATATCTTGCTACTCCTCTTCCACCCCACAACCTCCTGCTACTGCCACGGTCCTACTTCTCAGATTTCTGGAGTTACTCCATGTAATATTCTCATATCTGAAGATTTGGAGCTAGGAGCCACAGATGAGACCAAACCCTGGGACTTGGCTGTCTCATGCGACATAAGTTTGTGTAATATTCTTTTTTATTATTCACTCACCTGTCAAAGGACGTCAAGATTGTTTCCATTTCCTGGCTATTGTGCATAGGTTGGCAGTGAACTCTTCTGAGCATCTGTGGCGTAGGATGTCAACTGCTGGGTGAATGCCAATGGGTGGTGTGGCTGGGTCATATGGTAGACTTGTTTTTAGGTTTTTGAGGATTCTCCACACTGATTTCCAGAGTGGCTGCAGCAGTTTGCACTCCCATTAACAATGAGTAAGCATCCCCTTCCCCCACACCCTCACCTGGGATTTTTGTCATTTCTGTTGTTCTTAGCCCTTCTGACTGAGGTGAGATAAAATCGCAATTTACATTGCTATGGATGATGAGCACATTTGAAGTATTTCTCAGACACTTCTGTTTCTGCTGTTGAGAACTCTTTTTAGATACTTAGTCCATTTTTAATTTAATTAAATTAATTTAATTTTAATTAGGTCACTTATTTCCTTGGCTTGCATATCTGAGTTCTCTGTATATTTTGGATATTGATGCTGTTGCATGTGTAGATGGTGAAGATTCTCTCCCAGTTTGTGGGTTTCTTTGTTACTCTTTGGATTGTTTCTTTAGCTATACAAAAGCTTTTTCATTTTATGAAGTCTCACTTGTCAGTCATTGGCTTTACCTAATGGGCAAACCTCTTCAGAAAGTCGTTCCCTGTACCTATGTCATGCAGGAGACTGTCTATGTTTTCTTCTAGCGGGTTTAACATTTCAGATTTCAAATGGAGGTCTTTGGTGCAGTTGAGGCTAACTTTTTTTTTTATTGTTTTTATTGATCTATACCTTTTTGGCTGGTCCCTTCCTTTCCTCTCCTTCTACCCTGTCCCATGACCCCCATACTCCCAGTTTACTCAGGAGATCTTGTCTTTTTCTCCATCCTATGTATGTCTCTCTTAAGGTCCTCTTTGTTGTCTAGGTTCTCTGGGGTTGTGGAGTGTAGGCTGGTATTTCTTTGCTTTATGTCTATAAGCCGCTTATGAATGGAGGCTGACTTTTTATACAGGGATATAGATTTGGGTTTAATTGCATTCCTCTGCATGTGGATATTCAGTATATCCAGAATCATTAGTGAAGATGCTGGTTTTTTGTTTTTTGTTTTTAGCTCTGGTGCATGTTTTCGGCTTCTTTGTCAAGTATCTATAATTATGTGCACTTATGTTTGGGTCTCCTTTTTTCTTCCAGTGATGGATCTAAATATCACTTTTTGTGCTAGTACCATATTGGCTTTTGTTGCTCTAGCTCTGTATATCTTCGAGTCTGGAATGGGAATCCCTCCAATATTACCTCTTTTGCTGAGGATTATTTGGCAAGTCAGTATCTTTTTTGGTTCCATATGAATTTTAGATTTTTTTAAACTCTATTTCTGTGAAGAATGATGTGGGTGTTTTATTTGGGATTGCACTGAATATATAAGATGCTTTTGATAGGATGTTCATTTTTACAACATTAATTTACTCACCCATTCACATGGGTGGGAGTTTCATTTTTCTAATATCCTTTTTCTTCAATCTCTTTGGGTATTTGAAGTTTTCACTGTAGAGGTCTCTCATCTCCTTAGTTAGATTTATAGAAGATATTTGGTTGTCTTTGATGCTGTTGTACATGAGAATATGTCCATGATCTCTTTCTCAATGTTTGTTGTTGGTGTATAGAAAAGCTACTGGTGTTTGTAAGTTTGACTGTTTATTTATTCTTTCTTTTTTCTTTTTTTTTTTTTTTGGTTTTTGGTTTTTCAAGACAGGGTTTCTCTTTGGTTTTGGAGCCTGTCCTGGAACTAGCTCTTGTAGACCAGGCTGATCTCGAACTCACAGAGATCCACCTGCCTCTGCCTCCCAAGTGCTGGGATTAAAGGCGTGCGCCACCACTGCCCGGCTTGTTTATTTATTCTTATCCTGCAACTTTGCTGAAATTGTTGCTTGTTTTAAACAATTTCTGATGTAATTTTTTGGATCTCCTATGTATCACATGTTATCGTTTGCAAGTAGAAATACTTTAACTATTTTTTATATTTCTATCCATTTATTTTCCTTCCCTTGCCTAATTGTTTTGTCAAAAATCTTCACATATGTGTTCATCAGGGATATGGTCTGCAGTTTTGTTTTCGTTGTGATTTAACTGGTTTGGATGTTAGCAATACTGGCTTTATAGAATGAGTTTGGGAGTTCCTCTGTTTTAATTTTTGTTTATTTGAATAATTTAAAACGTATATGTTGTATAGTTCCTTGAAAGTTGGTTACAGTTCTGCTGTGAGTTCCTCTGAATTTTGGAGTTGTTTTAATCAGAAGGGTTTTGGTTTTTATTATTAGTATTATTATTGCTATAATCTTCTCCTTTGTTGTGGATCTGTTTGTGTCTTGATCTCTGCTTGATTTAACTCTGATAGTTTTTGTTGAATCTAGAAATAAATTCATTTCTGTTAGATTTTGCAACTTAATGTAGTACAGGTTTAAAATATTCCCTTATTGTACAGCATATTTCTTTAGTGTCTGTTGTAATGTTTCCCTGTTTGTTTTTATTCTGTTAATGTGCATCGTCTTTTTCTTTCCTTCGGTCGCTTAAAATGAGGATCTATCTTGTTTAATCTTCTCAACGAAGCTGCTCTTAGATTCTTTGTTTTGTTTTCTTTGTTTCTAGTTAGTGTTCTGCTTGTGAGTCTTATTATTTCTCACTGTGTTTTCTTTTGCTGTGACAAAACATCCTGACTAAGGCAGCATATAAAAGAGTTCAATTTGGCTTTCAGCTCCAGAGGGTTAGAGTCTCTGGTGGTGGACTGAGGTATGGTGGTAGCCTCTGGAGCAGCAGCAGAGACCTCGTGTTTCCACACGTAAGTGGGAGGCAGAGCGTGCGAATTCAAAAGGGTGTGAGTCTTTTGGAATGTCAGAGTGCACCCCTCACCCAGTGACATTCTTCCTCCAGCAAGGCCACACCTTTACTCCTCCTCAAACAGCCACCAATTAGGGACCAAGTATTCAAATGCCCAAGTCTTATTGGGGCCGTCTTAACTCTAACCACCACACTTAGAATCTACTGGCTTGAGTTTGGTTTGTTCCTGTTTTTCTAAATTCTTCAGTTGAATCACTAAGTCATTTATTTGTGTTCTTTTTATTTATTTTCTTAATGTAGGCACTTATGGCCATAAAATTCCCAAGCTAGGGTGGCTTGTGAACAAGCCTGGTCTATGGGTATGGAGGTAGGCCCGTGGGTTTGGAGATGGCCACAGACCAGGAGGCAGGGCGGGTGTAGTGGGAAAGGGAAGAAGTGACTTGCCCAGCAAAGGTGGTTCATGGACAAAGAGTTTGAGAGCTATGGGTCGGATGTCACCTGATAAGGGGAGAAATAGCAAAGGGAGGCGGCAAACCATGTGGGCGACTTGGAAACAAAGAACACTTAAAATAAATTTTAGGCCACACAGCCATGTAAATAAAAGGGACAAATCAGAAATGTCTAAATTTTCCTTGCGGTCCTAAAATGAAAGCACCGTTGCCCTGTCATGGCAACTCTGGGCCAAAGGAGCCATTGCTCCCCTCCTCTTTGCCCCCACCCTTTCTTGTGAGTGGTTGCTTCGCCGCCAGTCCTGTCTTATTCTTCCCAGCAACTGCACTAATTTCACACTCTTATCCTTGCTAAGTAATATTGCTTCATAACTGGCCAGCCAGGGATTGGGGGAAAACTTCCATCCATATGAAATTACCTATCTCCCCTTGCTTCTTGACCATAAAGCGAATGTATTTTTTGTTCCCAGATATTAGGTGAAAACAGGGTGCTTTTAGTTGAAGGGTTTTCATTTGGTAACTTAGGAGAAATGGGGTGGGGAAAAGAATAAAGTACCTGCATATGATGTGCTCACTGCCTTATTCATGCACGCTATACCCGAGACAGCGGACATCTGCGATTGTTAGTAAGATGGCATCTGGGCAGGTTCACAACTCCGGATATTTCCACATTTGTTCCTGGAATGTGGAGAGCATTCTTGAGTCTAAACTTTTTTCCTTTTACCCTCACTTCTGAATATTTGGAACTTAAATAGAAATAATGTTCAATGCTTCCAATTTTAGATAGAATTGGAAGTGTGGGGAAACATACTGAGTTACAATACAGTAATATAGCTTTAATATATAGTTGTATATTTTCCTATTGTTAGATTTTTTTTAGTGTTTCACATGAAATAGAAACTAAGAGTTTAGGCAAAAAAAGAAATACTTGCCTGCAGAGTCTCTAGAATGCATTTGTTCAACATATTTATTAAGCATCCACTGCATGACAGGGTGGCCCACAAATCTCTCCAAACAAAAATGACTGACTTCTACAGCTTAGATTCTGTTGTTGTTGTTGTTGTTGTTTGTTTTAATGTTTTGTTTTTGGTTTTTTGGGTTTTTTTTGTGGGGGGGGGGCGTTTGCTAGAAAGGGTTTTTCTTTGTAGCTTTAGAGCCTGTCCTGGAACTCGCTCTGTAGATCAGGCTGGTCTCAGACTCACAGAGATCCTCCTGCCTTTGCCTCCTGAGTGCTGGGATTAAAGGCGTGCACCACCACTGCGTGGCCAGCTTAGATTCTGAGCAGAGAAAGCGGACAGTGTACCATTCATCACATAGTACAAGAGCTGCTGGGAATGATTTGGAAAAACTGAAGGAAGACGAGCTGCAGAAAGCTGTGTGTCAGGGTCGTCTGTATTGAGAAGGTACAATCTGAGCCAAGATTTGGAAAAGATAAACAGGTGGCCATCAATTATCTGGAGAAGCATCCCTTCGTGGAACAGCTAGACTGAAGGTCATAAAAGGTGTCTGTCCTGTGTGTGCAACAAAAGAGCAATGTGAACTGAGTGGTGTGAACAGAGCAATGGTAAATGATGAGACTCCTGGTGATGGAGCCCAGGCTAGGCTGTACGGTGACTCCTGGTGATGGAGCCCAGGCTAGGCTGTACGGTGACTCCTGATGATGGAGCCCAGGCTAGGCTGTACGGTGACTCCTGATGATGGAGCCCAGGCTAGGCTGTACGGTGACTCCTGATGATGGAGCCCAGGCTAGGCTGTACGGTGACTCCTGATGATGGAGCCCAGGCTAGGCTGTACGGTGACTCCTGATGATGAAGCCCAGGCTAGGCTGCTCAGTGACTCCTGATGACAGAGCCCAGGCTAGGCTGTACGGTGACTCCTGATGACGAAGCCCAGGCTAGGCTGTACGGTGACTCCTGATGACGAAGCCCAGGCTAGGCTGCTCAGTGACTCCTGATGACAGAGCCCAGGCTAGGCTGCACAGTGACTCCTGATGACGGAGCCCAGGCTAGGCTGTACGGTGACTCCTGATGACGAAGCCCAGGCTAGGCTGCTCAGTGACTCCTGATGATGGAGCCCAGGCTAGGCTGCACAGTGACTCCTGATGACAGAGCCCAGGCTAGGCTGTACAGTGACTACAAATCACTGTGAAGAACTTGGGTTTTCACCCGGTAAAATGGGGAGCCACTGGGGAAGTTAAACACAGGATCTCTATTGACCTAGTTTCAAAGTATTTCCTGTGTTGGGGTAGGGGAAGTATGGAGACTCTGGAGGGAGGGGCTTGCTTTGATCCAATTTAAGATGATGGTATTTAATGGCAGAAGAGTAACAATCAAGGTAGTGGTCGACATGAAAAACCTGGAACTATTTTGAAGGTAGAGTTTGGTGGTTTGAGTGGGAATGTCCCCATGTGAACACTTGGTCCCTTGTTAGTAGCAGGGTTTGGGGATGTTTAGGCGGTGGAGCTTTGCTGGAGGAAGTATGTTATTGGGGGCCAGCTTTCAGAGCAGAGGCCTCATGCCACTTCCTGTTCGCTCTGCTTTGTGCTTGCATTAAAGTTGTGAGCTCTCAGCTTCCTGATTCTGCTGCCTTGTTTGTCAGCCACCCTGCCTCCCTGCCATGGAACACTCTTATCCCTCTCTCTGGAAGCATAAACCCTAATCTCTCTCTCTCTCTCTCTCTCTCTCTCTCTCTCTCTCTCTCTCACACACACACACACACACACACACACACACACACCTTGGGTGTAGTGTTTTAATCATAGCAGCAGAATGATACCCAATACACATAGTCAGCAGAATTTTCTGAGGGACAGGATCTACTCGATGACATTAAAAAGGATTCCTGTTGCTTTCCTGGGTTTTGACTTAGCAGGGATTGAGCTGCACTATTTGAGGTAGAGAAAGTTGCAAGGCAAGCCTGGGAAGCAGCTGTGAGATGCAGATGGGGCATGCTGATCGCGAGACAAGTCTTACACTAGTAGCAATGCAGTGGGACAAATGATGTGTCCTTCGGAGTCTGGCCTGGCCGGCAGTCTGGAGCAGAGCCTGGGAGAGTGGCGTCTCAGTACTGGATAGTCCCCGCTCATCATGGAAGTCAGGACACAGCCTGGGAGAGACCGCACACTCGGGAAATGGTAACATGATTGCTTACTGTTAGAGATGACAGGAACTTAGGATGTGGCCTGTTTGTCATTGCATGATGTTGTATGACGCTGTTCCTGGGGACACAGGAATGAAGTCTGTTAGCTCCAGCTGGAGGAATGACATCAGACCAAAGTATGGTTACCTCCACCGTTTGTCTTGGTGAGCCAGGGAGCTTTATTGGATTCCCTTACAGGAGTGTGGGCAAGAGATTATTTAGGAGAGCAGAACTGACTCAAAGACAGCCATGTCACCAAAGCCTATCCCGCATAGTGACAGCTCATGAACTCTGGGAACCTGGAACTCACTGCAGGCAGCCCCACAGTTTAAAGAGTGCCCTGCCCGGGTGGCTCCGGTGATCTGGCCATCTTCCAGGAAGCTCTGCTGGTCTCTGCTTCCCCCAGAAGGCACAAGCTCAGCTTCACTGAGAGTGGCTGTGGGCAGACCTTGCAGTTTAGTGTGCTTGACAAGGGAGAGGTCTGTTCCATCGCCTCCACTTCGGAGCCTCCCGAGGCCTTGGGCTCTGCCTCCTGAGGCCCTGGGCTCTGCCTCCTGAGCTCCACAGCTCCCATTTGATGGAGTGTTTCACCTCCATTTGGAACATCCCGGGTCTTGATAGTTTCCTCCAAGATGAAAGGTTTTATCTAGAAGGAGACTGTTGCATAACATACGAACATTTAATTTTAAATTTCAATTGTGTATAAACATAATAAAATATATAGAACATAAATCTTAAATATCTTATGCTACTCTGTACCCCTTACCTGCTAAAATATTACATTTTACAAATGTGAAACTCCATATTGTTTAAACAATAATTCAGTGGTCTCAGTCTTCCAGAAACTGCAACCCTTTAATACAGTTACTCAGGTTGTGATGACCCTAACCATGAAATGATTTCATTGCTACTTCATAACAGTTTCGCTCGTTACAGATATCTGAGTTTGCTGATGGTCTTGGGGTTTGGACCCACAGGTTGAAAACTGCTGTACTGACTTGCCACGCCCACTTCTCCTCCTCAGCTCTTGGCAACTTCCATTCTGCTTTTGCTCTCTATGGACTTGATTATTTTAAGTCCTTAATATAAATAAAGTTATATGATACTGTCTTTTTGAGATTGGGTTCTTTTTCTTAGCATAATATCCTTAAGATCATGAACATAGTAGGCTATATAAAACCCCTCTTTTCTTTTAAAGACAGAATACTCTTCCATTGTACACAAAACCCTTTTTATGTATGAATTCATCTTTTAATGGACATTTGGTGGTTTCCAGTTGTTAGCTATTATGAATGATGCCTTGAAACTAGGCATATGAATGTGGGGGGGGCATATGTTTTTTTTAAAAAAGCTGTTGTATGTATATGTTGTGATTGCCATAGGTTTTCCTCTTCTTCTTTGTATAATCTATCAGCACATTTTTATAAGATATTTGAATGCTATACTATATAGGTGGCAGACATGACAGCCTTTATTCATTGTTTTGCCTCATCCTGTTTCACGTTCCTAGTTACCTGATGGAGGAAGGTCATTGGCTAATAAAGGAACTGCCCTGGCCCATTTTATTGGTTAGAGGATAGGTGGGAGGAGTAAACAGAACAGGACGCTGGGAGGAAGAGGAAGTGAGCTCAGTCTCGACTGCTCTGCTCTGGGAGCAGACGCCTGAGAGAGTCGCCATGCCCTGCTCCCGGGATGAAGCTCCGACCCAGGATGGATATAGGCTAGAATCTTCCCGGTAAGCGCACCTTGGGGTGCTATACACAGATGATTAGAAATGGGCTAAATTAATATGTGAGAATTAGCCTAGAAGAGAATGGGCCAAGCAGTGATTAAAAGGATACAGTGTCCGTGTAATTATTTCGGGGCATAAGCTAGCCGAGCAGGCGGCCGGGGTGCTGGGGGAACGCGGCCCCGCCGCCCCTTATTACTACAGTTACCTTTTTCTTGTTACTTCCATTCTCTCTTCGTTGATTTAGAGATTGAGCACCTGAATCTATATATTCAAATCTGAGAAACTACAAATGTCTTAGATGTCTTGAAGGAGTCAATTAAACAAAAAAAAAATAGATGCTTTAAAAATGCTTCTTGGATTCTGGAGCATTTCAGGTGCTCAGGATGCAGATTCTCAGCCAGTAAAAGCTGTGCACATTTTTCCATAACCAAAACATTTCAAGCATTTAAAATACATTCAACACATGCATCTGTTGCATCTTATTTCCTGTGTGGACTGTTACAGCATTGTAAACTGTCACACATGCAATTATAAACATTTAGTACATAGTTTGACTTCCTACGAGGTAAATTTCTAACACCAGATTTCTTCACTGTAGCATGAAGTTTGTAGACTGAGTTTTATAACCTTGATGACATTATTGTTATCCCTTTAAGATGCTCTCAGTTTCTTAGCCAAGGTCTTTCAGCTAGCACACGAGATGCAGTGCTTTTCTGCAGTCTGTCGGAGACATGAGAAAAACTTTAAAGGGGGCTAGGAGAGGACTATAAGGGCTGGGTGTCCAGCTCAGTGGAGAGCTTGTGAATCCAAGTGCAGATTCCCCAGCAGCTACATAAAACTCTAGGCATGATACTGGTCACCAACACTGGTGGCAGGGGACACGCAAGTCCTGGAGGCTCCCTGGCTATCCAGTCTAGCTGGAAGAATAACTTCCGGATTCAATGCTAGACCCTTTCTCAAAGAATAAGATGGTTAGACCTCCCAGTGTGGGAGGAGACAGGCAAGTCCTGGAGGCTGCATATCCAGCCAGTCGGTCTAGATGCAGTGAGTTCCAGACTTAGTGAGAGCTTTTGTTTTGAAGAATAAGGTAAATGGACAGGCAAGGGGACTCAGCAGGTCAAGGAGGTTGCTGCACAGACCTTAAGTTCTCTGTGTGTGCCTACCTGTGTGAGCTCATTCACTCCCGCAGAGACAGCATTAAAAAATGCCTTGTGCTAAAAACAACTGGCAAACACCCCCTTCCCAAGTGACCGAAGTAAATATATCACGTGTTAATCACGCTAGAGCAATAGAATGACGTGATGATGCGACAGTGAGAACATACCATGAAGACTCTCGGAAGGACATTCTCTGCAAAATGCCCAACAGTATTCTTCTGAAGGGCTGACGTCATGCAAAACCAGTGGAGTCTGGTGTGTCTGAGAGCAATGATGGCTCTAGCGTGTGATAGCTGGACTAAAGCTTGTAAGAGAAAAAGGGTGTTTGTAGAAAATTAGTGAATTCTAAATAAGAGCTAACGCTTAGTGCTATAACAAAGTCTGCATGCAATGTATTTTATTGACAAGTCATTTTAGATGAGAATCTATGCACAACTTTGTTAATCTAACATTTCTTTTAAATGGGGTTTTGTGTTTGGTTTTTACTATCTCTATACTTCTGGGCTTCTACTAAAATTGCTATAAGAAGCTTCTCTTGTTCTCTTAAATACCTATGAAATTTCCCACAACACATAATAACCAAACCACTAAATGTACAGAAGAAAAAACAAAGACTATTAAAAGCTTCAAGGCAATGAGATGAAGTGACATAAAGGCAGACCTGTCAAAATAACTCCTGACGTCACTGAAGACTCTACAATCCAGAAGGGCCTGGGCCAGATGTTCTACAAACTCTCAGAAACCACAAATACCAGCCCAGATTACTATAATTAGAAAGGCTTTCTATTGCAATAGATGAAGAATGAGAAAACCATACTTAAACAGTATCTATCTACAAATTCAGCCCTACATCAACCCGAAGAGGCTAACCACACTCAAGAAGACGCAGGGTGAGACAGTTTTAAAGCAGAATTTTACCAGACTTTCAGAGAAAGATTAACACCTGTACTCCTCAAATTATTCTACAGAATGTAAAAAGAAGCAACTTTGTGCAATTCATTTTGTGAGACTAGTTACACTGGTAGTTCAACCACACAATGATTCAACAAAGAAAGACAATTACAGACCAATTTCCCCCAAGGACATATATGCAAAAATATACATACACACAATGTAATGTTTTCAACTGTTAGAAACAATGAAATCAGGACATTTGCTGTTTAATGATTAGAACTAGGAAAAAAATTCATTCTCAGTGAGGTAACCCAGACCCAAAAAGAGAAATATAGTATGTATTCACTTATATATGGGATGTTAGCTGTTAAGTCTTTGATAAGCAATGTACAATCTATATCACCATAGAAGTTAGGTATAGAGTAATTGAGGGTTGAATCTCTCTAGGTGTGGAAATAGAACAGAATAGTTATAGATGGGTGGGGGAGGGATGAGGTGGATGAAATGGAAACAATAAATCCAATAGGGAGGGTAAGGAAAGATAGGGCCAAAGGACAGCTAAGTCCAAAGACCATTTGTGGGGTCCTATGCAAACCTAATACATAGTAGCTTCCTAAAATACATGTAAATACGAAGGTGATTCAAATGGAATCCCCAACTGATGGGGAGATGGACCAACTAGGTCTCTCTCGTCCCCAAATGAAGCTTCCAGTTCCAGGAATGAGATACATCTGATCTAGTTGTTGGCCAAGTGGCCCCCAAGGAACCCCCAAACAATCCAGGCTATTGTTAAGGCTAAATACCAATCACCAAAGTGCCAGAATAGTTAAGTAAGATACAAACCACTAGGCTAATTCACAGCCTATTGCTTTATCTGTCAGAGCCAATTCTTTAACTGTAGGTCATTCTGGGATATAAGATCCCTGTAGTCAATGTGCAATATTCTAGGTATGAGCACCCTTTAGTTTCTGTTCCCTGTCACCCCATAAGCCCACACTCAAAAAACGGTCTCCCAATGTGAGAAGGCTGAGGCAGGCACAAAAAGAAAGGAGGTTTTATTTTATTGTTGTTCTCCAAGAGTCGGGACAAAGTAGCTCATGAAGTGTCGCAGGTTTTGCCAGCTGTCTTCCTCATGGCGTGTGTGGCACCTGTGACTGACTGCTCAGGACACCTGTGCCTCCCTGCTGTGCCTCTGGGGAGGCCTCCTCGCTGGTGTGCTTCTGTTATTACTTTTCTTTTAAATGACTTTAGAAACGGTGTCCTCTGTCCCCTTCCCTGTGCTTCCATGGTTTCTGATTGTGACTGAAGGGTGAGAACTTGTTTTAAACAGTAGACTGATAGAAAGTTTCTAGCCATGGCTGATCTGTAACAATGAATTGATAAAAAAAAAATTGTGAAATTGATCTCTTATTATAAAAATTCTGGGTGCATCTATGGGAGGTAGTCTGTAGAAAAAGAACATTTGTGAAACCCGTCATACAGGATAAGCTTATTTCTAAACACATGAATTGTTTCTTTTAATATGTGATGGTTGTGGATTTTTGTTTTTGAATTGTGTGAGTGTGTGTGTGTGTGTGTGTGTGTGTGTGTGTGTGTAGGTGTGTGTGATGGGGAGGGAGGGAGGGAGGGAGGGAGGGAGAGAGAGGAGAAAAGGAAAGAGATTTATTAAAGTGGCTTACAGTCAGTCTGCCTAGTCCAACAATGGCTGACAGGAAAGCTAAAAATCTGGTAGTTGTTCAGTCCTTGAGGCTGGATGCCTCAGCTGATGAGGCTTTAATCATTGTCAGAATTCTGAAGAAGGGGTTTCTAAGAGCAGAGGAATGTCCCAGCATCAGGATTGATGAACTTGCCAGCAAGAGTGAGGGCAAGCAGGCAAAAGCAAAGGCTTCCTTCATCACCGTCTTATATGTGGGCTGCCGCCAGAAGGTGTGGCCCAGATTTAGGGTGGGTCTTCCTGTCTCAAATGATTGGTTAAACCTCACGTCTTCTTCCCAGCTGCTTAGGTTTTTGTTGATTCTAGATACAGTGAAGTTGAGAACTGAGATTAGCCATCACAGCCCACCTTTTAGCTTTTATAATTCAGGCTGAAGTTGAACCAGTTGGAGTTTAAGTGTATGTTAAAGTGTCTCCCTGTGCTTTCCATTGAGCTGCATCCTCAAAGCTGCCCTCACGGGGACCACAACAGACATACTTAGACTGCTCCGCTATGCTTCAGTTGTCTCACACCCAAATCCCCTGAAGCTTGACTTGCTGTGTACTTGAGGCACAAACAAACAAACAAAAAAGGATTTTAATAGCATTCTATCAAAATTTTCAATAGTACTTGCTTTGGTAAACCATACTTAAGTCGTATCAGAGTTAGTTACAGCTCAAGGTGTCTGTTGAAAGCCATGTTAATTTCTGCTTTAGTCATGGGCCTGTCTAATTATTGAAACTTCATGTTTTCTAAAATCTGGCTTAACAACTGAATTTCAGAGGGAGCACAGAAATGAAAGCAGTCGTGGTTCAGTACATCTTGTTTCGCCACTCGGGTTGAATGGGGTTTGAGGACTCAGCTGGGCTTTTCGGATGGGCTTTGTTCTGAGTTACCTGAAGGCTTACGAGACCTTCAGCAGCTCTCACTTAGATATTTGAATCGTGCAAAAATGAAACTTCCTTTCCTAACAACAGCTTCTTAAATGTTTACTTTTTGTTTCAGTTATAGTGAATTTCTGATAGAAATTTTATTTCTCCTAGTCGGGGTTTCTTTATTATTAATATTAATTATTAATTAATTATTAATTATTAATATTGCCCTGTCACACCCTCCCAATTGAATCTATCAATAAAGAGAAAACATTGGCATACGACTTTCTATAAGTCTGAAGTTCAGCATATAACTTATATCAGAAACAGAACAGAGGACCGACTCGTTTCACTTTGACATTACTTTCGTCGTCTCCATGCCAACTGTCACAGTTGTATTTTCCTGTTTCTTTTGAATAATTAGATCGTAGACTGACCCTAGAATATCACCTAGCACCTACATCCTGCCCTTTCTGCAGACAGAGAGGGTTCTTTATACAGACGCTTCCCTTCCGCGTGAACATGACGCTTTCTCAATCTCGCGGAATGAGGTCTCCCCAGCAGAAGCAGTCAAGGGCAGCATGTGTGTGACAGGGTTCCTAAGGTCCTGCAGCGCAGTGCCATCAGAAGAACAATGACTCTGAAGAACCGTGCAGTGTCTCTGTATTTACTTTCCCTTTCCCTTTAAACTCTAGGCATCAATACCTGTCCGAAGGTCAGTCTACCTTGTACGACAAGCAACACAACCACAGAGGCTCAGGGAATAAATGGGAGGACACCAGCAAAACGCTCAGCTGCAAGTCCAAAGCCACAAGGTTTGTACTCTGGGGCTCTGTGATTGGCCAGGTTTAAGAAGCTGCAGAGAATGAATGCAGGTCATTTGGAGTGCCTGTACGCCTGCCTGCTCAGGTGGAGACCAGGATTTGCTCTGCTTCTAAAACAAAGTGTGCATTCTTTATTATGATCCTTCCTTTATTACAATGCTTTGCATGTTTCTGAGTTGCTTTAGAATTTTGTTGCTAAGGCTTTCTGAAAGAAGTCTTTAAAATGAGTTTAGCGTATTACCCACGAGATTATGGAATTCTGGCCACTGCTGTGTTCATAGTGATATGAAGTATGACTTGTCAAGCAAAGTCAAAAAGTCGGTGACTTACATAACAAGCCCAATTATCATCTTTAGTTCTGGCCATATCCCTCTATAACAATAAAGTGAATATAGACATAGAAAGTTTTTAACTGTGATTTAAGATATTTCATGTGCAAAACGCAAGACAACCCTTTGCTCAGTGCACCAGAGTTGAAAGATAAAAATGATAGTAAACTGAAATTAATGTACTTCTGGTTTATGTAACTATGAAAAATAATAACAATAAATTGATATTTAAAAGGCCGTTGTGGCTTTACTTGCTTTTGGAGGATGTATTGCTTCACTACAATGTTTTCCAGTCAGAACACTGAGAAAACCAAGGCAGCGGTCTAGTGACCACATACCAAAACTATCCTGTTACCTAGTGAGGCAGTGATGGCCTTGTTTTATTGTTTCATATAGTTGAATGGTTAAGTCAATATATTGTTACTTTAATACTTACTTCCTATCTTTTTAAAATTTATTTAATTAATTTATTTATTTTTACAAACCAATCTGAGTTCCCCCTTCCTCCTCTCCTCCTGCTCTCCCACCTTCTCCCCACCCCACCCCCCATCTACCCCTCAGAGAAGGTAAAGCCTCCCCTGGGAAGTCAAGTAAGTCTGCCCCATCATCTCCTCGAGGCAGGACCAGGACCCCCCCCCCCCACTCCATGCCTGTGGTGACAAGGTATCTCTCCACAGAGGATGGGAATGGGCTCCCCAAAGTCAGGTCATGCACTAGGCTTAGATCCTGGCCCCACTGCCAGTGGTCCCACATACTGCTCAAGCCACACCATTGTCACTTGTCCTCAGGGGGCCTAGTTCGGTCCTATGCAGCTTCCCCAGTTATCAGTTTGTATTCTGTGAGCTCCCACTAGTTCAAGTGAGATGATCCTGTGGGTTTCCCCATCTTGCTCTTGACCCCTTTGCTCATATTATTGGTCCTCCCTCTCTTCGACTGTACTCCGGGAGCTTGGTCCAGTGGTTAGTTGTTGATCTCTGGATCTGCTTCCATCACTTTCTGGATGAAGGTTCTATGATGTCAATTAAGGTAGTCATCAATCTGCTTACAGGGGAAGGGCAGTTAAGGCATCCTCTCCACTCCTGCTTAGATTCTTAGCTGGAGTCATCCTTGTGAAATTCTGGTAATTTCCCTGCTGCCAGGTTTCTCGTTAACCCCATAATGGCTCCTTCTATCAAGATATCTCTTTCATTGCTCTCTCTTTCTGTCCTTTCCCAAACCTGACCTTCCAGATCCCTCCTATTTTCCTTCCCCCTCCTCTTGTACCCTCCCCTCCCTGCTTCCACCCTCATTCCACACTCACTCAGGAGATCTTGTCTATTTCCTCTTCTCAGGGGGAATCCATATATGTCTCTCTTAGGGTACTCTTTGATACCTAACTTCTCTGGGGTTGTTATGTAGTCTGGTTATCCTTTGCTTTATTTCTGATATTCACTTATGAGAGAGTATGTTCTATATTTGTCTTCGTGGATCTGGGTTATGTCACTCAGTGTGTTATTTTCTAGTTCCATCCATTTGCCTGAAAATTTCAAGATGTCATTTTTTTTTTTACCTCTGAGTAGTACTCCATTGTGTAAATATACCACATTTTCTTTATCCTTTTTGGGTTGACGGGCATCTAGGTTGTTTCCAGGTCTGGCTATTATGAGTAATGCTGCTATGAACATAGTTAAGCAAGTGTCCTTGCAGTGTGAGTGTGCATCCTTTGGGCATATGCCCAAGAGTGACACTGCTGAATCCTGAGGTACATTGATTCCTAATTTTCTGAAAAACGGCCACAATGATTTTCACAGTAGCCATATTCCCACCAGCAGTGGAAGAGTGTTCCCCTAACTCCACATCCTCTCCACCATAGGCTGTCGTCAGTATTTTTGACCTTGGCCATTCTGACAGGAGTCAGATGGTATCTCAGGGTTGTTTTGATTTGAATTTCTCTGATGACTAAAGATGTTGAGCATTTCCTTAAGTGTCTTTCAGCCTTTTGAGATTCTTCTATTGAGAATTCTCTGTTTAGATCTGTACCCCATTTTTTAATTGGACTATTTGGTATTTTGATGTCTAGCTTCTTTATTTTGGAGATCAGCCTTCTCAAATGTGGAGTTGGTAAAGATCTTTTCTCATTCTGTAGGCTGTTGTTTTGTCTTATTGACTGTGTCTGATTTACAGAAGCTTCTCAGTTTCAGGAGGTCCCATTTATTTGTTATTCTCACTGTCTACACTATTGGTGTTATTTTTAGGAACTGGTCTCCTGTGCCAATGCATTCAAGGCTACTTCCCACTTTCTCTTCTGTGAGGTTCAGTGTGTAGGTCTTTGATACATTTGGACTTGAGTTTTGTGCATGGTGATAGATATGGATCTATTTGCATTCCTCTACATGTCAACATCCAGTTATATATATATATATATATAATTTTTTTTTCGAGACAGGGTTTCTCCGTAGCTTTTGGTTCCTGTCCTGGAACTAGCTCTTGCTTATTTTTTGCTTCTTTGTCAAAAATCAAGTGTTCATATGTGTGCAGATTAATATCTGGGTCTTCGATTTGATTCCATTGGTCCACCTCTCTGTTTTTATGCCAGTATCAAACTGTTTTCAATATTGAGCTTAAAGTCAGGGATGGTGATGCCTTTAGATGTTTCTTTATTGTACAGGATTGTTTGGATTATCTTGGGTTTTTTGTTGTTGTTGTTGTTGTTGTTGTTTTTTCATATGAAATTTAGTATTGCTCTTTTGAGGTCTATGAAGAATTGTGCTTTGATTTTGATGGGAATTGCATTGACTCTGTAGATTGTTTTTGGTAAGATTGCCATTTATACCATGTCCATGAACATGGGAGGAGCTCTTTCCACTTTCTGATATCCTCTTCAATTTCTTTCTTCAAAGACTTAAAGTTCTTGTCATACATGTCTTTCACTTGTTTGTTTAGAGTTATCCCAAAATATTTTATGTTGTTTATGGATATTGTGAAGAATGATGTTTCTCTTATTTCTTTCTCAAAACCCATTTATCATCAGTATGTAGGAGTTCTCTGGTAGAATTTTTGGCATCACTATGTAAACTATCATATCAACTGCAAGTAGCAACAGTTTGACTTCTTTCTTTCCAGTTTGTTTCCCCTTGATCTCCTTTGGTTGTCTTATTGCTATACTTAGAACTTCGAGTTCTATATTGAATAGATAGGGAGAGAGTGGACAGCCTTGTCTTGTTCCTGATTTTAGTGGGATCACTTTGAGTTTCTCTCCATTTCATTTGATGTTGACTTCTAGCTTACTGTATATTGCCTTTATTATGTTTAGGAATGTTCCTTGTATCCCTGCTCTCTCCTAGACCTTTATCATGAAGGGGTTTTGTATTTTGTTGAAGGATTTTTCAGCAGCTAATGAGATGATCATTCTCTCCATATTTATTCAATATAGTTTACATAAGTGACGCCAAAACCTCTGTCAGAGTGCTATGAACTTTCCTCTTAGCACTGCTTTCATAGTGTCCCATAAGTTTGGGTATGTTGTGAGGTCATTTTCTTTGAATTTTAGGAAGTTTTTAATTTCTTTATTTCTTCCTTGACTCAGTGGTGATTTAGTTGAACATTTTTCAATTTTCATATGTTTGTGAGTTTTTTGAAATTAATGTTGTTGTTGAATTCTAATTTTAAGGCATGGTTATACTATAAGATACATGATGTTATTTCAATCTTTTTGTATCTGTTGAGGTTTGCTTTGTTACTGAATATGTGGTCGAATTTTAGAGAAGGTTCCATGAGGTGATGAGAAGAACATATATTCTTTTGTGTTTGGGTAGAATGTTCTATAGATATCTGTTAAGTCCATTTGGGTTATAACATCTGTTAGTTCCTTTCTTGCTTTGTTAAGTTTCTGTCTGGCAGACCTGTACATTGGTGTGAGTGAGGTGTTGAAGGGCTTAATATATGATTTCGTGTGTGGGGCTTAATATATGATTTAAGCTTTAGTATTGTCTCTTTTACAAATGTGGGCACCCTTGTATTTTGGGCATAGATGTTCAGAATTGGAACTTCCTCTTGATGAGTTTTTCCTGTGACTTTCTTCATCTCTTTTGATTGATTTTAGTTTGAAGTTTATTTATATTAGGATAGCTACCCCAGCTTGTTTCTTAGGTCCATTTGATTGGAAAATCTTTTCCTAACTCTTCACTCTGAGGTAATGTCAGAGGTGTGTTTCTTGTATGCAGCAGAATGATGGATTCTGTTTTCATATCCAATCTATTAGCTTGTACCTTTTTATAGGTGACTTTAATCCATTTGTATTAAGAGATATTAATGATCAGTGATTGTTAGTTCCTTTATTTTTGTTTTTGTTGGTGGTGGTGGTATTGTGTGTGTGTTTCCCTTCTTTGTGAATTGGCTGCTGTGTGATCATCTCTTGCATGTGTTTTTATGGATGTAGCTAACTTCTTTGGGTTGGAGTTTTGCTTCTATACATTCTGTAGGCCTGAACTTGTGGATAGGTATTGTTTAAATCTGATTTTGTCTTGGAATATCTTGTTTGTTCCGTCTACGGTGATTAAAATCTTTGTTGGGATTGCATCTGTGGTGCCTTAGTTTCTACAAAACACCTGTCCAGGACCTTCTGGCTTTCATTGTTTCCATTGAGAAGTTGGGTGTAATTCTGATAGGTCTGACTTTGTATGTTACTTGGTCTTTTTCCTTTGCAGCTCTTAATACTCTTTGTTCTGTATGCTTAGTGTTTTGTTTATTATGTGTCAAGGGGACTTTATTTTTTTTTGTTGTTTATTTTGTGTTCTGTAAGCTTCTTGTACTTTTCATAGACATGTCCTTCTTTAGGTTGGGAAAGTTTTCTTCTATGATTTTGTTGAATATATTTTCTGTGCCTTTAAACAGGACTTCTTCTTCTTTAATTCCTGTTGCCTCATAAGGGGCAATTTAATCCTGGTACTGTGAACCTGGTCTAGGCTGAGGAGCTCATAGGCTCTTGTTGGAGGCTGTTGTGAAGACATCACATACTTTGGCTAAAGAGCATAGAGAAATCAATTAAATTGACCAGGACTCTTCCTTCCTGCTGGCTACCTTTCATTGCATCAGAAGTTGCCATGGAGGCTGCTAAGGAAGACATCAGTGGTCTCACCCAGAGCTGGACCTTGCATGCTTCATACAATGTCACCCAGCCAGGCCAGATGTGCATTAGTGGCATGACTGTTACGGGATAAACAACTGCTTTTTAAGTTTGATTTGATACTTGTACCACAAGAAGGAATTCATAAATGGTTAAGTAAACTTGTTTAAAAGTCCATGGCTAGGGAGTTCAAAGCCCCTGTGGTGGGACTTGCTATGGTTGATTTACTGAGCCTTTTAAATATTTGTGTTTGTACCTGTAGACCTGGATTACAAGGTTTCTTAACCTTCATCAGAAAGCTTTCTGTAGTGGGCAGTAGTTAGTGCAGAGACTCCTAACTGGCCCAAGTGTTAAGAATGTGACTGAGTGCTCAGCCTGAGGATCACCTGTGTCTGCTTCTCACTTCTGGGTCCTTACATGGCCTTAGGGACTGGACTTGACTGGGAATGTCAAGGGAATGAAGAAAAGACAGACAGACACATAGAAAAACTTGGATCAGGTGGCCTGGGCCCTCTGATAGGAAACCAAAAGCTGCCCAAATCTCACCGTGTTTATTCTATACAGTTGAGCATGGAAGCAAGGTTATTGCATACAGATGACTCAGTGAAGCAGATTTAGATAATCTCCATCCATAGGATCAGCCTCTACAGGTGAACGAGTCTTCATGTCCTAAACATGCAAGGAGAAGCGATGATGGACAAATTCAGCGCACACGCTCAACATTTACACTTGGCACCCCAAGTAAGGCTTTGCCATCCCTCTGCCTCACCTGGAGAAGGCTTTGCCACTCTGTAGCTGAGACATTAGTCCTTGATATGCCCATGCTTAGGGCTTTATTTGTTCTCTACATCACCCCATACCACCCTCTAAGGCTCACAAAACTCCCTGGCCAATGCCCTGCCTGGCTGGTGGGTCTAGATGCTATGAGAAAGCAAGCTGAGTGAGCTCAAGGAACAAGTCAGTAAGTAGTAACACTCCAGGACCTCTGCATCGGCTCCTGCCTCCAGGTTCTTACTGTTTTCCTGCCTTGACTTCCCCCAGTGACAGATGTAAAAGCTGTAAGATGAAATAAACCCTCTCTTCCACAAGTTGTTTTTTGTCACGATGTTTGTCACAGAAATAGAAACCCTAAAATGCCAATAGAGAAAGATTGTGTAAAGAACTGTGGCCATAGGCTCTTGCCTACAATTTTTGACAGACATTTCTAGTTATATAAAATTACAGTTTCTTAGCTCTTGATTCTTAGAGATTCTTTTATTTTTTTGAGACAGGAACTATGTTGACCAGGCTGTACTCAAACTGCCTCTGACTCTCATTCTGGATTAGAAGGTGTGCATATTGTTCGTTCCTGATCTTCAGAATGTTGATATGTAAGGATGATGACTTAATGCTAATTTCCAGCTCAGCCTACATATTTAGGGGAGTGAATGCTTCTTCTCTGTCCTTTCAAAGTCTGTGCTGGGCCTAAGACTTAAATTGGCATAGTATAGATTGACAGGAGAAACCACACACGGTTTTATATGAGACCTGCATTTTATATGAGATACACATTTTTATATGAGACCCAGACTCACAGGAATAAGGGTCCTGAATGTAGAGGTGTTGAAGGGGAGGACTGCGATCATTGTAATTTTTAAAAAGTGGCACAAGAGAGAAAGATGCCATGCAACAGAGTTTATGTGGAGGGGTTTTACTACAGGAAAGGGAACATAGACAAGGGAACGGGAGGGAGACCTGCCTCTGGGGGCAAGAGCAGCAGAAGAGAAGAGAGGCAAAGAGAGACAGAAGACAGGCAGAGAATCGGAGAAGAAGAGAGAGAGAGACAGATGATAGAGAAAGAGAGAGAGAGACGGGGCGGGGGGAGAAAGAGGGGGGGAAAGATGGGGCAGGGTCCTTTTAAAAGGGAAGGTAGTGACCATGCACAGCAGGTTCTCTTAGTGGCTGCAGCTGAGCACCTGTGTGTCAGAACCCCAAGGGCAGACCAGTAGAGACGCCTGAATACTAACAATCACTAAATACAGAAGATTGGTAGGTGGCACCAGAAGGTTTTGCATGTACTGATGATTTATGCCAAGAAAGCTTATTAAGAAGTACAGCATCTTCTATACTATTTTCAAGGGGAAGGCCATGGTCAGCAGAAAGCTAAAGCAGACAGTGTTGGCAAGAGAATACAGGATGCCTCAGACACAGCTGTCTTAGGACTAATGACCGCAGCTCTTGGAAGGGAAAGTTGGTTTGCCCAGAACCGAAACCTTAACTCTTTTGAGACCCTGGCCCCACCCCCAGGCGTTGCCAAGTCTGTCCCTGGGAAAGGATACAGAACTAGGCTTGTCCTTTCATCCGGGCCCCTGAGACAACCTGGATTGATCAGACTTCCAACAATATGTATGTTAGAATTGCCACAAGAAAAGAAGACCTAAAAAAATCTGTTGAATCTGAATTTTTATTTAATAAATTAGATAAAGAGAAATAAATTATGTAAACATAAGAACACCAAAGGACTTTCCCATAGGGTACTGGAGCAAACGAGAAAGATGGAGAATAGTTTAACAAAGTTTGTTAACATAGATTGAAGGCTCCCACTATCACTGCATGAGGGTCTATTGTGATTTTAATTGAAATACTGTTTCTTGTATGAACTCGGGTATGCTTTAGTTTGGTTCATGAATGTTTAGAATTGTAATATCCTCTTAGTGGGTTTTGTCTTTAATGAGTATGTAGTGCCCATCCCTGTCTCTTCTGATAAGTCTTGGTTTGGTATCAATTTTGTCACACATTACAGGAGCTATCCCTACTTACTTCTTTGATCCATTTCTTGGACTACATTTTTTATTCTTTTACCCAAAGGTGATATCTGTCCTTGGTGGTGAAGTATGCTTCTCAGGTGCAGCAGAAAGATGGAACCTTTTCTAATTCAGTCTGCTCATCTATGGCTTTTTAGTTAGGAATTAAGACCATTGGGTTGAGTTATTAATGAACACTGTATATAAATTTCTATAATTTTGTTTTGGTGGTGTGAGGTTTTTCCTCCTCTGTTGATGAACTATTCTGATGTTATTTACTTTTCGTGTCCTCTATGGTGTAGTTTAACCTTCTCCAGACTGAAGATTTCCTTCTAGTGTCTTTTGTAGAGCTGGATTGGTGGACAGAATTATTTAAATTTGTTTTTATCTTGTGCTGGTTTTTTTCTCTGGTGTGATTTATTGTTGACTGGATATAGTAGTTTGGGCTGTCATCTGTGAGCTTTCAGAGCTTGTAGAACATTTGTTCTGGCCCTTCTAGCTTTCAGAATCTCTATTGAAAACCCAGGGGGTCTATTAGTGGTCCTGCTATATTAATGGTTCTGCTATATTAATGGCAGGGTCCTCTCGCCTTGAAGTTTTTAATATACTTTTTTCTGTATATTTAGTGTTTGAATATTGTGTCTCTTGAGGAATTTATTTTATACTTCTGTCTGTTTGGTGTTCTGCATGTCTCTTGTACTTTTTCCTTCTTTTTTTTTCATTTTTTTTTATTATTGAGAAAAGGAAGAAAAAAAAAAACAAGTTTCCACCTCCTCCCAGCCTCCCATTTCCCTCCCCTCCTCCCACCCTTCTACCCCTCCTCCCATCCTTCTCCCCCTCCTCCCACTCCTCTCCCCCTCTCTCTCCAGTCCAAAGAGCAGTCAGGGTTCCCTGCCCTGTGGTAAGTCCTAGGTCCTCCCCCCTCTGTCCATATCTAGGAAGGTGAACATCCAAACTAGCTAGGCTCCCACAAAGCCAGCACATTGCGTAGGATCAAAACCCCGTGCCATTGTCCTTGGCTTCTCATCAGCCCTCATTGTTCACCATGTTCAGAGAGTCCAGTTTTAACCCATGCTTTTTCAGTCACAGTCCAGCTGGCCTTGGTGAGCTCCCAGTAGATCAGCCCCACTGTCTCAATGGGTGGGTGCACCCCTCGTGATCCCGACTTCTTTGCTCATGTTCTCCCTCCTTCTGCTCCTCATTGGGACCTTGGGAGCTCAGTCCAGTGCTCCAATGTGGGTCTCTGTCTCTATCTCCATCCATCACCAGATGAAGGTTCTTTTGTACTTTTATAGGCATCTCTTTCTCTAGATTGGCCAAATTTTCTTCCATGATTTTGTTAGAAATATTTCCTGTGCCATTGACCTGGGTTTCTTCTCTTTCCTCTATTCGAATTATTCATGTTTATTCTTTTCATAGTGCCCTAGATTTCCTGGATGTTTTGTGCCTGGGTTTTTTTTTTTTTTAGAATTAACATTTTCTTGACTTAACAGTCCATTTTTCTACCCTTTCTTCAAGACTTGAAATTCCTTCTTCCTTGTCTTCTCGTCTGCTGGTGAGGCTTGCTCTGAGCTGTTTGTCTGACCTCCTCAGATTTTCATTTTCTCTTTTATTTCAGTTTGGTTTTTCATTAGTGATCCTGTTTCTTTCTAAATTCTACTTTCATGTCTTGAATTTTTCATTATTTGTTTCATCCATCTGTTTATGTTTTATGGTCTTCATAAAGGTATTTATTCATCTTTAAACACATTAATTATTGCTATTTTCAAGTCTTTGTCTTGTGCATCAGCTAAATTGCTTTTTCAGGGCTATTGCAATAGGCTTGCTGGCTTATGGAGGAAGTGTATTGTTTTGTGGTTTTTCACTGGGGTTGATGTATCTGGAGTTAAGTAAGATATTTGAAGTGGTTCTTGCTGTAGATATGGTGTTGCCTTTATGTGTTGGGTGTTCCATCCTTTGGTTGCTGTTGCCCACTTTGGGTCCAAGCCAAATGTGACAGCAGAGAGGTCCCTGATAGAACGAGAGTAACAAATGAATGGTAGGTGTGGTGAAGGGGAAGAACTAGAGAGGTCCTTGCCTCTGTGTCTCTACCAAGAGGCTAAGTCCCAAAAGGATGACCGTGGAACTGGAAGGAGGGGTTCAGGTCTAAGGGGGCAGCAACAGGTCTAAGAATAAGTCTGGGGAGTCTGGAATTGAGGGTGGGGAGTTGAATAAAGGCATTTGTCTGAGTCCCAGCTAACTGTAACAGCTAAGGTCCCTAGTAGAGAGCTGTTCTGTGGGTTGGTGGAGAATCACAGAGGAATGGAGATAGGTTAGAAGGAACGGCTGAAAGGGGCACAGCAGGAAAACCAAAGGTTCCCTGGACTCTGTCTGGGTCCATACCAACAGCTGTTTTTCCATTTTGCAACCAAGGCAGACATTGCCAATTGAGTCTGCTTTCAATCTAATCTTGGATTTTCTCAAAATTTTAATAAAGTAACAACTAACTAAAGTTATTATGCTGAGAAAAAGTCGATGTGACTGATAATAAAAGTTGCTTATGGAATGTTTGGTAGCTACACATCACACCCATGTGCTAGAAACCTTTTGTTTGTATTGTTCTTTTACATCAAGAGTTTTGAATAAAAACATGAAAGCCATGAATATGAAAAATATTAAGAGACTTAGGGTAGTGAATGTGGGCAAGAAAGGGAGTCTTGGACATATAATTTGGAGGCATAAATGATTTTATAAAGGAGAGTGTTGTTAGAAGGCATTTCCCCGGTGCAGCATTTCTTACGTTTGGTCAAGGCTTTTCACATGGATCACATAGTAGATATTCTGCAAATCAGATATTTACATTAGACTATAATTCATAACAGGAGCAAAATTACAGTTATAAAATAAGGACAAAAATAAAAACAATTTTATGGTTGGGGGTCACCACAACGTGAGGGTCCCAGCATTAGGAAGCTTGAGAACCAGTGCCCTAGTAGGCTGTATGTCTGTTAGTGCAGCCTATGGCATTAGTTCACACTTAGTTCATGTTTCACCATACATTTGAAAAGTTATGTAATGTGAATGTTGAATGATGGTAACAATATAGAAACAGGAATATATGTGAGTAAGCTAGTTTATGAAAACCTGATGTCAGTGACCTCAGAGGTTACAGGGCATTGTGAGGCCACGTGGGGTGCCAGGAACCAAACCCAGATCCTCTGTAAGAACAGCCAGTGCTGTTAACCAGTTAGCCGGCTCTCCGTTTCAGCTTCCACCATTTTATGAACTGTATTTTTGAAAGCATTGTCTTTATAGAAAGCATGCCAGTTCCTTTGATTCAGATCTCCTTATGTTCAGAGATCAGAGTCAGATTAATTGTTCTTCTGACAAGGCTCATTGAGATCCATTTTTGTTCCCTGTAATAAATTAATAAATGATGAAAGCTTGGCATGTTATATCTTTTAATAACTTTCTAAGGAATTCTGTAAATGCTAATATTTTATAGAATGACCTGTTTCTATTTTTGGAGTGAAATGAAGTAAATGATTGATTGGTGATGTCAGCTCAAGACAACTGTCTGATGCAGCGGACAGCACCATTGGGATCCTGCTCTTGCTATTTTATTGACTGGGTTTACCGTGGAGAATGGTAGTGACATGGGAGTAGGAGTCTGGATGCCAGCTGTGAGATCAGATAGGGTTGTTATCCTGGGCATCACCAGCCCTTCTGCTTCCGTAGATGGAAGAGGACAAAATGCCACTGGCCTCAGACTGTGGGGTTTCATGTGTAAAACTTATCCAAGAGCAAATGAGGGAAAGGCTTTTGTTATAGAAGATGCTGCATTGGGGAACAATACAATGGATAAGTAAAAGAAAAAGTCAAAAGTTTACCAACAGAAAACTGCTATTATGTTATATTGCCATTGTTTTGTGTTACCTTGGTAACTGTTTGTGGGATAACTGCCATCACTCTTGTTGTAAATAGGGCGACGGGGCTGCGTCCCTGGCACCCCAGCCGCCTGGCTAGCTTATGCCCCGAAATAACAACACACAAACTGTATTCATTTAAACACTGCTTGGCCCTTTAGCTCTAGCCCTTACTGGCTAATTCTGATATCCTGATCAACCCATCTCTAATAATCTGTGAGAACCGGTCTTACCGGGAAGATTCTAGCCTAGTCCATCCTGGGTCGGAGCTTCATGGCATGTATCTGCCCGGGAGTGGGGCATGGTGTCTCTCTCAGGCGTCTGCTCCCTAGAGGAGAGCTGTGGAGTCTGACCTCACTTCCTCTTCCTCCCAGCATTTTGTTCTGTTTACTCCACCCACAGGGCCAAGCAGTTTCTTTATTGCTTAACCAATGAAATCAACAGATTGATATATGACACTCCCACATCACACTCTATTACAGTAAAGTCTGCCTTGTAGAAACCAATGTATTTCTAGCACTTTGTGTTTAGTTTGTCACCTTTTCTCTGGACAAATAACAGTCTGCCACAGAGTTTAGAATGCTGTAGTCTTATGTAGATTTCCAGGCATTATCAGAGCGTATATTCAAATATAATTAAATGATTTCAGGGAGATCTGGAGAAGTACCACAGACTAGATGAAGTTCTCCTTGGTTAGCTCAGTTCCAGACTGGCAGACTCCTTTATGATACTTTACTAATGCTGAAGAATTTTGAGCCCACCCAGGATACCAGAGTCTTCTCTGCTACAGAGCCCAGCACTGAAACATTGAATGCTCTTCTTTTTCTACAGTGCCTCCAAAGCCATTACACCTGCAGAATTTACCTACACCCCAAGTCCCCAGGCATAAAGCTTTACCGAGTGCAAAACCAAGGATGGAGGAAGCTAATCCAGCCCCTACGTCCTGTGCCTCAAAAGGGAAACCTAGTAAGGTGTCAGACCTCATCAGTCACTTTGAAGGAGGCAGGTAAGAGTTACCGTGAATGGGAGGGGGGAGATGGCCTTTGAAAGTCATAGCATCTTACTAAGTTTCCAGCCTTTAACAAGGACATTTCAAAAATCAATTCCATGATCCTGCATTAATGGTAGGCATTAACATTTACTACTTCTCATTGCCTGTGTCTGTGTTGTTCTGAGTAACTGCTGTGGCCATGCTGCTGTCCACCCTTGGGAGTAAGGCCACCATGTCATCTCTGACTCCATTGTCCTCACTCTCTGAGGAGCTGCCTCCTATGCATTCTTGCCTTCCTGGGCCCTCTCTAGTCTTTCTGACCCATTTTACTTAATGAGAGGCTACTATGCCAATTCAGTCCACTCCTCTCTTCTTATTGGTACCTCATGGTAAGTGTTACAGAGAGATATCATTACTAAACACAAAGCTCATGCTAAATACCCATTTCATTCTCAGAGAGAGAACTTTATATTCTTTAGTTATAATGTATGGGCAAATGTGTTTTTCTCGTTTAAGAATAAAAGCCAAATCCATATAAGTTACTCTTCTATTTGCACTGCCTAAATTGTTTTATTGTGGAATTGTGTTATGTCACTAGAAATCCAAACAGAATGTATATAGTTTCACTTACACCCATGAAGGCAAATATTTTCACTCATTCAGGTATAATATTGAGATATAATTTCCCATTACAATAAATCACTTTTTAAAAATAATTGTTTTACGATTTTATATGTATGGATGTTTCATGTGGACTATTACATGAACTTTTATATATATGTGTATATATATATATTAACACTATAGTCAGGAATATTTGGAGGATGTACTGGGAAGCATGAATAAGCACAAAACTACAATGTCTTTCATTCAAAATTCAAAATGTAAGTATAAGCCAGCTAGGGGCACAGGCCTATAAACACAACACTTGGGGCTGAAGGAGGGGGGTCCAGAGTTTGAGGAGAGCCTGGCCCCTATTGCAAAACTCTCTCAAAAACAAAACAAGCAACTAAAATGCAATGTATTTACAAGATATTATACTTATTATAATGTTACAAATGCTGGAGAAAAGTGATTAAAAGCTTGTCTTCATGTTTCATTCCTGACCAGTTGTGTTATCTCCTATAAATCCTAAATACCTCCAAAGGGAATTTATGATGTTTTTGATAGCTAAGATTGTAGCAATATTTAAAAGAATGATTAAATTCCTTTAGTTTTCTTCTCATAGTAGATTGATTCAAAAACAGAAGAGTGATCCTTTCAGTTACAGATTCTGTAGCCACTAAAGTGACTGCAGAATATAAGGAGGGCTGGAGACGGAGCCTGGTATAAATGCTATCACCCAGGGCTTGCAGAGACCTCAAAGCATTCAATATTCCAAAGGCCTGGTGTAAATGCTATCACCCAGGGCTTGCAGAGCCCTCAAAGCATTCAATATTCCAAAGACTGAGGTCTCTAACTCTGATCAGTTTTGTGTCCCATTCATTGTGTTGTTTGAATTTATCTCTCCAGGTAAAATGTGGACAGTTTCTATACTGTCTTAAGGAAGGGTGTGTTGTCATTCATGGTTCTAAGCGTATGTAAGATAGATACCACGTTCGTATTTGGGCAAGGCTTTGCAGGAATTCTACTTGTGATGGAATCCATTGCAAGTAACAACAACATTGGCCTGCTGCCATACATGTGGAGCCAATGTCAGATGTTCAAATCCACTGGAAAAAAAACAAAAGCTTAGACTAAATTCAAATTTGTATTAAATGAATTTGTTCTTACTGTTAGCAGAAGTAAGGTAAGGGTAAGGGTAAGGGCGTGGGGATTAGAAATATAGCAAAGAATAGGAAGATGCAAATGAAAATAATAAAATGGAGAAACATAAAGGTAGTATCGGGCGGGAATTCTTTAGTGAATACTGAAAATTTGCCCACATTTAATTTCCAAGTGCTTAAAATACACCTGACCCCAAAAAGTAGGACTAGGCAAAAGGCTGTATTAGCATGATACAAGGAAATGAACGCACCAATTGAAAGTGCGGGCTACATTCACAGTTAAACATCCTGTTGCTAGAACAAAACAAGCCACCAAGTCCTGCTCGTGCCTTAGACCAAAACATTCTGTAGGCAAGCCACTCCCTGGGTGGGATCTCCATAAAGGGAACTGGAACTTAGTTACATCCTTAGACTTTTGTGTGAGGTAGGAACACATCTACTTCTCTATTCCTGGAGCACGTGATCTGGCAATTAGCCTCACCTGCTGACAATAATCTTGAGAGAGCAGATCTCCCTGATTTACAACTACCTGGGACCTTTGTCTGAGATAGAAGCACAGTAACCTTGACAGAACTAGAAACTCTCTGACTTTGATCCACGTGGAAATAGGCTCATATTTCAGGCCTCCACATGAGGTTTGAAGGCAGATGTCGGGAAGGTGTGCATTGTAACTCTCCCTGGTCTCCACAGCAGGGCAGGAACCCTGTTTCACTTCCCTCAGTTGCTTCTTCCTTTCTCGCTATGTAGTAATAAGAAGACCATTTCCTCACTTTCCGTACTGATAGCGAGCTGTACAGAAGCAAAGGCAGCTGTTAATACTCAGCCCATTATCCTGCTATTTCTGTTTTCGAAACAGGGTTTCTCTGTGTAGTCCTGGCTATCCGGGAACTCACGCAGTAGACTGAACTGGCCTTGAACTTCCATAGGTCCGCTTGCCTCTCCAATATCCTATTCTTATCTCACTTACAGGCCACTAGGATCCCTCAGGCATTCCAGAACCAAAGATCAACAGCCCATATGCCCGGCTGCATGCTAAGTCTCTTTAGCCATCACATGGGTACATTATTCCTCGGGTGTGGAGCACTCGAATGACTAGGATGAGGCTGTTCATTTCTGGGCAGGTATAAACACAGTGCCATGAGGTTAGGGCTAGATGTCATGACCCCACAGCAGGACAGCGGCCCTAAAAGGGTCTGCAGAGTGGGTTAATACTGACTTTACTGCTGGCCAATGCCCACAAGCCTTCAAGCTGCTTTTCAGTTCTGACCCCTGTTGTCACAGCCTACTATCTGGTGGAACAAAAGGAGGCCACTGGGTTCTGAATAACCACAGAAAGAAGCCAGGGGGACCTTGCAGGGCCACATGTCACTGCAGTTTGGGGCTGTAGATGAAGACCAGTGAAGTGGCTCAGCAGGAGTAGTGCTCGCTTTGCACGCCTGACCACCTGAGCTCAATCCCTGAAAACTCAGGCCAGAAAGAGAAACCAACTCCCAAACGTTGTTCCCTGACCTCCACAGTGCTTCATAGTCCATGCATGCGCGCGCTCTCTCTCTCTCTCTCTCTCTCTCTCTCTCTCTCTCTCTCTCTCTCTCACACACACACACACACACACACACACACACACACACACACACAGTAATAAATGCTTTTTAAAGGACCAGCTAGCTGAGTGTCATAGTTTCACTTGGATGAAAGTAATACCATCCTGTTAAGTAGAATGATTTGGAGCCAGTAAATGTTACTTTATTTTCTTTTTTGTTGTGGCTTTCTTTTTCTCACATTTTTCTTTCTCCTGGAGTAAGAAAAAAAAATACTCTTTTTTAGCTTAGAAAAACCTCACGATTTTAAAAAATAACGTTTTCCCACAGACAAGCACTGGGCTTTCCCAAGCACACTGCATGGCTATCTTTACTCCCTACCCCACCCCTTCACACACTTGCTGGGCTTCCACAGGCTCCAGCGTCTCCTGAGAACTAGTTTAACTACTGCTTTCCCCTCTCCAGCTTATTGCTCCTGGTACCAATGTACCTTTGATGTCACTTACTGTAGTAGATTGTTGAATGTTTCCCCTGGCATTCCTTTCGAAGATGACAGAAACTGGACAGCTTGGCTCATCTCTGAGGACTTTCTCACAAATTATAAAGACTCTATATACACTATGTATTGAAGACAAACGCAGTAGAATGCGCCACACTTAGGTAGACTGGCCACTTCCAACATTTTATGTATAAGCATTTCTCCTTCTGAAATGTTTTCCCTTCTCTTATTATTGTGGCTCTGGTGTTGAACTTGGACCATATTCTTTTTCTGATTCCTTTCTTTGTTGCTAACTGTCACTATTCGATTCTTCCATTCCTCAGTCCGCAGCAGCAGTGACAGGTTGGGGTGATCGGGATGGAAGGAGGTGACAATACATCTCAATACTCTCTAAAGCATCTTTCCTTAGTGCACATTTCCACCCCATCACCCAGGTTCCACCTCTACTGAAGATGGTAATCAGTCTTAGATTTTTGTTGGCAGCGTATTCACCTGCTCCTCAGTCCATCTGAAATCTTTCCTTGTAACATGGGGCAAAGGTTTAGAGCCGGACTTCTTAGCTTGAATTCTGGTTTTACCACTTGGTAGCCAGGTGACACTGGCTGTATGAAGGAATCTTTCCACATATAGAGTCCTCTGTTTGTGGGCCCCTCTCCAGGAATTATTGTAAGAATAAAACCCCATAACCAGTGTAAGGGCTAGCATAGTCTGAGGCACTTAGTGGATACTTCGCCAATGCTGTCTACTGTATCATTGCACAGAATCATCACAGTAATCTCGAATCTATTAGACTTTGTTGAACTCTTCACACATCAAGCTAAGTTGTAGGAGAAAAGCTGGAACCAGACAAGACCATGTTCGTTCTCATAGGATGTTAGTTTGTTTCAATTTCTTTTTATTTATGTCATAGAAATGTCTCAGTCTATAGTTTTGAGTTTATGTTTCTTCTCTTATTTTGTAGGTTAAAAGTATAGGTTAAAATGTTACTGTTGTCTTAGACCAGCCTCTAGCAGCGTAGGACTTTGATAGGAAGTCACAGAGTCGGTGAGACTAGACTTTTCTGTCTGAGGTGGGTTAGGGAAAAAAGGCACTCACAAATTCTCTTGATGGTTTCCTTCTTTATTCTCTCTCTCTTTTTTTTTCCTTAAAATTGTTTTTTTATTATTACACAGTGTTCAGTCTGCAGGCCAGAAGAGGGCACCAGATCAAATTACAGATGGTTGTGAACCACCATATGGTTGCTGGAAATTCAACTCAGGACCTCTGGAAGAGCAGCCAGTGCTCTTAACCTCTGAGCCATCTCTCCAGCCCCTACTCTCTCTTTATTATCTCTTTTTTCTCATGTTGTTTACAGCTTTTGTACTCCAACAGAGTCTTCCAGGCAGTACAAGAATCAAAACATTTGCATTCCATTTTTAAGTGAGTGATTATAGGTAAAAACATATTTTTCATCTCCCTTACATGATTAAATATTTTGTATATTACAGGTGAGAACAAATTATCCCAAGAACCCACATGCATTCATACCCAAGTAATTTGTTGTAGACTAACCGTGTGGCAAGCAAGATGTTTTTGTCAGGTCTTTTATTGGCAGGTTACAGTTTGCAGTTACAAAGAAAGGGCCAATTACTTTATTACTTACCTTGAAAGGTAATCTTATAAGGATTTTTTTTGTTTTGTTTTTCGAGACAGGGTTTCTCTGTAGCTTTGGAGCCTGTCCTGGCACTAGCTCTTGTAGACCAGGCTGGCCTAGAACTCACAGAGATCCGCCTGCCTCTGCCTCCTGAGTGCTGGGATTAAAGGCATGCGCCACCACCGCCCGGCTCTTATAAGGAATCTTAAAGCACTCACAAACCTAAACTTTTATATATGAAAAAGGATCAGTCAACTCTACTTAAAATCTTTAGGGTACATAACCATTCGTTAATGTTTGAGGGCAGAAATGGGTATGAGGACTTTGGTCATCAGCCAAACGTAACAAGGAGAGTAGTCAGCCAGTAATAATTGGGCTGCTTTGTTCTTGTTCCCTGACCTTACAGTGTTCCTCATTCAACCATGTGCCTTTCTAAGACTTTAGATTGTCTCCTTGGGTTTTCCACCTCAACGCTATTTAACAAAAACATCTTAGTCTAACTTTGTTATTTTTGAAGCTTTATTTCAGCTGTGATGCACTCCAAGACTTGTGAACACATCTCCCGACATTAAGGTTAAAAGCATTTAAACTAGCTAGCCTATTGGGATTTAACTGTTGGTCATTAGCTTGAGCTACAATCCATGCAGCTCCTTGGGCGAGACTCACAGACCCTGGCTGTGAAACATGTCCTTGATTTTATTTTCATTCATCAAAACTCTGTGTAGGCTATCATTATTATTATCAAATTAGACAGTACAGCTAAGGAGAGGTCATCTTCTTGACAATCCACAGGTAAAAATTCCCAGTAGGATGGGATGTTTCAAGCGATAATCACACTATATCACAGGCAGTGGAGCTCTCCCCAGGTCCACTCACACCATGCTAGATACCAGAGAAAGAAAGCCGCAGCAAACATGTAAAGACACAGCAGAAGCAAAAGACATTCCAGGGTCTGCAGTCCTGTGTCGCCTTGCCTAAACGAGATGGACCCATCAGAGTCCCTTCTGGTGCGCTGATACCAGGAACTTCAACTACAACTTGCTGCTCCTCTGGTATGGCCAACAGCAAATTGCTGTACAAATATTCCCATAGGAACATAATTATGTATTGGGAGTGAGGTTCCATTGTCCAGTTAGTGCTATCAAGATTATGTAGACTATCAACAGTAATAAGGGCTTAAAAATGACTAAAAGAAGATTAGAGGAAGGGATGAAGTGTACTGCTTAGGGAGACCAACCAAGAAAGGGTTCTCAAAAGGCCTGAGTGACAGAGGGAGGAGTGCACTTTACCAGTGCCCGGGGGAAGATGTGCTGGGCGGAGACGAGCAGGGCACTGACCCTAATGTGCACACAAATGGAGAACTACAGAGGGGCAAGGCCACAGTTAGGAGAAGGCTGTCCCAGGAGATGGGAGATGCAGGAGCTGGAGAAGCTAATCTTACAGGTTTCCTGGATACATTTGTGGACTCTTGCATGCTTAAGGATCTGATTTGTAAGGACTGGATTGGAAAGATCAGGAGCAAAATTAAAGATACCAGCTGGCAGCTACTATCCTATTTATTATGTATAATAAAGGTTTAAAAATGTTTCTGTTTTCCAAATCAAACCAACTTGGGTTTATAACAAGTTTATAAACCATAAATGTCTATGCTTGTTTGCAGAAATGATTAAAAAGTAAAGATCTTGGGAACAGGTATCCTCATGAAACAAATATTCTTTTATCTCAGTCTTTACTGAATGAGTTGTACTAGTAAACGGCTCACGGGAATGCTCTAACCAGGAAAGAAATGTTCAGGTTCATTCAGTCTGCTTTTGCTGTGAGCCAGCCACTGACAGCTGAGCCACCTCCAGCCTTCCCCCTTTTCTTGTTTAAACGCGACTCATGTCCCAAGGATCCGTGTTTCCAAAACCACCATGAATAAGAGTCGTCTCTTTTCACCTGGAATTGACTTGTCTTCATGCTAAAACTTTTCATGCCGATGTTTCTTTTTCTATTTTATCTTATAGTGTTTTGTCAAGTTACATCGATTTGCAAAAAGATTCTACAGTGAACCTAAATATTCCTCAAACTCCGGGACAGCATGGATTGACCTCCACACCTCCACGGAAATTCCTAACCCAGCACTCTCCACAGAAGCAGGAAAACAATACAGATCCGACTCAGGGCCAGCGCGGTGGTTTGGCCAACGGTGTGGTGGCTGCGCAAAGTCGGGCGGATTGTGGGGACGGGAAAGCGGCTGTGAGGAGCCCAGAGGCTGCTGTTCAAAGTGCTGAGGCCTCTCCTGACACACACTTGGTGAACGGAGAAGGAAATGAAACTGCCACAGATTCTGCATCATCCATAACCAAAAACCATGATGAAGATGCCTCTGACAGCAGCCGCCGGACTCGGGGTGCTGACTTAGGGCTGCCCTCCAAAGGAGGAGGGTCAGGGATGGAAGCTGAGCTACCAGAGAAGGAGAATGGCGTGAACACCATGGAACTGGATAAGTTGGACCAGCACCCTGAAATGAAGGTAAGCAGAAGCTGTCTCGTTGCAGGGGAAGCATGGCCTAGTGTGTTCCGGTCCAGGCTGTTTCACAGCACCTGGGAAATGCGTGCGTGACTCGGGTTATCCACACCAGCAGATGAACCATTTGCAAGCTCTGGGAGCTACTGGGTTCTACCCTGTCTCAGAAGTGTTTCCCTTTTTCTTCCTGTGTGGCTTCTTTTGGTCGCTCTGTTGTGATTTCTAAAAGCATGGTTGTATTGTAGACAAACCACAGCAACCACGTTGTTTCCACTTGGGAGGCAGATGTTCTTTGAGACTCTAGATTTCGGTGCTATAGACCGGTATTGTTTCTGTGATGTAAAAACCACAAGCCTAAATAGGAAAATGCAGGAAATACTAGCTGCCACAGCCAGGGGTGTCACCCTAGACAAGGGTGGGACTGTAGGAAAGTGGCCCAGCGCCAGGAGATGAGACTGATCTGAGACGGATCCCTTACAGTGAAACACGGGCTCACGTGTAGCCCTCTGACTGCTTCCGTGTGTGCGCAATAAATAGCTCAGGTTGTTGGGGTGACACAGTGGAGCCGAGCTCACATCAGATAGGAAATCTTGCTAGCTGTATTTTATCAAACTTTTAAGAAAATCTTTTTTTAAGAATGAAAAAGAATATTATTGATCAAACAGAACCAGAAAATCTTGAGACTACTTCTGGCTCATCCATTAACTCATAGGTATTTTGGTATGATTCTAGCTATAGATTTGTTTTGGTCTTGTTTATTTCCGTATCTTACTTTGGGATTTTAATTACATGGCTTTCATGCCATGCTTTGGATATCTTGTAGCAAAGGTGTCATGTAAGTTTCATTCTGAATTTCCCTAGTCTTTAGCATGCTCTGTATTTCTCTGAAAATGAGCTAGAATTCTTTTCCTCAGTCTTTCTCAGTGATTATACTAAATAAAATCAAAACTTTGACAATTGTAGGAACATCATCAAATAGAAAATCCAAATCTTAAATCTGTTTCTGAAAATTTATGCTTATATACCCTAGCATCAGCAGACACTCTTAAGTAAAGGGCCGGTTCTAAAATGTTAACGTACTGATTGGTGGTTGTATTTAGAACAGTAGTGTCAGTGCGATCAACGAAGGTTATAATTCTGAGCAACTGGGTGGGAGAAAGTGACTCGTGCTTCACACCATTGTCTGAAAAGCAAAGAAACACAGCACAGCAAAGGGATTCTCCTTGTTCATCAGTGAGCAGGAAAAGCCTGGTGTTTCTGCACATGAGAAATAGTGACAGGAAGAGACAGGCAGAAACACCTTGTCTTTCACAGTTGACAGGAAGAGACAGGCAGAAACACCTTGTCTTTCACAATTGACAGGAAGAGACAGGCAGAAACACCTTGTCTTTCACAGTTGACAGGAAGAGACAGGCAGAAACACCTTGCCTATCACAGCTGACAGGAAGAGACGGGCAGAAATACCTAGTCTTTCACAGTTGACAGGAAGAGACAGGCAGAAACACCTTATCTTTCACAGTTGACAGGAAGAGACAGGCAGACACACGTTGTCTTTCACAGTTGAGATGGCATCCTCAAGGATCGCTGTGATGCAGCAAGTGCAGCCCCTATCCAGGAACTTTGCTGGTGGCTTCTGCGGTTGGTTCCTAGCTACTTCTACGTTGTGTTCTGCTCTGTCGTAGCTGCATATTCTTAGATGACTTTTACTTGACTTGAGAGAGAGAATGCAATTTTCTTTTTCTTTCTTTTCTTTCTTAGAAATAGATATCTTTCATACAATATATTCTGATTATTCTTTCCCCTCCTGTTTCTCTCAGATCATACCTCTTTCTCCACCCAGACAAATTCATACCCTTACTTTCTGGTTGTCACTAGAATACAAACAGGAATCTAGAAATAAGATAGGAACAAATAAAGCAGAATAGGACAAAGCAATCTTTTTTTTAGCTAATGAAGCATAGAGTAACACAGGGCCTTTCCCTGAGAGTCAGTGGATGGCGTGTGTGGTGTGGGGTGAGCTGTTGATCCAAACACCACCAATATCAGCAGGTTGTAGTGTGTTACCCTCCTTCTCCGAGACTTGCCACGTTGTTTCATTATCTCAGAATGCAATATGTCAATAGTATAGGGATAGTGTATTTTGTTAATTTTGTTATTTTGTGTATTTTAGCACAATTAGGAATAAAAAAGTTCTTTTTAAATTTTTTAGTAGAATATTGTAGAGTAAGCAGTTTGAACAAGGAAGAAGTAATAATGCTCCTCTGGCTCGTGATTGGACAAGCTAATAAAACTGTGTAGCTAAGGGATATAAACTGCATGACCACAGAGCCCTTTTCCGCAATAACGTAGTAATTCTTTGTAGTTATGTGTGATAAAATTCCCTTGGTGACCTTCAGATCATCCAATGCTTCTTGGACTTTCTAATGTGATAAATTTTTAAGATATAATGGAAGATTTTAAAATTCATCATGCACACAACTGAAAAAATAATTGCTCTGTCTTTAGATGAGTAGATCAAGAATTTCAGATAGATCTCATTTAAACAAATAGTCAACCTGATGTCCATATTCCTGAGAGCTGGTTTGTAAGTTCTAGTGGGTAGTACACCTGCCTGTATACCCTTGATGAAGGAAGAGCCCTTCTCTGTCCAGAAAGGTAGTTCTCTTCCCCTGAGCAGGAGGCTTCAGGCCACCCATGGTGCAGCAGGGTGGGAAGGAATGCCTGGCTAGCTGGCCAGGCTAAACAGATTAACCCCAAGGATCGTAGCCAGACTCCCCTCCTGTCCTCAATGAATGTTTCCCAAATGCCCACAAGCAGAGGGAAGATGAAAGCAATGGCAAATGTGGTGGAATATTATTTTAACTGGGCAAAGATGTACTACATTTGTTTATGTTGCAGAATATTACTTTAACTGTGCAAAGGTGTGTTACTTTGTTTATGCTGCATTTGTTTAATTATGTAAAGATATGCTACGTTTATTCCACCTTGCCTGCCTAAGACAGCTGATTGGCCCAGTGTAGACAGAAGTTTCCATCCTACCTGGTCCTGCAACCATTCAGTCCCAAATAAACGCTCAGAGGCTTATATTACTGTATTGATTATATTAATTATAAACTTATATTTATATTAATTATAAACTGTTGGGCCTATTGTTTAGGCTTCTGAGCATTCCCCTGCCTCTGCCAACTCACAGAGCCCCTGGAATTGCATAAACACATGAACTTCCATGGCTTTATGTGGTTTCTGGGGCGAGGATCTGAACACCGGTTCTCAACTTGAATGGCAAGCATTTTATCTGTTGAGTCATCTTCCTAGACGTGCAGTTGGCCTCACCTGCCTTATCATGAGCTGAAGAAGAAAGGGAAGGATGAAGATAAAACTGAGATTTAGAACACAAACTCTGGCAGTTTGAATGAGAATGACTCCATAGGCTTGAATTTATTTGAAAGTATATATTTGAGTGCTTAGTGGCCAGGGAGTAGAATTATTAGGAGATGAGGTCTTGTTGGAGGAAATGTGTCATGGGGGTGGGGCTTGGGGTTCCAAAAGCCCAATGTCTCTCTGATCAAGATATATATATATATATATATATATATATATATATATATATATATCTGATCAGGATATAAAGCTCTCAGCTACTGCTCTACCGCCATGCCTGTCTATTCCTGTTATGATGATATGATGATCAGGAACTAACCCTCTAAAACTATAAAGCAAGCCCTCAATTAAATGCTTTCTTTTTTTAAGGGTTGCCTTGGTCATGGTGTCTCTTCACAGGACAGAACAGTGAGTAAGACAGTAAGTGAGGATAAATTCAGTGCTATTAGCAGACGTCTGTGACAAGCTATATAACTGAGTACTGACGGACCACGGCATAAAGGTGGCTGGCTCTAAGGTTGGGCCTTGCTTTATCGAGGTGAAAGGTGTCCCATGGGGTATGTTAAAGAGGAGCCAGAGGGCAGTAAGTAAGATGGTTAGCTATTATGACAACTTGTGACCATGCTTCTGAAGGATTTGGGCACAGAGAGCAGAGCCCATCAGCAGCCTCCCAGCCTTGCTGAGGGCCTGAGATGCGGGTATGGAGAGCTGGTCAGAGTCTGTAGCTCAGCAATAGGAGCCAGGGAGAGCAGAGGCCAACGTGGGCTCAGCTGAACACTGAAATAAGGCAGAAATTTGGAAGGATCCGCTGAGGTCACGGTGTGCTAGAAGATCTGGTTTGTGCAGGAAAGAGGAAGATGGGGTCTTGAAAGCATCAGTTGTATGTGTCTGAGAGAACAGAAAGAAGACCTGCACAATGATCCAGTACTCAGGAACAGACTCGAGGTATTTTCTAGGTATGGATACCTCTGTGGAAAGTGAATACCTCATCTTGGAAACAGGGTGGATCACAAATAAAAATAAATTTTTAATTTTGTGGGTTTTTAAAAGAATTTTATATGATTCTTACCCATGTCTCCCCTTAGCCCCCCCTTATCATTCCCTCCAAAATCCATGGTCTGTTTTGATTATTCTTGTCACTAGCATCTATGTATGTGTATTTAAATGCATGTACACACACCTACAGAGCTATGTAGCTCTTCCCTTCTGTGCATGGGTCTAGAGGCTTACCACTAGGGATTGTACAACCTATATGGGAGCCCATCCCAAGATGAAACTAATTCTTCCTGTCTAAGCAGACTCTGACAACCTGTAGATCTGCAGTTAGGGGCAAGACCATGAGGAATCTCCCTTGTCCATGTTGGCACATCAACTGCTGTTGTCATTGTGGTGGTCTTGTTCAGGTGACCATACTGTTGCGATTCCATAGGAGTATTTTCTGTCAAGCCTAGGGAACACTACCTAACAGCATTGTCCCGGGCATCTTACTTTCGTGTCCTCCCACCCACTCCTTCACACTTGTTCCTGAGTGTTAGGTGTCGGAGTTTCACTGCAGATATGTCAGTTGGAGGTGGACACCCTGCAGTCCCCTCTTCTCTGCATTATGACTGGATGTGGATCTTTGATGATGGGTAAGGTTTATACTTATCTGTGGGTATAAAGATGGGCATTCAGAATTCAGTCAGAAACTATGTTTGTTTGGGAAAATGGCAGCAGTAAGTTCTCCTCTCAGGTCACCAGCCGGGGTGTTTGGCCTATCTATAACACTAGCCACGAATCCTCCCTTAAATCCAATTAGAAAGATTATTGGCTACCCCCACAGAAAAGTGCCGCTGTTATACCGTTGTTGATATCTTACAGGTTCAGTCATGGGTTTCGTAGTTGTGTAAGACTGTTATTTGTGAAGGCACTGAAATGATGCATTGAAACTGAAGCACCACTTGAATTGGAGAACACAATGTTTATTTCCTACATCGATGCCAATTTTTATGAAAGAACGGGCCTCAAGAAATTCTGAGATGTGTCTATAGAAAGCCACCCCCTCTTCTGATGTGGAGGAATTTAAATAATGAACAGCCAACGTGGGTAGGAATTCCCCAGAGCAGAGAATCATTTCACCGCCTGGTGGTTAGCATGGATCTTTTGCATACACGTGTTGAGTAAACGGGAGATGGGACAAAGTGCAGCAAATTTGTCATCTGTGAGCAACGATTTAAAATGAGGTTTCCTGCTTAAAATGAAATCTCGCGAGAGTTCATATACTGAAGAGCTAAGAAGCGTAATTTCAACCACTCATCCATTGCAACAAAGCAAAGCTGTAGCAGCAAGTAAAGGGGGACTAACCGTGGAGAGAGAAGTACCTGAAGGGATGTGGAAATTGCTGAGATGGCATTGTAGGCCGAAAGAAATTTACATACATATTCTATTACTATAAAGGGGAAACTTTTTTTATTATGGTGGTGTCATTGAAATATATTTTTATTTGGAGAATCAACTTTCAGTATATGAGTGTAGTCACATGATATTTAGGTGGTGGTGTTTTTGTTCTGGTTTGTTGAGATTGCTGCGCTGCTGTGGGGAGGCTGGTTTTCCCAAACAGAGGCTCTCTCTAGCCTGGACTGCCTGGCAGCTCAGTGATCTTCCCAGGTAAATGCTAGAACGACAGTCAAGAGCCTCCGAAGTAGGCTCTAAAAGGATTTGGAGCTTTGGGGGGGTTGGTTGGTTTTTTTTTTTTTAAGGAATCAGATGGACTGGAGAGGCAGCCCAGCAGTTTAGCGTCTAAGGAATCGGCTGAACTGGAAAGAGCCCAGTAATCTAGAGTGGACCAGAGTTCAGATCTCAGTGCCCACGAAAAGGCCCAGCTCCCCGTGCAAGGCTATGGCCCCAGCTCTGCGTGGGGATGGAGACGGGATCAATGGCTCTTGCTGGCTTTCAGCCTAACTAAGAAAATAAGAGTCCTGTGTTCAGAAAGAGACTCTGCCTCAACGGCATAGGTGAAAAATGGGCAAGGATCCTTGAACTGTCATGTGACTTCTGTGTTAGTGTGCACAGGCACACGTCATGCAAATGCACACACAGTCACAATTATATAAAAAAAATCTTTAAAGAAGCAAAATCCTTTTACCTTCAGGAGAGGTAATATAGGGTGCTTCTTCATATAATTTACTATATTTTAAAATTATTTAGACTTGTGATTATTTGTTAGTTATCTTGAAATGGCAAGCCTGCTCCTCTAGGAGGAAATTGGGTTGTTTATTGAATCAGTGTTAGGTAGCCGTTATTGTTTCCAAGACTCACAGTACAGAGGGTTTCTCAGTGAAAGGTTAAGGGCAAGGAAGAAAGAGCTCAGATAATTCTGAATTTGCAAATGTTAACAAACTGTAGCTACTTATTTAAATATCTTATGTTAAAAAAATCAGGCTAGACCCAATATGTCAATGAAACTAAACCTATTTCAGTCTGGAGATGTGGCTCAGTAAGATTACTTGCCTGGTATGTTTGAGAGTTCCATCAAAAGTACCACAAAAAATAAGATAACATATAGCCACTTCCTTATTTACACATAAATTTAATTAAGCCCGGTGACATAAAAGGAAGCATCAACTCAAATTAACATCAATTTCTCCCATACTCAAAGAACACAGGTCACTTCTGTAAGCCCCATGCAAGGCTTTCTTCCAAGCAGGGAGCAACATTCAGCGGTGCTGTAAACTGCTGTGACCTTGAATTTAGTTACTTCAGACACTTGCTCTAAGCTTCCTGCTGAGGGCTCAGTCTCCAAGACCCACGTGCTTCACTTAAATTGCAAACCATAAACTCAACCTGGGCTTCTGGCCATCAGCTATAAACGAATTCACAAGACGCCCTCCTCAAGGTTGGTTAACTTGAGTGGTTTCCAGAACTAAGGGAAGGAAATGCTTCTGGTCACTGGTTTCCTGTATGGAATGTCACAAAAATTAAAGACAGATGTGTAGGGCGGGGACCAGAGAGGAGGTCAAGCCTGCCCTCTAGGGTAGCATTGGCTTGCAGGAAGCCTGTGTTCAGCTGCACAGATGTTCTCCAAGCTGAACAGATGTTCTCCAAGCTTGGGATCTTCCACGTGGTCGGGAGGGACCTTTGAGTAGGCACGGTTGCTGATAGACGGAAAGGAAAGTTGTGCCTTTCTCTTCAAGTTCTCGCTGGCATTCTTTCTTTGCTGGTATGGACAGCACAGGACACCTTCCAAATGAAGAGGCTCATTGGGGTCTACTCTTGGGCATGGCCAGCTCCAGGTCAGAGGTGTGGAGGGGGGTTATTTGTAATCTGCCTTGGAAACACATAGGAAAATTTTCTTAGATCTGTCATAATATATGATAAATATCACAGAGCGCCGTCTGGGTAGATATAACATTTCTTTGTAAATCAACAATAGGTGTGTTTTAGAAAATAATCTTTTAAATTGGAAACTATTTTTCCATTAAAATTTATAGATTTTATATACCTAATGATTATTAAAATGCTCTTAAAAAGTCTGTGTCAGCTGGAATTTCTTTGGGGAAAAATAAAATATATATTAAAATGCACCATAGCTACAACACTCTGTGTTAGAGCAGGTTTTGTTAGCAGACAATTGGTACCTGTGTTCTTTGTTCATATCATATGACTGGAATTGATGTCATGACTTTTTAACTGTGGGACCCAGCCATCTTCAGCTCAGTATTTTTGTTGTGTGTACATGGCCCGTAAAGCAAGAATAAAAATTGTGCCTGTTTTATAGCTAAAAAGATGACAGAGACTGAGGCATACTGACACGTCTTGAATCCCAGCACTGAAGTCAGAGGCAGGCAGATCTGTGTGAGCTCTCAGCCACCTTGGTATATACATGGCAAGTTCAGGACAGCCAGCCAGACTGCATAGAGAGACCGCCTCAGAAAAACACAAACAAATCAAATTATGAAAGATATGACCATAACTCAAAGTCGGCGATTACATGTTAAAGGCTCTTTAGATGTGAACATGTGGAGGAACCTAAACCAACGCTCCGTTAGTCTAACCCTCACCTGTACCATAAGATACCTACGGCTTGTTCTGAGAACGCAAATCTAAGTGATTAACCTTGCCGCCAGTGGGCGAGCTGAGTACTGCTGCCACCCCATGGCTCTGCCGAGTATGACATGTGTTCGATGTATTCATACTTGGCCAGGTTCAGCTCAGGTACTGTGCGGTCAGCAAAGCATTGTTTCTTCTAAGCATCCTATTCAAGACCCCAGAGATCCGTGACCTCAGTGACGACCTCATTTCATGTCAATAATAAACACTGTAACCTGTCAGCGTGTTTTATGACCCATGAGAAATACTTTATATTTTTAGCAAAATAAATCTGCTGAATTATTTTTTAAATAGTGTGAGGGGCCAGGAAAATGGCTCAGCACTTGCTAAGCAAGCAGAAGACTAGAGTTCAGATTCCCCAGAACCCATGAGTGCATGTAGTGACCACGTATAATCCCAAATTCAGGAAGACAGACAGTGTTCTTGCCAGCGGTGACAGCGGTGTTGCCAGGCACAGATGTCACAGCAGTTCCATTCCGATCAGATTGCGCCGTCTGCTTGTGCTCAGATATCCCTGAAACATTAGGGAAAACTGCTTTGATGGAGCTTTCTCATTTGGTGTTTGTTACTTAAGGAAAATGTCTAGCTTCCTTTTCTTATGTGCAAATATCTGATTTTTTTTTTTTTTAGGAGACTAATGAGCAGAAACTTCACAAAATAGCCAGTGAGCTTTTGCTTACAGAAAGAGCGTACGTCAGCCGGCTCAACCTCTTAGATCAGGTAACAGTTTGCCCTGGGGATGGGAACATTTCAGGAACTGCAGTGCGGCCCTGACTGGTTTGGGTAGTGAAAGCTACGTGCTCTAAGGAAATGTTCACAGCCTCATTGATAAACTTGCTGACTACAAGATGTTTGCAGCTCATAAGAGTCTAGGTTTCTGTATGCAAGTCACAGAATGACTGTGTTCCATAATGTCAAACTTCATTCTGTCTTGACCGTTTGTTATGTTCTTGGGAGGCCATGTTAACTGCTGAAATTTAAGCAGACTCAAGGGTTCCTTCAGTGGCACAGCTGTCTTGGCACTGTGTCGTGCCAAGGCTTTGGAAGCCCACTGTTCAGCCTCGTGTGGAAGCTGGCTGGTCATCCAGTCATATTGGTTGCATACTGGGTCTGCTGTACCACAGTTTGTACTTTAATTATCTACAGCCTCGAGCATGGTTTCTTCCGTACACTTAGAGAGTTCCTAAGTGCATCAGGCTGGCTTCAGAATGCTCTGTGGTCCCACAGTAGTGGGTCACCCACTACGGCAGGCATCTCTTGCTAAGAGAGGAAGTGGCCGCGTTTGAGGGTTTGTTGTTTTGTTCTCCTTTTTTGCCACTGGTAAACTGGGATGTTGAAGGAACACAGGGTCCTGGTCACACCTTATTGCTGGCTTCCAGGGTCAGCCATTGTTTGGATTTTGTGAAACCACTTTACATTTGTATTCTGTGCAACAGTGGAGTTGTAGTTCAGATTATTGGTGTCAATGAACTTCCCTGTGAGACCGAAGCAAGCCTGGGGCATCTGAGCCTTTAAGATGGCTTTTCTTCCTTATGGGTATGCAGTCTCGGAACGAGTAAGCGCTCCATGGTGAAAAGAGGTCTTTTCTTCTAGGCAAGTTGTTATTTTTCTTTAATGTCAACTTAATTTGACTACTTTTGCCAACATTTTACATGCCTTAATCTGTTAATTATATGGCACCCCATCTGCTAGTCTATAAGGAGATAATTTGGTAGTATGTTTTGCCTCCCAGTAATAAAGAAAATTAATAATCGTTTGGACATCATGAGGGAACGGACTTTCGTCTGCCTGGTTTTAACAAAATGGCAGTTAAGGAGTACTGTAGCCCTCGCAGAGTGTAGCTAAAAGTTGAAGACTCTGTTTTGTCAATTATCTTCCAGGAACATGTTACAGTGTCCAGGAGATCCCTGAGCACACAGATAAGTGCTCAGGTTACCATGTGTTATTATCTATTTAAAAACAAATTAAAGCCGGGCGATGGTGGCGCACGCCTTTAATCCCAGCACTCGGGAGGCAGAGGCAGGCGGATCTCTGTGAGTTCGAGGCCAGCCTGGTCACAGAGCTAGTTCCAGGACAGGCTCCAAAGCCACAGAGAAACCCTGTCTCGAAAAACTAAAAAAAAAAAAAAAAAACAAATTAAAATATGAGAACTAAAAGGTTATTGTTGTTGTTTTTGTTCTCTCATTGTCCAGATATTAAACACCACTTCTACTATGGGAGTTAAGTTCCCTATCCTCCCCTTTCAAGATACATAGAGTATTAGCAGGAAGTACGTGACGTCAGCAACCACCACACCGTAGTCACCTTTCTGGTGCTGTGATACGACCCTGACAGAAACAAGCCAAGGAGGAAAGAGTTCCTTTTGACTTGAGGTTCAAGGCCAGGGCACAACCCATCAGACAGGGAAGGCCAAGAGGACAGGAGCTTGATAAAACTGGTCACATTGTATCGTAGTCTAGAAGCAGAGAGCGGCTAGTGTGCTGTGCTGTGCTGCTCAGCACCTCTCCCCACTGAGTCCAAGACCCCAGCCAGGGAATGCCACCACCCACATGGGCAGGTTTCCCATCTCAGTTAATGCAATCAAGATGATTACCCAAAGACATGCCCAGGGCCTGCCAAGTTGACAGTTAACACCATCACACACCATCAGAGCAATGTATAGTTGCTATAGATGTCATCCAATCATGGTAAGGGAACACTATCACACCGTACACATAACCTTTCCACATCCCTAATTACAGCCATAGATGAGAGGTGTAAATCCCTGTCAGTTGGAAATTCTCTGGCACAGAAAAACTCTATTAACTATGGACCTTACCATCATTCTATAGGAAAAGTTAAATAACACATAGGTGGGGGCATAGTTTTAGTTAGAAATAACTCACCCTAATTCACACTTAAAATTCTTCAAAATCAAAGCATGCATTTCCTCCTACCTTTCAAGGAGTGATTGATTTCTTAAGCCACAAACTTCCCCATTTATTCAACGAGGTGTCGTTTCTAGCCCAGTGCAGACCTGCTACCGTGAAAATCAGATAACCAAGAAATCTAAGTAACATTTGATTTATCTTTTATTCAGGTATTTTATTGCAAACTGTTAGAAGAAGCGAACCGAGGCTCATTTCCTGCAGAGATGGTGAATAAAATCTTTTCTAACATTTCGTCAATAAATGCCTTCCACAGTAAATTTCTGTTGCCAGAGCTGGAGAAGCGGATGCAAGAATGGTAAGAATCAGGAGTGCTGTGCCTGAGACATGCATGCAGGGTGCTACTCTTCAGCTTTTACAGTAGAACAGACACACCACACGCTGCTAATACCACAGTTAGTATAGTGCAAGGTCTTCATATAGAAACTGGACTGTATTCTTGGGTTTCTTGGAATAGGCGTTTGCGTCTGTTCTCTGAACAGTACCCTGACTAGTGAAGACAGGACCAGGCGTGATCGGCAATTCCGACAGTAGGCTCTTTCTGCGATTCCGAAGCTCCCATCTAAAAATGTGTTCTTGCTAATGTTAGAATAGGTCATACAGAGAGCCTGCTCTCTCTGCAGGCCTACTGATTTCCTCATTCTATAAGAATCTTTAATGACCTTTCTATATTTAATATAGGGAAACTACACCCAGAATTGGAGACATCCTGCAAAAGTTGGCTCCGTTCCTGAAGATGTACGGAGAGTATGTCAAAGGCTTTGATAATGCCGTGGAGCTGGTTAAGAACATGACAGAGCGTGTTCCCCAGTTCAAGGCAGTGACGGAGGAGATTCAGGTAATAGTCCACTTTTCTCCCTGCTCACAAGTTAATTTTTCCTGAGAAATTATATGTTCTTCAAGATCTCAAATTGAGATGAAAGTATTTTTCCGAGAAACTAAGCCAAAATCCATTCTACTCTTAAATTCTGCAAAGACAGTATCTGCACAGTTAGATCAGTTATTGAGTGTGTACCACCTGCTTAGTGCTTGAAAACACTCAGTGTGCATTGCTTTTAAACTTTTTAGTTAAAATATACTTACAGCATTTTTATTTGAAATAATTACTTACATTTCTCCTTTCCCTTTCTATGTTCCTCTTACTCCCTCTCAAATCTATTGCCACTTCTTTAATTGTCATTGTCACGTGTGTGTGTATAAATGCATACACACACCCCACACACATACACCACACACACACACCCCATACACACACCACACACATGCACCACACACACACACCACACACACACCACACACACACACCACACACACACCACACACACACCCCATACACACACCACACACATGCACCACACAAACACGTGCACACACCACATGCATGCACCCACCACACACAGGTGCACACAGCATACTCACACCCCCGACACACACCCCACACACATACACTGCACACACAAGCACACACACCCCTCACACATGTACAAACACACACCACATGTGCTCACACACCCTGCTCCATCCACCAAGTGTTACTAGTTGACACATGTTTTCAGGGCTGACCACTTGGTACTGAAAAACCAATTATGGGCTCACTCCTGGAAAAGACCAAATCCGGCTCTCTCAGCAGCCATTAGTTGCCTATAGTTCTTGACCTAGACATAGGCTCTATACACTCACCTCCATCCACTTTAGCATGCCTATTGTTCAAGTCTTGTTGAGGTTTCATGGATGAAGCATCCCTGTCATTTCTAGGAGACTCGGTCTTCCAGAAGACTTTGTGATTCTCTGACTCTTGCACTCCCTCCACTCCCTCATCAGTGATGTTCCCTTAGCCTTAGCTAAGAGATTGTACATCCGGTTCTGTAATGGTTTCCATCTGCTACAAAGAGAAACTTTCTTGATCATGGGTGAGAGCTACACTTTTGTGTGGTTATCAGGTAGGTATTCAGGATGCAGTTAGGATTTGGACTGCTTTAATAAGTGGCAGTAGTAGGTTCTCCTCCAAGATCCAGATAGCACTAGCCATGAGTATTTGACTACATTTCCACCTGGTAATCAGACCTCGGGTCCAATCAGACAGCTATTGGTTATCTCCAAAACATGATCACCTCTATTGGAACTCTGAGGACATCCTACCATGCTAGTCATTTGTGTGGTTCGTAGGTATCACACCTGGGTAGAACTATTGAGAGCCTCCCCACCCATGATTGCATAGCATGTCAGCTAGTCCACAGTGTACCATGTATTACCAGTGTAGTACCATGAAGGCTAACCCACAGAGGGGATGCCCTTAGGTCAGATCCATCCTGACTCAACTGAGTCCTGTGTCTAAATTATGTGGTATTTCAGCAATAAGGACCCACCCCCGAATTCGAGAAGGTAAGCAACATCAGCAGCAGTCATCCATAAGGTTTGGGAGTCTCTTGGACTCATCCAACCTACAACCCAAAAGGAGGTTTCTCATGCCTGGTGCTGAAGGCTTTGGTAAATAGTATATTTACCAAATAGCTCTTGCAGGGAGCATTAGCACGCCATGTCATAACCTCATTAAAACTGTATGCATATATGTATACATATACTTTTAGGAAAATACAAAATGTAATTTCTTTTGAGTTTTCGAAACTCTTTAGTGTTGTCTCTCCTCTTCTGTTGGTATCCTCCACTCTCTCCGTTAAAGCCCCCTCTCCATTTCCCCATTTCTCCCCTCATATCATCTCCATCCTGCTATTCCGCTCTCCAGTACCGCTATCCCAACCCCATGGTCCCTTTTCACCTTCCTGACTTCTTCAGCTATTCCAGTTATGTGCTCACATCTGGAGATGAGGAACCATAAGTGAGAGAGAACATGTGGTGTGTTGGGTGTCTTCTGGGTCTGGGTTACATCACTCAATACAATATTTTCTGCTTCCAACTGTTTACCTAAAAATTTCATCTTTCTTTAGAGCTGAATGGTACTCCATTGTGCAGATGTACCACATTCTCACTGTCCAGTCTTCAGCTGAAGAGCATTTCAATTGTTTCTACTTCCTAGTTTTTGTGAATAGAGTGCAATGAATGCAGCCGAGCAGATATCTGCGGAGTGAATCCTTTGGTCATATGCCAAGGAACGGTGTAGCTGGATCATAGGGTAGATTTGTTTTTAATTTTTAAAGAATTCTCCACCCCGATTTTGAGAGGGACTGCAGCAGTGTACAGTTCCACCAATGGCGAATGAGAGTGCCCATTTCCCTTCATCTTCTCTAGCCTCTCTGGTTCATTATTTTGTTGATCTGAAGCATTCTGCTTGCTCAGTTCCATAATTACTAGGCATGATGAACATTTTTTGAGGTGTTTCTTTGCTGTCTTTATTTCTTCTTTAGAGAACGCTTAGATCCCAGGCCTAATACTGAGTCAGTTTTTCCAAAGTTCTTCATATAATCTGAATATTACCCCTCTATCCGATGTTTACTTAGCAAAGATTATCCACCACCCTGTGGGCTCCCTTGTCGTTGTTTTGTTTCCTAGCTGCACAGAGGTTGTTTATAATTTTATGAAGGTCCAGTTTCTCAATTGTTGCCCTTAACCCAGGATAAACATAAGTAGAAAAATGTCTTCAATAGAATACTTATAAATGTATCGATTATTCACTGTGATCAAGGTGGCTTTAGCTTAGAGATACTAGAATCCTTCAACATACATGAATAAATCCCTAGAAATAAGTTTAACCAAGGCGGTGAAAGACCTCCACAGTTAAAACTTCGAATCTCTGAAGAAGGAGACTGAGAAACACGGCAGACAACAGAAAGACCTTTCATTCTTAGTGGACGGTAGAAGTAATATGAAAATGACCATCATACCAAAAGCAATTTACAGATTACTATAGTTCCCACAATATTTTTCACAAATACAAAATTCTAAATTCTAAAATTCATATGGAACCACAAAAGACCCCATATAGCTGAAGCAATCCAGAACAAAAAGAATAATTTAGGAGGAATCACTATTGCAGATTACAAGACACATTACACTATAGTAATAAAAACCATATGGTACTGGCAAAAACATATATACTGAATAAAGTAGAATACCCAAAATAAGAATGAATATGTATAGCAATCTAATATATAACAGATATGCCTCCTTCCCACTCCCACCCCCACCCCCCCAAAAAAAAGACACAGGAGGAAATACAGCATCTTCAACAAATGATGCTGAGGTAACTGGATATCCACATAAATAAAAATAAAATTAAGACTCCTATCTCTCATCCTGCCCCAAAATCATATTTAAATGAATCAGAGACCTCAGTGTAAAGCATTTTTCTTAAATTCTAAAAGAAACATGGGTAGTACTTTAGAAGGTTTAGGTGTAAAAAAAAATATATTTTGAGTAGGACTCTATTTGCTTTTGAAACTAGCAAAGGTTAGTCTTTTGGAGTGTCTTAGTCACTATTCTGTTACTGGGAAGAGACGGCATGACCAAGGGAACTCTTAGGAAAAAAGCACTTAAATGGGGGCTTGCGTAAGGCTTCAGAAGCTAAGTCCATTATCATCATGGCAGGGAGCATGGCAGCAGGCGTGGCTCTGCAGCAGCAGTAAGAGCTACGTGTTGATATGCAGGCTGACAGAGAGAGGTGAGACAGAGAGACAGAAACAGAAAGACTGGGCTTGGCATGGGCTTTTGAAACCTCAAAACCCGCCCCCATTAACACACTTCCTCCAACAAGGCCACACCTCCTAATCCTTCTAATCATTCAAAACAGCTCCACTCCCTGGTGACTAAGCATTCACACACATGGGCCTATAGAGGTCATTCTCATTCAAACCACCACATCTCACTCCCTGGCCCCCATAGCCTTGTAGCCATACATAATGTAAAAACGCAGTCAGTTCAACTTCAGAAGTCCCCATAGTCTATGACAGTCCCAGCCCTGCTTTAAAACCCACGGTCTCTTCTGTGACTCATGGCAGTCTCTTAACTGTATCCCATTGTAAAATCAAAATCCAAAAGCAGATCACATACTTCCAACATACAATGACACAGAATATATATTACCATTCCACTGGAAAGGAAAGGGAGCATAGTGAGGAAGTCCTGGACCAAAGCAAGACTTAAAACCAGCAGGGAAAATTTCAAATTCTGCATCTCCAAATCTGACGTCAAAGTGTCCTTCAGAACTCTAACTCCTTTCGGCTTTGTTGACTGCAACAGGCTTCTCACTCATGGGCTGGATCCACGCCTGATCTGCAGCTTTTCTTAACAGGCCCGCCATGACTCTGGAATATGGTGGTTTGAATGAGGATGACCCCCATAGGCTCATGTATGAGTGGTGCTATTTGAAAGGATTAGAAGGATTGGTATAGCGTTGTTGGACAAAGTATGTCACCAGGTTGGGTTTTGAGATTTCAAAAGCATACCAAGTCAGTGTCGCTCTACCTCTGCCTGTAGATTAGGATGTAGCCCTCAGCTTCTTTCCAGCACTGTTGCCATGGCTGCTGCTATGTTCTCCACCATGATGATAATTGATTTAACCTCTGAACCTGTTAGCAAACCCTCAATTAAATATTTTCTTTAATAAGAATTACATTGTTCATGGTATCTGTTCTCAGCAATAGAATAGTGACTAAGACTGAAGTAGGTACCAGGAAGTAGCATATCACTATGACAGGCATGGACATGATGAATGTTGGAAGGATATGGAAATCTGTGAAACTCTGGACTAGAAAAGGGGTTGGATATTTTAAGCAGGACATAATAGGCCACCCTAGCATGAGCAAGGATAGTTGTCATGAGAGCAGTGTGGGTTCAGCTCATGAAGTTTCAGAATGAAATATTAGTTAAGTGACCTAGAGACCATTGTTGTGATATTTTGGTAAAGAATGTGGTTGTTTTATTGCCCTTGTCCTAAAAGTCTGCCTAAGGCTAGACTGAAAAGTGTTGAAGACTAATGGCATTGGCAGAGAAGATTTCAAGATGGTGTAGTATCGACTCTCTTGTGGTTATTAATAATCACTCTTATGCGACCTATAATTAAAAAAAACAAGCTATACAAAGAAAAATACAAAATGTACAGTTTGAAGAGAAAATGAGCACCAGGAAGTGTAATTGAGCTAAAGGAGATAAAAAAAAATTAAAGCCTAATGATAAATGGAATAAAGGGAGTGGTGACCTCAGGGCAAGACCCCATCCACCTAAGTTTATAACTTTTAAAAAGTAATTAAAGGAAATTTTAAGCAAGGGAAGGTGCCCATCAATAATAGAAAGCTTATGTAAATGCAAATGAAAAGGGGGCCGTGTGTCTCTGGTTCTAGAGTCACGGATTCAAGAGAAGGACTATGGAATCTTTCTTCACAGCTCTAAGGAATGCTGCTAGAAAGCCTAGATTGTGTTGTAGACCTCGTGATGTTAGAGATGTCAGAGTCATGGGGTACCTGTTAAGAAAAGCTGCAGATCAGGCGTGGATCCAGCCCATGAGTGAGAAGCGTGTTGCAGTCAGCCGAAAGGAGTTAGAGTTCTGAAGGACACTTTGACGTCAGATTTGGAGATGCAGAATTTGAAATTTTCCCTGCTGGTTTTAAGTCTTGCTTTGGTCCAGGACTTCCTCACTCTACTCCCTTTCCTTTCCAGTGGAATGGTAATATATATTCTGTGTCATTGTATGTTGGAAGTATGTGATCTGCTTTTGGATTTTGATTTTACAATGGGATACAGTTAAGAGACTGCATGAGTCACAGAAGAGACCGTGGGTTTTAAAGCAGGGCTGGGACTGTCATAGACTTCGGGGACTTCTGAAGTTGAACTGACTGCGTTTTTACATTATGTATGGCTACAAGGCTATGGGGGCCAGGGAGTGAGATGTGGTGGTTTGAATGAGAATGACCTCTATAGGCTCCTGTGTGTGAATGCTTAGTCACCAGGGAGTGGAGCTGTTTTGAATGATTAGAAGGATTAGGAGGTGTGGCCTTGTTGGAGGAAGTGTGTTAATGGGGGCGGGTTTTGAGGTTTCAAAAGCCCACGCCAAGCCCAGTGTCTCTCTCTCTGCCTGCAGATCAGGGTGTAGCTCTCAACTACTCCTGCCATACCTGCCACACCTGCTGCCATGCTCCCTGCCATGATGATAATGGACTAAGCCTCTGAAACTGTAAGCCAGTCCCCATTTAAATGCTTTCTTTCATAGGAGTTGCCTTGGTCATGGGGTCTCTTCACAACAATAGAACAATAACTAAGACTTACAATAACTAAGACTTAAGTCTAAATAAATTTAGGCTTAATGCATGTAATTCTCACACTTAGGAGGCTGGGGAAGCAGGATGGAAAGTTTGAAGCCAGTGTTGGCTACCTAGTAAAATGGAGTCTCAATAAATTAATAGATGAATAGTTATTTATAAAATGAGTTCCCAGTTTCCTAATTCACTTTCTTTCAGTGGTTGAAATCTAAAAAGGGAATGGCTACATTGCAATTAAGCCTCATTTTTTTTGTTACTTTATATCTGTACGTGGGTTTGCCTCCATTTTGCCAAGCTTATATAATAGTTTTTGATAATGCCATGATCATCTTTGTTAATTCTCCACTGGGTATTCAAACTTGTAGATCACGAAGTCTTTGACTTCATGAAATAGAATTCTATGCATCACATAATATTTTTGTGGCTGGAATTCTATGGCTCTTGACTTCTGCCTTTTATGTTATATGAATAGATTTTATGGCACTATTTTGTTTCCTTTTATTTTTAAATAATTGAACTTTTTATTGGTTGCTCTTAGAATAATAATATGCATCTTAATTTATTCTTGCCAGCTTCAATATTCCTAACATTAATCTTAGTGATACATGTGATTTCTGTATAGTTTTCTTCCTTACTCTGAGCCCTGTTCTCTTCTTGTCATTTCTATTTGTCCTGATGAAGCTTTCTATTGCTGTGACAAAACACCATGACCATAAGCAGCTTGGGGAGGAAAGGGTTTATTTCATCTTACAGCTCTCAGGTGACTTCCCATCATTGAGGAACCTTAATTAAGGAGGAACATGAAGGCAGGAACTAAAGCAGAGCCCTGGAGGAACCATTTACCAACTTCTCCACGTCACTCTGCCTGCTTTCTTATACACCTCAGGACCAACTGCCCTGGGGTGGCACCACTCACAGAGCCCGCCAAGCCCTCCCACATCAGTAAATGAAAAAAATGTCTTTCAAATGTGTCTACAGGCAGATCTGCTGGGCGTTTTCTTGGTTGTGATTCCGTCTTCTCAGATATCTCCAGCTTGTGTCAAGTTGGTCAAAGAAACAACCAGGACAGTATCTAAAACTACAGTTCTATGTGCTTTTTTTAAAAAAATATTTATTATTTATTTATTTATTTATTGTGTATACAATATTCTGTCTGTGTGTATGTCTGCAGGCCAGAAGAGGGCACCAGACCTCATTACAGATGGTTGTGAGCCACCATGTGGTTGCCGGGAGTTGAACTCAGGACCTTTGGAAGAGCAGGCAATGCTCTTAACCACTGAGCCGTCTCTCCAGCCCTGTGCTTTTTAATTATAACCCAATACTATAAGGCTATAATGATTTTGTACAGTGTCCCATATTTTTAAGATAAAAGATGATACAAGGACTATAAATACATATATTTGTTATTTATTTAATTTTGTAAGCCTTATTATGAAAAATACTTATAAGTAAAATAAATGTTGCACATCAAAATTAACCAAATCAAAAGTCTATAAATCTCAAGGCACTTCAGTACATTTAGAATGGCCGTTGTGAAGTTGTGGCGCTTCAAGTTTTGTTTGGGTTTTGTTTTGTTTTTCATTTTTGGTTACTCGGGTGAAGGGTCTGTCAATTTTCTGTATCTTTTCAAAGAACGAGCTTTTATATCTGTTGATTCTTTGTATTCCTTTCATTGTTTCTATTTTGTTGATTTCTGTACTGATTTTTATTATTGTTTTTACCATGGACTTGGTTTGGATTTAGTTTGTTCTTGTCTTATCAAGGTTTTGAGTTGCATCTTTAAGTCATTGATTTGTGCTGGTGAGGGCATATTGCCCTGGCTGTTACTGACTGTATTTTAGGTTGGGTCTAGGCATCACAGATGAAGAGGACTGTGGTGAAGGCATATTCCCTGGCTCTTACTGACTGTGTTTTGGGCTGCTATCTAGGCATCACAGATTAAGATGACTGCAGTGACTCTGGGTGTTGATACCTGCTCTTGTTTTTGTTGGGTGGGTGTTCAATTCATTGGTGTTTGTTCCCTTTCTGGATCTTAGAAAAATATGGTGGTTGTGGGTTCCCTGGTAGATAGCACTTCTACAGGTCAGTGTGTGGCAGAGAGGAGTTGGGATAGCTTAGGAGAAGAGACTGAAGGGTTGAGGGATCCACACTAAGAGGCAGGGTCCCTAGGAAGCTGAAAGTGTGGTGAGAGGAGGACTACCTGGAAGTAGGTTGCAGTGAGACAAAGAATAATCTGGAGTGACAGAGATGAACGAGCTGTTAGGACTCTAGGTCTGAGGCAAGAGTTGGGGTCTCCAGTGGGTTGAGGTGGGAGGACCAGCAGCTGGAAGCATGTTGTTACAGGGCTGAGGGTGATCCTGGTGGATACTAATGGAGGGTGGGAAGGAGAGTAAAATCACCTCCCTCTGTCCATTCTCTAGTGCCAGAAATGGGTCACACATCGTTTAGTTCTTGGCCAAAGGGCTCCCAGGGAAACCTTAAACAATCAGGCTATTGTAGTTCCATGTCTCATTGAATACAAAGAAGTTGAGCTGATGCCTAACTAGAGCCTTCACCCATACAAACCAGTGTTCATGGTGCTGTGAGTTATGCTGTGCTACCAGAGGAGAAAGGTAAACAACAACCCAACCACGAACCCTGCATTTTATAACCATGACCTGACTACATGTTACACTGGTGCAGTAGTGGGACAGACATTGTGGGAGTAACCAACCACTCTATGATTGGATTTAAGTCCCAGTCAGTGAGATGGAAACCCTACCTTACACTGCTTGGCTGGCTGAGAACCAGGGACTAGATAGGCCATGGGCCTAGGAGAAAATCATGTACTACTCTTATGCTAAGGGAACATAGCAATAAAATGACTCCCAATGACATAGATCATTGCCTTGTTGAGCCAACACCAGAGGAACCCCAAACTGGACAATGTGTGGAAAGTGAGAGGTTTCGGAACACTCAGTCCTAAGTGGGATGTCTTCATCACACCTCTTCTCTCAGAGTTCAGGGACCTATGTGGAAGAGGGGGAGGAAAAATTGTAAGATCTAGAGGGAGTGGGTAACATGAAGGGGACAGTGTCTCTGAGACGCAACAGGACTGACATATGAGCTCACAGAGACTGGTAACATTCACAGGGCTACACACTTTCAAGTCAGGGGGACAGGGAGAGAAAGGGGGGAAGAATAAGAAGAGAAACCTAAATATTCAAAGTTAACATCCAGAAATGAGAGAAAACGTGCATCAATGTCTTTCTGGGTCTGGGTTACCTTACTCAGAATGGTTGTTTCCAGCTCCATTCATTTACCTACAAGTTTTGTAAAATTTATTTTTGGTTTTTCAAGGCAGGGTTTCTCTGTAGCTTTGGAGCCTGTCCTGGAGCTAGTTCTTATAGACCAGGCTGGCCACAAACTCACAGAGATTCACCTACTTCTGGCCTATCTCTCTCCCTTTGGGACTTTCAAGTTCTCTGCCTACTCTCCTCATGGGACTCTCTAGCTAGCCTGGAAAGACCCAGGCTACTTCCTCCTTTCAAGGCTTCCCAGAGCTCTGTCAGCTTTATTTGGTAGAAAATATGGCCCCTTTCCTTTTGGAGCCCATTCCCTAAAGAGGGATACCTTGCTCAGCCTAGATGCAGGGAGGGGGGCCTTGGTCCTGCCTCAACTTGATGTGACGGACCTTGTTGATTCCCCACAGGAGACCTTACCCTCTCTGAGGAGTAGATATAGGATGGGGTGGAGAGAAGATGGGGGGAGAGTGGGAAGAGGGGAGGGAGGGGGAATTTTGATTGGTATGTAAAATTGTTTTTAAAAAATAAAAAAAAATGTTAAGTTAAAAAAATTCCCTGATGAAAGTTCTTTATTACATTGCAGTTTTATATTGGTCTACCTAATTTTTAACTATTCCTTTAAGAACCTTAATCACAGGGGCTGGTGAGATGGCTCAGTGAGGCTGATGGCCTGACTTTGGTCCCAGGACCCAGGTGGTACAAAGACTGAACTGAGTGCCACAGGTTGTCCCTGACCTCCATACTCACATGCACATATAGCAAATGGATAAATGTAATAAAAATATTTAACAACAAAAATCTTGCTGATTGCAGAGGCAGAAGATCTGTGGAAGCTTAACCCTGCAGCACCACATGCTGGAGCCTATTCAGCGCATCCCTCGCTATGAGATGCTCCTTAAGGACTACCTGAAGAAGCTGTCCCCTGAGTCCCCAGACTGGAATGATGCAAAAAGTAAATGCTTCTATTCTCCCTCAGCAGCAGCAGAATGACATAGCCAAATGGTCCTACAGTCGTCCAATTCCCAAAGAAACACACCGACACCTACATTAATTATAAACTGGTTGACCTATTAGCTCAGGCTTTCTTATTAACTAACTCTTACATCATACATAAATCCATTATTCTTGTCTGTGTTAGCCATGTGGCTTGGTACCTTTTATCAGTGAGAGATTCTCATCTTGCTTCCTCTGTATCTGGGTGACGACTGCAGACTGAACCTTTCCTCTTCCCAGAATTCTCCTATTCTGGTCACTCAGCCTATACTTCCTGCTTGGTTGCCCCACCTATACTTCATGCCTGGCTACTGGCCAATCAGCATTTTATTAAAACGATACAAGTGACAAATCTTTACAGGGTACAAGACCATTGTCCCACAGCACTTCCTGTTCTGGATTCATGTTCATCACCAACTGTGAGCTCTAAAACTGTAAGTTAGAGATGTTTGGAGCAGTAATACAGTTGCCTTTCCATTGGTGTGGCTGATATCTACCAAGGAAACTGAGAAGACATTTACTATGCATATATAACTGTTAGCCTTACTCCCCAAGACACACAGGATGTGAGGTGCTTTATTGTCTAGGAACATTTTCCTCCAAAATTTATTCCATTTGTGTTGGTCATCTTTAATTATTTTATTAGATTAGAATGAAAAGGTTTTAAGCCTAATTAATGAGTTTCATTAATTCTTTAGCTTCTCATGCAGTTTTAGTTTTTTATGTTATTAAAGATTGAGCCCAGAGATTTGCATATCACATTCTAATATGTACATGGTGCACCATATGAAGTGGCTTTAAATCTCAGCACTAGGCAGACAGAGCCAGGTGGATCTCTGTGAGTTCCAGGCTAGCTAGGTCTAAATCGTGAGATCCTGTCTAACTAAACCAAACAAATAAGCAAAATGTTTACCTCCTCTCTAGTATAGTTTTTTAAACTTCTCAAAAATTAGAGATGAGTAAAGCAATTAAGAAATAGTCATGGTTCAGTATTTGGCCAGTGCTGATAATACCAGTGTAACGTGCTTCTCCTCTGTGTTCTTTCCTATGCCAGTGTTATTCTGAGGTAAGGACCCAAATCTCATCTAGAACACAGGCCATCTCTGGGATGTTTTCCCACCATGCCTATGACGTAGTGACCACAGCAACGTCTCTCTCTCGGCCCCTTCTGAAGTTTGCATGAGTGTTTGACTTGTGATTATTCCCAGCCTGACACTTCTGGGACACTCTGCCTCTCCCTTATTTTATCCCACGAGTGCTGGGTGTTAGTGGCCGAGCTTCTGGTACAGCTCTTCCTACATTTCTCTTGGCAGTTGCCCCAGCCTCTACCATTTTGTTCTTCTCCATCCTGGATTCTGTATGTCATCCATAGAACTGCCTGTGCTCACATGGTCCTGGAACATGTAAAGATGCTCTGACCATGTCCTCTTGCCCTGCCTTAGGAGGAGTCACGTTTAGAAAGACAAGGGGGTCTTCAGAGCCCAACCTACAAATCAACCAGGTCACAGAACGTGGGACACATCACCTGCTCAGAGCATCAGGGATGCGGAGACAAACTCCTCAAGTCAGACCCTGCCATAAGGACACTGCCTCCCTCATCCCTCCTTACCATTAAGCATGGGACTCCACACGGCAAAACCACAAAGGAATAGAAAGCTGTTTTTATAGCATCAGTCGCGCAGGCTGGGGCCACTTCCAAATGAAAACAAAAATAATGTTAACTCTCCGATTTTGAAATACTGCCATTATTCCTCTCTAAGACATTGTTGGTGGGCCCATAGACATACTGGGGAAAGCGGGGAACATAGCTTGGTGGTGGCCTCTCACTTGTAACCATGTTATCTCCTTAAAGATTCCCTCTTGGGAAGCCACACAACAGCCAGCCTGGCAGGCTTTCTGCAAATTTTCTCCATGTTGTTCCTGCTACTGTTGGCGTCCATCACTTTCCTAGTCTGGCTTCAAATTGCTTTTCAACAGTCAGGAATATGCACCCAGAGGAGTGGTTTTTCTGTTCCTCTCTGCGTTGTTATCTGGCTCTCTAGATTTCCATCTCCAGAGGCAGAAAATGCACTGGGCCAAGCCAGGCTCATTCTCAGTGGGACTGTGAATGGGTCCATCTTCACCATCGTCCCCAGGATGCAGGCCAGCCCTCTAGGAAGGGACAGTTCTTACAGAGGGAGATGAGATGGTCCTTGTGTGAAGCTGCCAAGCCATGGCTACCAGGACATGCCAAGTGCATGACTTAAATCCTGTGTACAGCACCATTTCAATATTCTGAATCTAAAGATTTATTCTTGCTCTAAGTTATAGACATAAGATACTCTTCCTGGCTTCCCTTTGCTGAGGAAGTCCTAGAAGTTGGGCTTTTAGAGTCCTGAAAGTAGAAGATGAAGCAACAAAAGTATGTTCTGTTCAACAATGCAAAGAACACGGAAAATGTGGGCCCAAAGGAGTGGAGCCGCTGTTGCAGGACATTGGCCTGGGAGGTGCTCCCGAGGAATGCCCAGCACAGGCCTCTGCCCCACAGTTCTTCACCCTCAGCCCCGGAGCTCCACACCACACCACAGCCTTCCTTTCCCTCCCAGCACTCTCAGGCTGCAAAGCCCTCAGATTTTCTCCATCCGAATCAGGCCGGCAGGCTTTCCCAAAGAAAGCTGTTGATGTTTAGTAGGAAAAGTGTCCGAAGTTTGAGTCACATGATCTCGGGTCAAGTCACACAACGTCCTCATTTCTGTCATGTGACAAAAGAAAGAACTAGCCAACTAGTAGACAGGTTCTTCAGGAGCTACTTTCCAAAATGTTCCGTGTACTCCTTTAACTGTTACTAATACCAAACTCTACGTAGAGTAATATTTTCCCCTACAGATACCTATGATATGGTCTAATTTATAAATTAGAGATTAACAGAAATTAGAAATTAGAGATTAACTATAGAATAATTTTAACTGTGTGCTATAATAAAATTCAAACTTCTGGCTTTTTTCCTGGAAATTTCTATTGGCTATTTTTGAGCTACAGCACATAGGCAGATGGTGTGGGAGTGCTGTTTATATGAAATCACCCCTGGCAAATGCCTCGAACCTGGTAATGTACACTGTAAATGCAAGTTCATTTCTAAGGCCTGTTATATATTAAATTGCCTGGGAGCCTGATCATCACGTATGCTATTTTGGAAGTAAATACCCTGCAATTGGAGATACAATTCTAACAGATAACTTGTGGAAACTGCATATCACAGACATATATTGTTTTTGATCTCTGTTTCTATGTTACTCTAGTAGCACAGGAAAGACAAAATATTTATTTACTTTTCTTTTTTCCCACTTAGAGTCACTTGAAATTATATCTACAGCAGCAAGCCATTCTAATAGTGCAATAAGGAAAATGGTAAGTGGCTTTAGAGGATATGGGAAGCTTCCGGTTAGGCAGCAGTTGGTATATAGCCTCTGACCATTGTAGATTTAGACCAAAATGAGCAGGTACAGGTGAGCAGCAGAAAGCAATTCCTACCAACTCTCTAGTCCATTCCCCTCTTTTCTTAGCATTCACTTTATTGATGCATGTTATACCAAAATGAAAACTTACTCTCCGTATCTATTAAATTATGTAGATTTTAGTTAAATTTAAATTACCTTCTTATATTTGATCTTGCTGTATTTTGTTTTAACTTCCCAGGAGAACCTGAAGAAACTCTTAGAGATTTATGAGATGTTGGGAGAAGAAGAAGACATTGTAAATCCCTCAAATGAACTCATAAAAGAAGGCCAAATCCTCAAACTAGCAGCTCGGAACACATCAGCACAGGAGCGCTACCTCTTCTTAGTAAGTTCAGTAGTGTCAGCCAGTTGCACACAGCAGTTCACTGAAACCCCCGTGCCTGTCTTGGGGAAGTGACACACTCTTTTACTTCCAGAATAATTGCACCCCACCTGCTCTAGTCAACACCGGCTCTTGCATAGTCTTTTCTCCGTCTTTTGTGGTTTTCCCTGGGCCTTGAAGTAGGAGATGGATGCAGGTGTCTATTTAGAGTTGACCTCTCAACGGTCACTTACTTTCAACACCTTGAGCAGGCATGAATCTCTGCATTCACTGCAAAGAGAAGCTTCTTGGATCAGGGATGAAAGTAACCTTTGTTTATGGTATGAGCATAAATGATTATAAAGCAGATTCACACACAACATGTCCATTTCACAACACAACAGTCATTGAGTACCACATGGCTTTGTTGACAAATTTTCCTCTCGCAGAATCCAAGTCCAATCAGAAAGCATGTGGTTACCCCCGTATCAGCAATGCCACTGTTGTCTGAGCAGTGGCAGGAGCGTTTGTTGCTGCTGCATCTTTTCCTGATAGTTTGAGTAGCAATGGAAAGTATACTATGAAAATGGAACTCACGTCAAGTATTAAGTTCTAATGATGATTTTGGGAACAGGGAGAAGTGTAAAGTATATTAAATGGAGAAAGAAAGTAGTCAGATACGTGATATTTTGTGTGACTCCTGCTGCCTAGTGATTACTTACATTTGTCCCTTGGTTTAAGTTCCACCTTGTAAAAATGCTAAATTAGTCTCTATTTTTGTCCAGCAGACCTCGGAATATTTTATTTTGTCTCACAATTCAGTCACCCTGTAGTCATTTATTCTTCCTTTTTACAATGAATATTTAATTGAATTCCAAGGAAATCTCAGTGTGGTGCTATACACCTATGTCCCCAGCACTTGGGAGTCTAGACAGGATTGTAAGTTCAAGACCTATCTTAGTTCCACAGTGAGATAATAGAGAGAAAGAGAGAAAAGTTAGATATTCTTTAAAAAAAAAAAACAATCAGTGGCATTTCTGCCCAGAGTTACATTAGTCAGACTTTTATTTTATTATCTTCCTGTTCATTCATTTTTATTCTGTCTCTTTGCAGTTCAACAACATGTTGCTGTATTGTGTACCCAGATTCAGCTTGGTGGGCTCCAAATTCACAGTTCGAACAAGAGTCGGCATTGACGGGATGAAAGTGGTGGAGACTCACAATGAAGAATACCCACACACTTTCCAGGTGTCTGGGAAAGAAAGAACGCTGGAGCTGCAGGCCAGGTGAGAGCCTTCCCACCACAGCTTTCAGCAAACTTCAGAATAAGTCGCACACGACCCTGCGGTCCTCGTTGCTCTTGTCATTTGTTATCACAGCGAATGCTCCAAACCTCTGGAAATCTGACTAGCTGTAGGTGGAAATCGGGGTTCATTGAGACAGGCATCATGTCTTTCCTCTGATCCCTGTATTGCCTAGGGCAGAGGTGTGTATACGGTAGGCATCAGTCAGGTTATTCCAGAGGGGCAAGGCACTTAAAGCAGAGCGCTGCTGCAGCATAGCCCTGAGGCCTGTGGGAAGACTCCATGCCTCCTCCTCCCACAGCATCACCTAATGATTATTATTCCATGTGAAATTCTCCCTGATAACAAATTGCTGCAAAGACAAGCCCAGGAGCAGACACAGCAGGCGAGGCAGCACACCAGCAGGGGAAATGTGGGCCACACAGCACAAGGATAGGAAAGGGAACCTGCATTTGAAACAATAAAAGGAAGCAGGAGAGGTGAATGCAGTACTGAGAGCACTTGCTGCTCTTCCAGAGGACTGGAGTTTGGCTCCCAGGACCTGGATTTGGCGTCTAGCATCCATGGCTCACAGCTGGCCTCTGATGGCCCTGCACAGACATAATACATCACTTAACATACTCGGGCACATATACGGTGCATAAAATAATGAGTAAATAAACCTTTTAGACTTATAAAAATTCAACCAACTCCTACATATCCCCTCCAAAAAACTAGCAGTCCTATAGTAAGGACCAACAATGAAAGCAATTTGGAATAACTTCCAGACAAAGAATTTTCTAAAGTTAATTTTTTATACCTTATGTTCTCATCACAGTTTCCTCTCACTGATCCTTCTGGCCTCCTCACCTAACCAACTCTATTCCCCCCCCCCTCTCTTTCTCAACAAACAAGTAAATAAACCAGAATTTAAAAAACTGAAAAGGAGAAAGTACAAGAAATATACACAGAGACACACATACCCTAAAAAAGTAAAAACTATAATATACAAATAAAAGACAAAAAAAATGCCCTAACAAAATGGTATCAGATGAAAAGGTCTATAAAAATTATCATTGGGTCCACTTTGTGTTATCTGTCTTCTTAGAACTTAATGAGCAGAATGGAATATGTAGAGAACACATCATGACTTGAAGACAAGGACAAGGATTGGGTCAGTCAGTCAAGACCCATGATAATTTAAAAAACAATGGCAAATTAGTAGAACATGGGAGAACTTTGGGACAGCATGAAAGAGCTAAAAAAAATTCTATAAAATATGGCCAGAGAAGTATATGTCTAAAACAGAAAACATCCCAATAAAATCATAAAGAAAAGGCAAATCTTGGGAAGAGAAACTAGTACAGATACAAGAGACATAGAAAACACCAAATAGAGCAAACCAAACGATACCCCCCCACATCACATTATAACCAAGTGGCCAAACATGCAAGACAAGAAAGGACACAAAAACTGCAAGAGATGGCCAGTTAGAGTAATAGCTGATTATTCAACAGAAATCCTTAAAAGGAAAAAAGCTTAAAAATATGTATTTCAAGTTCTGAAAGACTGCAGCTGCTAAGCCAGACCTATTTGATATAATAAAAGAAAAAGGAAACAGTTTCCATGACAAAAGGAGGCAAATGGAAAAAATAGAATCTATTTCCAATTAAATGAAAAAGTTCTAATTTAAAAAGGCAAATAGAATTTATGAGCTTAACCCAGTATGCTAAAAGTAATACGTGAGACTAAAGAGGAAAATCACCTCTAAGATGCCACAGGAGAAAAATAAACAACTCTAGGAGTGTTAAGAAAATAAAATATAAAACACAAAATAACCAGAATTAATATATACCATGCAATAATAACTCTGAATATTAATGTTCTACTTCCCCCAATAATATATGCAGAATGGAATGGAAAACTCCAACTTTTTGCTGCCAACAAAATCATATCTCCCATCAAAGATAGACACCACCTAGAAAAGGGTGCAAAGGGGCACTCACTCCAAGGAGCACTCACTCCAAGGGGCACTCACTCCAAGGGGCACTCACTCAAGGGGCACTCACTCCAATGGGCACTCATTCCAATGGGCACTCACTCCAAGGGGCACTCACTCAAGGGGCACTCACTCCAAGGGGCACTCACTCAAGGGGCACTCACTCCAATGGACACTCACTCCAAGGGGCACTCACTCAAGGAGCACTCACTCCCATGGGCACTCATTCCAATGGGCACTCACTCCAAGGGGCACTCACTCAAGGGGCACTCACTCCAAGGGGCACTCACTCAAGGGGCACTCACTCCAATGGGCACTCACTCAAGGGGCACTCACTCCAATAGGCACTCACTCCAAGGGGCACTCACTCAAGGGGCACTCACTCCAAGGGGCACTCACTCAAGGGGCACTCACTCCAATGGGCACTCACTCAAGGGGCACTCACTCCAATGGGCACTCACTCCAAGGGGCACTCACTCAAGGGGCACTCACTCCAATGGGCACTCACTCAAGGGGCACTCACTCAAGGGGCACTCACTCCAAGGGGCACTCACTCAAGGGGCACTCATTCCAATGGGCACTCACTCAAGGGGCACTCACTCCAAGGGGCACTCACTCAAGGGGCACTCACTCCAATGGGCACTCACTCAAGGGGCACTCACTCCAAGGGGCACTCAGTCCAATGGGCACTCAGTCCAATGGGCACTCACTCCAGTGGGTGTAAGTGAGGACAAAAGCAGCAAAGCTGTTGTGGTTTCAGACAGAATAGATTTCACACAGCACTAGTCAGAACACGTGACAGTCACTTCAGGAAAATTAAATATTAAAATCAAACCCCCTGTTTAAAATGGTGATTCAAAGTCAGAGTTTTTATACCAATGAAAACTGGCTCAAAATATTTGTAAATAAGAAGGAAGCTTGCACACTGAAGGTATAGTAAATGAGTTTGATTGTAGTAAAATATGCGACCAATGAAAGAAATGAGATGGATTTTCAAATAAACTGGTTGCTGAAGTTAATTGACTTTACTGAGCCGAAGTGCATTCTTCATCTGTTTATTTGACACTTTATAATATTTTGTAGCTATAAGCAAACAAAAAGGATAAAAATTATTGGTTCCATATAGTTAGTTTCTATTTCATTTGGTTTTTAGACAGTCATTTTTCAGTTACTAAATAGGAAATTTAAATATAGTAGCAAGTAAATTGATAAAAAGTAAATAAATATTTCTTGACTTAAAAAACAAAACACTAAAGTATTTGTCTGCATTTAAAAGACTGATAAATGAATTTGCTTCCAGAACAGCAAAGCTGGGAAATACAGCAAGGCCGACTGGAGCTCCCTATGGGAGATAATGTGGAGTCTGCCATGCTGATCGGCACAGTTCCCACCAGCATTGCCTGCAATATAATGCTGCTCAATAACAATAAATGCCAGAAAGATGGGTATCAGGGACACAGGTCCATACTGTCACTCTCAGCAGCCTGAGGAGTCCTCTTAATGTTTTAGGGACCTCACTCAGCTCACACCAAACACTGGGACTCATTGCTTCAACCAGAAGAGATTCAAGACTAACCAGAAAAAGCAGAGATGAGTTTCTTAAAAAGTAATGGAGATTAGATGATAGAGACACACTCGGGTATGGGCTCCTCAAAGAAGTTGCACAAAGTAAGACAACCAAGCATAAGGATGGGCTTCCCACGCGAGATTTGCAGCCAAGTATTGTAACATTAGCTCTCTCTGCCACTTGAAAGTGGTAAGAAGCATTTTTATTTTTTTCTTTCTTTGTCTTATAATAAGTGAGACATAGGGTAACTTCAAACATCACTTGAATGGAATCATAATCTGATGAAGTCAGAGGCACCTAGGCTGCACAAGGAATTTGGTACATGATATTTCATTTCCCTGTAACTGGATTTTTATGTGATTCTTAGAACATTGTAGGTTTGCAGGTGGGGAGAGAAAAGGACCTTCACCAGCTGATTTTCTGGAATCCTTGCTTCTCTGCTGGCAAAACATTTCAACCAGGCTTGCTTCAATAAGAAGCTTGCTTTCCTGCACATGTCACTTTAAGGTCCCCTGTCTTTCCACCCTGCTAGTACCATGCAGACTTACACCTGTTGGAATGAGGATAGCCTTCAAAATCCCTCAATTAAAAGGTCTGACTTAATTAAGAATCCACTTGAAGAGATGTTCCAAGTTTGATATAAGCTTCCTACATGGGAGAGGAAATGCAATCTTTTCTTAGTGTGCAAAAAGGAAGTTGAATATGATCAAGTAAACTTCCCCCCAAGGAAAATTATTAGACTCTACAGCCCATGAGTCTGGGAAACCCGTTTCTGCATGATTTGAAGTATTCGATGTTCTCCTTCATTTGTAATGGTTCAGGTATGGTATTGCCTGAGCCTTTAAGGAAGAGGCAAACAATTGTTTAACAAAGGACATGTAAGACCTTTCAAAGACCTTTTGCTTTTATCTTTTTCTAAAATTTAATCATAAATTCCCAAAGACTGGGTTTTTCTTGTTTTTTTAAAATCGCAGTATATCTACATCGCTCATACTCTTCCCTCCGCTGTCAAACTATTCCCATGCCCCGTGCTCTCAAATTCACCATGGTCTCCTCTTTGCTATTGTTATGTGTATATACATATGTATATGTATATATATGAATATGTGTGTGGTGTGTGTGTGTGTGCGGGCGCTCGTGTGCATGAACAAACGTATATACAACTTACTGAGTCCATTTAACATTATTTCATGATACAGGTATATTTTGTTTTATTTCATGATGCAGTTATATGTTGTTATCCTCTAGTGTGTATGTGTATCTTGGACATGACACAGGTATTTCTTGTTATACTCTTGGAATTCAAAGAAGTGTCTTTTTTAAATTCTAGTCTGGGGACTCATCGAGGTAGTTCTCATTAGAGAACACTTCTATAGGACTAGTGGATTTGGCAGGAGTCATGCTGCCTTGACCATTCATGTTGTTTGTTTGTTTCTGCAGTTTGGCCTGGACATGTGGACTCCTTTCTTGGTTATGTGGCTGATGTGAGAACGTAGCCTTCCTTAGACTGTGCCAGTGCATGAGCTATATGACAGGAGCTAGCCCAAGTAAAGGTGGCGGGTGAGCTGTTTAGTTGAACAAGGCAAAGTTGGCTCCCAAACCATGGGTCTGGTGCTTGGCAATGGTGTAATGGTGGCAGCAGACAGACAGAAGGAAGGGAGAGGAGAGCGGCGTCTCACCCATCAAAGGGATGGTTCCATAGAGAGCAACTAGACTGTGGGTGTGGATGTGGTGACTGGTGTGGTGAGGGATGAGGACAGAAAGAGAAACTTACCAGGCAAAGTGAACGGACCTGGTTCTCAACTGGAACCAGACTTGTGGCTATCCACGCCTGTCTCATTCCTGCACTGAGGTTTTCCCCACTTAGGATGCTGGCTGTGGGTTTGTAATATTATATTGTCCTGAGATATATTCTCTCCAGTCCTACTCTGTCTAGGACTTTTATCATGAAGACATGCTGAATTTTGTCGAAGACTTTTTCTGCATCTATTGAACATTCAATTTTTATCTTTAAGTCCATTTATGATTTATTACATTTATTGATGATGCATGTTGATCTAAACCTAAATCTCTGGGATAAAGCCAACAGTATCATGATGGGCTGTCTTTTTTTATATATAACTATATTTTATTTACATGAGAGAATTTTTACATCTGTATTCATCAAGAATATTGGCCTATAGTTTTCTCTTTTGTGTTTATTTATCTGGTTTTGATGTTAGAGTAATACTGGCTCTGTAAAAGGGATCTAGAAGTGCTCCTTCTATTTACAGGGTGTTTGTTTTGCCTTACTAATTTAACAAGATTTGCATATAGCTCTTCCTTGAAAGTCTCGTAGAATTCTGCTGTGAGTCCATCTGGGCATGGATTCCAGTAATTTTTAAGATTATAAGAATAAGCATAATGTGTCCTAAGGTGAGATGTTAGTGGTTATTAGTTGCCATGTGTTTTTAAAATTATAATACTACCTTTGATTTTTCTAGTATGTCAAGCATACAGAACCATCTGGTGGGTGATTGCTAATGTCATGATTTGCTGTCAGAATGAATGGGTACCAATGGTAGGCAACAGTCTGATCCTGTATCAAGAAGATCTAAAGTCCCTTTAATTATTTCCAAACCACTCCTGTGTTTTCTGGGAATCCAGAGTGACGGTAAAGCATGTTTCCATTCAGAGATTGCAATTCATATTTTCTTCACTCATTTTTGTTTTGTTTTTCTTTTAGCTCTGAACAAGATAAAGAAGAATGGATCAAGGTAACTCTTTTACTTTCATTTTCCTTTTCTGTGCATAAGAAATGTATGCATCAGGGCCTGGAGAGATAGCTTGGTGGTTGATTGCACTTGTTACTCTTAGAGAAGCTGGGTTTAGTTCCCAGGACTTACATGGTGACTCACAACCATGCCTAACTCCAGTTCCAAGTGTGCAGTGCCCTCTTCTCACCTCTGTGAGAAGGCAAAATACGTACATCAGGCAAAACACTCATAAGATATATTTTAAAAAAGAAAAATATTTGGGCTTTTTAAATATAAACTATACAAACAAGTTCATTTAACTTTAAATTCTCATTAAAATTATTTATGTGACAAAATATACTTATTAATGTATATGTGATATTGTAATGTATGTTTTGGTTTAATTTATATTTTAGGCCCTTCAAGAGAGTATCGATGCTTTTCATCAAAGGCATGAAACCTTCAGAAATGCAATTGCAAAGGACAATGACATCCACCTAGAAGTGTCTGTAAGTTCTTAGCTTTAAGATGCTCTCTCGGTGTGTTCTGAAAGCCCTCTGTAGTCATTCTGTTACCAAACCTCCTCCCTGGCAATGCCGGAATTGGTGATTTAGAAATAGTCATTCTCTCCGAGGTGGGTATAGTGGTAAGTGCCTAAGTGCTTTGAAAGTTTCCCTTCCTCTCCTAGAACTTGAGGATCAGAATGCGGTGCGAGCAGCGTTGGGAACGTGCTACTAGAAAGAAATAGTAATTGTTTCCACCCTGCCTTTCCGTTTAGACTGCCGAGCTAGGAAAGAGAGCCCCGAGATGGATACGTGACAACGAAGTGACGATGTGTATGAAGTGCAAAGAGCCCTTCAACGCCCTGACAAGAAGGCGGCATCACTGCCGGGCATGTGGACACGTGAGTGTGATTCTTGGTTGTTATGGCAATGGTAACTATGTAGGTGAAGTGAACTCATTCTCCTGGAAACAAATAATCACTGACATTCACTTAGTAAGCCTGTTTTGCAGCTAATGATGTGCAAAGTACTGTGCTGTCTCCTGAGGGACAAGAATATGGTTAATAAAAGATCCCTGGCTTCGTGGAGATTACATTGTGAAGAAGAAAATAGATAAAAATTCAAATTAGTATGAGTGGGTTAAGAAAGCAGCCAGAAAACTGAATTGGAAAGTATTGGTCATGGAGGTTTTCAGACCAGATCTAATGAGACACAACAAGGCCTATCTGGGAGACTGATATGTGCTTAGCTGCCTAAGGGGGAAGAAAGTCTTCATCTTAGAGGGGAAGCAAGAGGTGCTCTGCACACAAGGAGCTGTGCCTACAGCCCTGGAGCGGGGCGGCCCTGAAATGCTGGGAAATCCTGTAGCCAGGCAACATCAAAGGGGAAAAAAGTGGCACAGATGTAGTTAGAGTGGAAATAGAGAAATCAGTGTGGTTGGAAAGGCAAGAGATGAAAACCAGAGTTCAAGAGAAAGTCACAGCCTTTGCAGGGTAGGGCAAAGCCCTCTCTCTCAGCAGAAGAGAAAGTCACAGCCTTTGCAGGGCAGGGCAAAGCCCTCTCTCTCAGAAGAAGAGAAAGTCACAGCCTTTGCAGGGCAGGGCAAAGCCCTCTCTCTTAGCAGAAGAGAAAGTCACAGCCTTTGCAGGGTAGGGCAAAGCCCTCTCTCTTAGCAGAAGAGAAAGTCACAGCCTTTGCAGGGTAGGGCAAAGCCCTCTCTCTCAGCAGAAGGGAAAGACAGGTGCAAGTATGGAGAAGGGAATTAGATGGGGTTTTACCGTGTGGAGCGTGTTAATAGTGGGAAATGAGGGCGTTTGAGGCCCGTGTTATCCTTTTATTGACTTGGACAGAATGATCAGCTGAAAGCAAGAGACAGGGCTGTCTGAGTAGAGAAAGACGACTGAGTGTAAAATAGTTTCATCCATCAGAGAAAAGCGAGCCTTGCAGTGGCGCGGGCCGACTCATTACCCTTTGAAAGTTTCTACTTAGAAGTCTAAACAGATATGAGTCAGCTTAGCCACAACGGCTTTCCGTTTGGTTAGTTGGTTATTTCTTTTTTTAATAATAGAATCTAGCCGTGCAGGTCAGAAAAGGCAGAGAACAAGATTCATGGAGAGTAAGTGTGACGAGAAAAGCAAGGGAGAATTGTAGGTGTCTGCCTTAGATAAGCCATGATTAAATATTGGAAGCAGGAGAGCTAGTGTACGGAAAAGATTTCTGAGTTCAAAGCTGCATGGGCATGGACCACCATAAGCAGGTTAGAAATATGAGGCGTCCTGGCGAATGAAGGGCAGGTGTTTGGAGTTGGCACCGAAGTCCCTGGTGATGGTCCATATCGTCAGTGGCGGACCCCAAGAACAAAAGGCCCCAGTAGACTGCCTGAGAATGGCACTAGCTATTTCAGCTCAGCATCTTTTCCTCCGCCTTCCTATAAGTTCTAAGTCACAAAGACTGAGTTAGCGAGATCTTGAGATGATAGCAGAGTGTGAGAGATGGGAAGAGACAATGGCAGGCCTCAAAAGTGCAATGGGCTTTTTGAAAACAAGAAAAGAGCCAAAGATCAAAACGCCCAGCTCTCAGCGCTGAAGTCCTCAGAAGTGATGCTGAGCTAATGGTCAATCACCCCCTACTTGACAGTAAAAAGTTTGATCCTACTGTGATAGTTCCAGAAGAGCTTTAAGATGCAGAGAGAAATAGGAGACTTTCTGAGTATATGTTACAAATAGAACAGTATTCACAGGGGTGGAGCTCAGAAAATAAACAGAAACTCTGGCACGGAAGTGAGGCACCGTGGAGTTAATTCTGTCTGATCTCTGAGAAGAGGATGGGTAAGCAAATCTACTGCTATGGTATCGGCTCTTTCCCGCGGTGGCATGGCAGCTGTCAGTCAGCATCCTGAGTGACAAACGCATACCTAAAGAGAGCCCTTTAGCCACTATTTGGAAAATAGATTCTTGTAGCATGTTAGGATGAAGGATATAGGGAGAACCAGCCAGGCTATAAGAGTTCAAATGTGAGTGCTAATAACTTGTACTAAAAAAACAGATTGAAGACACACCTTGAGCAGTTAAAGTCAGCAGGACACAAGATGATGCATCTGTGAAGGCAGGTGAATAGTCTGGAAATTCCCTGAATGCCATGAGATGGCTGTGCTGTTTCCTGTGAGAAGAGGGACAATGAGAGGAGACAGACAGATGATGATACAGCCAGGGCCAGGGACCTTTAGAGGTCAAAGTCATGTTCAGATTCGGGCACATACATCGTTAAAATATTTTAATATATTTAACATCTTTTGAAATGTTCTTAGGCTAATAAAAATGTAACTTTTGTAATTAAGTTTCTTGTGTATGGATGACTATTTCCTGACTATAATCTTCTTAAGTCTACTCATTCATTTTGAATTTCCTTTTATAAAATTAAAGGTGGTTTGCTGGAAATGTTCTGACTACAAAGCCCAGCTTGAGTACGACGGTGGGAGACTGAACAAAGTCTGTAAAGACTGCTACCAAATAATAAGTGGATTCACAGACAGTGAAGAGAAGAAGAGAAAGGGGATTCTGGAGGTACACTCGGTCCATGCTTTGTATTCTCAGATAACACCGTCTAGGCCATAAGGAGCGCAGACAGCGTGCTTATTCTCGCTGCATTAGCACCAGGCTAACAGGGAGCAAGAGTCACGCTTTTGCTCTAGTTTGTTGGCCTTGGACTCTTGCCTGATTATAGAAAGTGAGATGTTCAGACACGTGCATGTTTTCTTCATGGAAAGCTTTCGATTTCATCATATATTAATGTTGAAAACCATTGCATGAAAATTTTTAAATTTGGATAAAGTACTGTTTTATTTCCTAAAACACTACTTAGCTTGCTGTGTTAAAAGATCGGTTCTTTGTGGTAATGTAATAGCCAGGGCAACAGTTTCATGACCATATCGCTGTCAAAGCCCATCTCCAGTAAGTTTGACTCATATTTTTTATTAGAGTTAATTCAGACTAAAATAGTTTGTATCTGATCTACATTGAAAGATGTGTTGACAAAATAAGGGTAATTTGTTTTTTTTTCCATTTTTTATTGAGAAAAGGAGAAAAAAAACAACAAGTTTCCACCTCCTCCCAGCCTCCCATTTCCCTCCCCCTCCTCCCACCCTTCTCCCCCTCCCCCCCACTCCTCTCCCTCTCCTTCTCCAGTCCAAAGAGCAGTCAGGGTTCCCTGCCCTGTGGTAAGTCCTAGGTCCTCCCCTCTCCGTCCATTTCTAGTAAGGTGAACATCCAAACTGGCTAGGCTCCCACAAAGCCAGCACATTATGTAGGTTCAAAACCCCGTGCCATTGTCCTTGGCGTCTCATCAGCCCTCATTGTTCGCCATGCTCAGAGAGTCCGGTTTTATCCCATGCTTTTTCAGTCACAGTCCAGCTGGCCTTGGTGAGCTCCCAGTAGATCAGCTCCACTGTCTCAGTGGGTGGGTGCACCCCTCGTGGTCCCGACTTCTTTGCTCATGTTCTCCCTCCTTCTGCTCCTCATTGGGACCTTGGGAGCTCAGTCCAGTGCTCCAGTGTGGGTCTCTGTCTCTATCTCCATCCATCACCAGATGAAGGTTCTATGATGATATGCAAGATATTCGTCAGTATTGCTATAGGATAGGGTCATTTCAGGTTCCCTATCCTCAGCTGCCCAAGATGAATACGGGATGTACTCACTCATAATTGGTTTCTAGCCATAAACAAGGGTCATGGAGTCTACAATTGGTGATCCCAAAGAAGCTAAGTAAGAAGGTGAACCAAAGGAAAAACATATAGTTGTCCTCTTGGCTATGGGAAGTAGACAAAATGGCCGGGGAGAAAATTGAGATCTTGGGGGTGGGGTGGGATGGGGGTAAGGGGAGATGGGGAGAGAAAAGGGAGAAGGGGAGAATGGGGGGAACTTGGGGAAAAAGGAGGATTGGGATAAAGGAAGGTTGGATAGGGGAGCACGGAAGCACAATTCTTAGTTAAGGGAGCCACCTTAGAGTTGGCAAGAGACTTGAACCTAGAGTGGCTCCCAGATGCCCAAGCCAAGGTCCCCAGTTAGTTCAATAAGGGTAATTTGTATAATAAAGCCTTGTGGTGGTGAGGTCGAGGTCACCTAGAGATACAATTAAATTTTTTACATCCAAAGTCATAAATATGCTTAGTTTAATAATGCCAAAAAATCAGTAATTGTGTACTGAGCATTTATAAGAAAATATATAAAAGTCATTTGCCAACTGAGAAAGGAGCTTAAACTTCAATGTCCATTTGAGGTTAAATTGTGAGCCCACAAGCTAAAATTGTAAGTCTAAATTCTCTTAGGATATAGACATTACTGGTATTACATAAACCTGAGGCATTCATGGGCAGGAAGAATGAGAAGATGTTCTTCTTTGGGTCCCAGGACCAGAAGCTCAAGGCTTTAGTAGAAGTAACTGACTAGTGTGACAGAGTAGAGTGAGCCTGATGCTGTGTTTCTTAAAGAAAAGGTTTAGGCTGCTTTTATAAAATAAAAATTTAACTTTTTAGAAAACCTTATGCTTGGGGAAAAATCAATTGGGTTAATTCGTGTAATCAAACAAAAAATATAGTGTTTGGAGGTAGAAACTCAGCATGTCCACGCACACATAGAGCATGTCTAAACCCTTCTCCTGCCCCAGCCTGTGTACTGTACACTCTAGAACAGAGGCCAAGCCTTTCATGAGCAGATCAGAGGAAACACATTTACAGGCCAAGAGGCCAAAGCAGTGGTTTACAGAGGTCTCTTAAGGGAGAAAGCAAATTTTTATCAGCAAAACTTAAAGTGTTTAACTCAATGTATTTGTACATTCTTTTCCACATTTTGTATGTTTCTGTAGTGTTTGTGTCTCTGCAAGTTCTTGATGTGTGTGAACACACGTTTTGAGGTGTATGTGCACATGAGTGTTCGCACATATGTAGGCCTAAGGTTGCCATGAGGAACTGTCCTCAATTGCTCCTCCACTGTAGTCATTGAGGCAGGGCCTCTCAAACAAACCCGGAGCTCACAAGTATGATGTGGCTAGTCTTGCTGAACAGCCTGCTCCTGGGAGTCCTCTGTCTCCATCTTCCGAGGCTGGGCGTACAGGCAGGTCACCATACCTACCTGCATTTATATGGGTTTCTGGGGCAAGAATTCCTGTCCTCTTATTTGCAGGGCAAGCATCACCTGCTGAGCCATCTCCCCAACCCTGTAAGCTTCTTTCTGTCCTTTCAAACCACTGCACCATTGTTCAGGTGTTTTGGGTTTTTTTTTGGGGGGGGGGGACATTCCAAAATACATTGTTTTAGTATATGAATTTTTTGTAATCGGGACCTGTTATTCAGAACTAACCTTTTTGAGGGAGGATGGTACCTTACTCAATGTTTCCTATCATCAAGTTGGTTTGTTTGTTAAATTATTAGCTTATGGGACGTACAAAACAGTGCTGAACTGGAGCTGACTTGCAGATTGTCATTTGGTTGATGTTTCTTAAACTACCTAGGGCCACACCTTGATCATATCCCAAACATCACTGCCCTCTCAGGCAGGGTTCTTTATTGCAGTGGTTCTCAGCCTTCCTATTGCTGCGACCCTTTACTACAGTTGCTCATGTTGTTGTGACCCCAACCATGAAGTTATTTTTGTTACTACTTCATAACTGTAATTTTGCTACCATTATGAATCGTAATGTAAATATCTGCATTTTCCGATGGTCTTAGGCAACCCCTGTGAAACGGTTGTTCAGCCCCCAGAGGGGTCACAGCCCACAGGTTGAGAACCACTGCTCTAGAGAAGCAGAGCTGGTAAAATAAATGTGTAGAACACAATACAGGTTGGGTAGTCCAACAAGAGCCATCTGTATATGGAAGAGGCCGAGAGAACCTCATAGCTGCTCAGTTCACTGCCTCAACCATCCCACTCTGGCACTGGAGGCCTGAACGATTCTTGGAAAGTTGCTGATCTTCTTCTTCTCAGGTTAGAAGCCAAGAAGCTAGATTCCAGAGTCAAAACATGACAACAGCAACAACCATGGGAGACGTGCCTTCAGCAGCACTCCTTTCCTCTGGCCTCGGGGTGTCTGAGGTGCTGCCCATCTAAGAAGGGTCTTCTCAGTTCAGTGATTCCTGGAAATGTCCAAGGTGCCCTGCCCAGAGTAATACTAGGTCTGTTTGGGCTGACAGTCAGGATTAACTACAAGTACCATCAGGAAACGAATGGCTTTTCCTTTGCTGTTTTGTTATTGTTGTTGTTGCTGCTGCTGCTGCTGTTGTTTTGAGAGAGTGTCTCCCAAAGCCAAGAGTGACCTCGAACCTCTGATCCTTTTCCCATCCCCTCCCAAGTACTGGGACACAAGCACACAGCACCGTGCCTGGTTTGTGTGTTAGAGTTTGAGGAATTTGAGAAGAAAATGTTACATTTCCCCAATGACTCACATTTTTAGTGCTAGACCCATATGATGTAAGAGGCTACATATGAAAAAGTATTTTTAATTTTATAAATAAAACTTAGTGGGGATTTGTTTGTTTTCTTTTTTGTTGTTTTGTTTGGGGGGGTTAGTGTTGTTGGTTGGTTGGTTGGTTGTGGTTTTTTGTGGTGGTTGTTCTTTTGCTTTCTTTATGTAACTACCTTTGTTATAGCCTTGATTTAGGCTCCAACTTTCTATATAAAAGTTTGCTGACTAATATTCTGAGCACATATTAGTTGGCACAATAAGGCTCCACAGAGACTTGTGTGTGTGTGTGTGTGTGTGTGTGTGTGTGTCCTGTGGATAAAGCTGAGTAACACTGCCCTGAGGCTGTTGCAGAGTAATAGAAAGAAAGCAGCTTACTTCTATTAAGCACTTAGTTAAATATTCGTTTCCCATTTATCTAGTACCTAACACATTAGTAAGCAAAGCAGAAAGCCTTTGCCTCACAAGTTTCTCTAGTGAAATGCTTCTAATTACAGCCTGCAAGGACAGAGGGCTGAAGGTCACAGCTTCTAGTTACAGCCTGTGAGGACCAAGGGCTGAAGGTCACAGCTTCTAGTTACAGCCTGTGAGGACAGAGGGCTGAAGGTCACAGCTTCTAGTTACAGCCTGTGAGGACAGAGGGTTGAAGGTCACCTTTTGCTTTTTTTCCTCTTGCCTTATTGGAACATTAGGGCCATAAGTTCCGTGTCTTGATTCAGGCTGACTGAGCCCAAATTCTGGCACACCAAATTCCAAATTTGTATTCCTGGGGAATGTGATTAAAAATTCTGAGCTTTAGAAACAATGAAAACACTTAGTTTCTCAGTGTTGGTGAGAACAATACACGTCTCAAGCAAAAAGAAGTTCTATGGTAAATGGTCGATAAATGCTGACTATTTAGGGACAAAGTCTAGTAATACAGAGAGTTAAAGATAACTTCAATAGGTTTTCATCTCATGATAGAGAAAAACTAGTAAATGTAAATCTATCTTTTTGGAGGGTGACTCAGGAAGACGTGTCACATGAATATACTGTGCGTTATAACTATTTCCCTTAAGGCAGGTTCATCCTGTGTTTATTCTTTCTCTCCATTGTATTTTCTAGATTGAATCAGCAGAAGTATCAGGAAATAGCGAAGTGTGCAGTTTTCTCCAGTACATGGAGAAGTCGAAACCTTGGCAGAAAATATGGTGTGTGATCCCCAAGCAAGACCCCCTAGTGCTGTACATGTATGGCGCTCCTCAGGTAACTAAACCACGTATGTGTTGTTGACATGGACAGGACAGAGGGGGCACGGGGACACTGATCCTCAGGAAGACAAAAGAGCTCAGGCAGTATCACTGTGTCCTATTTTTTAAAAATAATGAAAACTAAAACCAATTTGGTTGATTTAAACAGATGGTTCTTTTTATACCTGCATATTATTCACTGGGTAAATGGTTGGTCCCTTTTCGTCTCTTTTCCTTATTTAGTGAGTGAGGAAAAGTCAGTTGAGTAGGAACACAAAAGTGAGGAGAAGGAAAGTGAAGTAAAGAGGGAGCACGCCTGTGTAATGATGGGAAACGCAGGACACTTACACACCAGTGTTACAATGGGAGACATGGGACGTTTGCACAGCGGTGTAACGGTGGGAAACGTGGGACGTTTGCACAGCGGTGTAACGGTGGGAAACGTGGGACGTTTGCACAGCGGTGTAACGGTGGGAAATGTGGAACGTTTACACAGCGGTGTCACGGTGGGAAATGTGGGACGTTTGCACAGCGGTGTAACGGTGGGAAACGTGGGACGTTTGCACAGCAGTGTCACGGTGGGAAATGTGGGACGTTTGCACAGCGGTGTAACGGTGGGAAATGTGGGACGTTTACACAGCGGTGTCACGGTGGGAAATGTGGGACGTTTGCACAGCGGTGTAACGGTGGGAAACGTGGGACGTTTGCACAGCGGTGTCACGGTGGGAAATGTGGGACGTTTGCACAGCGGTGTAACGGTGGGAAACATGGGACGTTTGCACACTGGTGTAATAATGGGAAACGGGGGATGTGTCATGTGGTTGGTTTTGTTGTTGATAGTGATCGAGACCTAAGGACAAAGTAGCTTGAAAGGAAGAGAGAGTTTACATAAATCTTGTATTAAGATTAAATTAATACTAAACTCAGTAACAAATTTTTATGACCCATATACAGCTAAGCTGGACCCTGGGGTCAACTCTAATGCCAGTTTAGTTTCCAGCACGAGCTTTGAAAGTGAACAACACATAAACCAACTATACATCCATTCACTTTGAAAACATAAAGAATTAAATTTGTCAGATTTGAGCTTCATCGTACATCAAGAACTAGTAATTTTTTTTTTAGAAAATCTTTAAAAATGCCAAGGTATACATCTTATTCTACTTTTCTGTTTTTCCTGTTCATAAATAACTTGAACCAATCATTAAAGGCAATAGCATTATTAATTCTTAGTAATGCTTGCTGGCTTAAACATTAAGAAGCTGTTTGTTATTCACCTCGGTCTCCTCTCTTCACTCAGTGGAGAAGTGCACGGGCTCTGATGAGCAGAGGAGCAGGCGCCACGCCAGCGCTTCCTGGCTCATCTGGGTGTCAACTCTGCTCCATCCATTCCATTCTGTCAGCATCAGCACGGACCCCATAGACACTAAAATCACGTTCATTCTATTCTGATCAGCATCAGCACGGACCCCATAGACACTAAAATCACGTTCATTCTATTCTGATCAGCATCAGCATGGACCCCATAGACACTAAAATCACGTTCATTCTATTCTGATCAGCATCAGCATGGACCCCATAGACACTAAAATCACGTTCATTCTATTCTGATCAGCATTAGCACAGACCCCATAGATGCTATAACCACATTCATTCTATTCCGTCAGCATCAACACGGACCCCAAAGACAATATAACCACATTCATTCTATTCCGTCAGCATCAACACGGACCCCATAGATGCTATAACCACATTCATTCTATTCCATCAGCATCAACATGGACCCCATAGACACTAATATCACATTCATTCTATTCCGTCAGCATTAGCACAGACCCCATAGACGCTATAACCACATTCATTCTATTCTGTCAGCATTAGCACGGACCCCATAGATGCCATAACCACATTCATTCTATTCTGTCAGCATTAGCACGGACCCCATAGACGCTATAACCACATTCATTCTATTCCGTCAGCATTAGCACAGACCCCATAGTCACTAAAATCACTCTTTGTCCAAAGAGAGTCCAGAGAGTCCATAGAGTGAGGACCTGGGGGTCAGTATCAAAAGAGAGTTTTGTGTGGCAAGGACCACATGTAACTCTGTAACAATATAATGCACACTCATATGTACAATGTCCTTTGCTCAGGACGTCAGAGCGCAGGCCACCATACCACTCCTGGGCTACATCGTGGACGACATGCCAAAGAGTGCAGATCTGCCACACAGTTTCAAACTGACCCAGTCCAAGTCTGTGCACAGCTTTGCTGCCGACAGTGAGGAACTGAAGCAGAAATGGCTGAAAGTCATCCTTCTAGCTGTCACCGGGGAGACACCAGACGACCCAAGTGAGCATCTAGACACCTCGAACAACCTCCCAGGACCCAAGAGAAAGTCAGAATGCTGAACTCCAGCAGCTGCCAGTGTGGAGTCTCAAGTAAGACAAATAGCTCAAGACGCCCCAACTCTCCATCCTCGTCTCTTAGCACTTTACATTGAAAACTGTGGTTTCATAAACACATCTTTTGGGGACTTTTTAAATATGTTTGTATACTCTTAATAAAATCAATGTGCAGGGCCATTCTTCTGTTGAAGTTCTGAAATAATGTGGCAAGTGGAACATTTTTGATAAGCTATTCCTTAATTATGTATGTTGACCTTGAGGGGGTGGGGAACGGATGTCAATTGACTGCGTCACTACCTGGTTATAATGGGCCTTTCGTTTAAGGCCTTCAATGTCTTGTTCACGTGTAGGACTTGTAACAGTGGGAAGGATATACCTCCGTGTAACCAAAAGAGATCTTTGGTAAAAAGTACAGGGACAGTTTAGAGTATCGTATGAACGTGTCTAGTTTGTAAGTCTCATGCTACAGAAATTGTGTCTGTTCTTATACAACACAAAAAAGATAGGTTGCTAATGTTCCCACTTTTGACTTAAGATAATACTTGTTTTTGCAGAATTACTCCTAATAATAAACTATCTAAAATAGAAATCGATTTACTTGTATAGAGTATTGAAAATAAGTATGAACGTGAGCTTTTCTCTTCAGCTTTAGTTCCGTTTTCACTCCAGCTCATTTTTTAAGTGTAAAACCTATATTGTCTCTGAACTCAGCGCTGTTCTAAACTTAAGAAGAAAATTTTGGTGATTTATGTTTAACTGATTGGAATCCAAATGTAGTGATATTTTTATAGTAAAGTATCAGTAATTTATGTGGTGTAGGCTAGAGTCTGAATTCCAACAGTATTTTTAGAGTACTATTTTTTAGTTCTGTACCTATTTAAAACAGTGCCTCTCTTAGAAGGTGCTATTAATACTTATTTAGATAAAAGATGGGGGGGTTAGTTAATGTTAACTAAACATTATTATTTTACCTACTCTGACTATTCTCAACTTAAGTGCACTTTGGTTACTGAGATAAAAAATTGTATGGATTATTTTACTTTTTACCATAACATACTTGTCTTAGTAATTTAATGTCATCACGTACAAAACCTTTTACTAAAGCTTGAACTATGTAAGACATGTAACCGTATACAGACCTGGGATATGTGGAAAACATGTTTAATGTTTTCCTCTCTATAAGAATATCGTGAGTGGAAATGAGGACTACATAGAATGAACACGTACGACTGCTGTGGGAGCCTTCCTTCTGTCAGTTACAGAACACAGCCCATGCATGTGCCAGCTCACGTGGGAGAAGGCATCATTACATAGGGAGTAGAGAAAAATCCTGCCGACTCATGCGCTAGAAAACAGAGCGGAAATCCGTATTGCAGAGTCCACGCAGGTTTCCAGGAGGTGCGAAGCATTGGAGAAAGTGGAGTTCTTCTCTCTTTTTATCCTGCATGGAATCTCAGATGAACTATGGCTGTCTGTTATAAAGTCTACTCTCCATTAGTTTGTGACTGAATTGCCTATTTTTAACCTTTAATACTTTTCTCATAGTAGAGGTTTTCTCTCACTTTTTCATACTCTAAACTTTAACTCTTTTACTGTACCATTTCCTAGGAATCCACAAGAATGTCTCCACTACACACAGTCTTTAAGGGCTACACTTGAGGCCACCACACATTTAAACAGCTCATGATGCATAAGAAAGGTTTCTTGTTTTTTCCTACTCCAAAGGAGCAAGGGAACCAGTTAGGTTCCCTTCATCCATGAAATACCAGACCTGATTATTAACATTAAACCATCAACTCAGAGCCACCAATGGGAGAAACAAAAAGCCAACTTCTTATTCGCTACTAAATGAGGCCCGAATAAAAAGAAAGTGTACATCGTTTCTCTTTTCTGGTTGTCAACATTGGTGCTGCATTTGGGTGGGAGAAAAAGAGGCAGGTGTGCAGGGCACCTGTTGGCAGAATGAAGCAATAACTCGACCCCTGACTTTACTTTTCATAGCTCAAGAAAAGAGAAGCAGTGAGATTGTAGAATGACTATCAAAATAAAGATTACTTTTGTAAATATGAATAGAAGAATGAATGGGATATCCCACTTAGAAGATTTATGTCAGATTACTTAAAAAATATATTTGATCAGCAAGAAGACTACATGTTTAACTACCAGAAAATTCTTGTATAGAAGTAATGTGGATAGATGCTCGGTGTTGCATAACTTAGATTATTGAAAGAATACTCATAAAGAAGATGTTAGCATGCTCTTATTTTTCATTAAATAAGGAGTGTTAGTTCCAGAAGAAGGGCTGTGGCCATTTCAGTCACCACCTTAACTGCTCTGCCTGTACGTACTCTTAGCCAAGCACAGTGAGCAGCTGTCCCATCTCGCTCTCAAGAAAATCCCTAATAATTTCAGTAGGAGAAGAAAAGTGATAGAGTAATATTAGTTACATCTTAAAACCGCAACTCTGGGGCTAAGGAGGCTTCTCTGCAAAGATGAGAAACAGAATTCAGTCAGCTCTCCAGAACGCACACCAAGGCGAGGTGAGCATGGCCCAGCACAGCAGGGACAAGGGCAGGAAACTCTGGTGCAGGTTCAGACTAGGTGAGCATGGCCCAGCACGGCAGGGGCAGGCAACCCTGGTGTAAGTTCTCTAGCCAGAAGAGCAAAAGCAGAGAGTATAAGGACAGCACAAAACCTTGCCTCAGTGAGGTAGAGCGGTGCCATGACATGACGTAAAACTCAGTTCTCTACACATATGCACAACTGCCCAAGTTTATGTGAACACATGCGTGGATAACATGGATAACATGCATGTGTACATATATTTAAAAAATTGATTAAAAAAGTTGTAATTTGAGGGGTTATTAGAATAATTAACCCTCTTTCTGAGATAGCTGAGGTTTCGTGATAAATTGAGCCTGGAAATATCCTTTGCTCTCCTATCCAACTAAATGTTCTGCATGGTTCTTAGTTGGTTGTTTCCACTAATTCAGTGCTTTCAAAAGTCGTCTTCAGAAAAGTGTCCTTCTTTCAAACTGAAGAAAATATTTATTTGGTAAAAACTGTTATTCATTCAAGGCATTCCACCCTTTCGACTCAAGTGTTGCTTTTGTTGACAGTCTACCATCTGGGAACTGTGAGGTGTGGTGTATACTTTTATCTTGTGTTTTAAATGGAGTCTAATAATGACAAATGCCACTAGCCACTGTTGTAGTAGTACCAAGCAATGAGACTCGCCAGGTGTGAGTTGAAGGCCCTAAGAAAATCAACTTCCTAGGAGTGATGTGGTCATTGGAGTTGTTGAGCACAGGGAAAGGGAAGAAGGGAGGGCATTGTTCCATGGTTTCAGATTCTGTCAACTCCGTTGAATTTTTGCAAACGATACAAATAGTGAAGCAGTTATATTCTTCTGATCTGTTTTATCAGCTGTGTTGTGTTTTCTGTGAATTGAATTCAACACAAAGGCTGCCATACTATCTTCCTTAGGTGACCTACATCAACTATTTTTAGTTATAAGAATTAACCTTGTAAATGTTTCCTGTAGAATTTTCTAAGCTGTCTTTGTTGCAGTCACAACTGTCAATTCCATGGTACTTCAGGGTTATTGAAGAGTCACTGATGCCTTCTAGAAACTTCTCCCCAAAATACTTCTGGAGTTCATGATTCCATTCTTCTTTCTCCTCCTTGTTGAGATAGAAATGGTTTCTTCCTTCAATTATTTTCAGATATCGTTCGTTTATCTCTAAAGCCTTAAGTTACTCAGAGCATTTTGTCTGCAATGTGTTGCTAATCATGAGCTCCCTGCAGTGTGTTCCCATCACAAATGAGCACGAATGAGAACAAATAAATGGCTAGGAAGCACAGGTCTTATTGTGGCAGTTATCTCTGCTGCTATACAGAGTAGAAAGTAGCTTTACTTTCTTACATCACTGATGTTCATGTTCATAGATCTAAGATAAGCACATGGTATTTATAATCTAAAATTTGACAAACAGAATATCTTAGTGTTGTGTTCTTCAAGAGTGTATGAATACAAGAACTGTGGCTAAAGAGTTCCTCTTGTTGGGATTATGTTGATATCTGGAGTGGATCCTGTAGCTTCTCCATTTTTAGTTTTATTAGAATCAAATTACTTTTTAATATAACTATCGAACTATAGCTTCCCTAGATTTAAAAAAGGAGAGCATTAGACCACTAGATCCTATCTAAAAACCCCGTCTGTGACTTTATATGTATATGTATAAATGTAAAAGTTATTACTCTTCAATTCTCACCAAAGGAACAAAATTTTGTGTAAATTTTAATTTAAGTATGTTAACAAGAATTATTCACATGTATTTAATGTTATAATCCATCTTTACTCAGGCCCCTCAATCTTGCTAAGTTAAGGATGAGACAATGATGCTTTTGTTACATTGTTAAAATAGAGAGGAATGATGTTAGCAAGGGAAACAACAAGGAATGAATGGATGTGGGTAAATGGACTACTGGTCTCCAGGGAAGAGCAGCATATAAAAACACTAAACTGTACAAGGGAAATCAAGTAGAAGATATCCATGTACTTGTTTGTTGATGAAATCCTTGGACCCAGGCTATAACCTTAGCCTCTAAATTATAGATGACACTATCTTATTATTACTTTATTTTTCCTTAAGCTTTTAAGAGATAATTTTATTCTATAAAGGATTGTCTTCTGGCATTGATTCTAAATTCAAGTTTCTAAGCTAAGGGCATGGCCAAATGCTGTGTCTTTTCTATATTTCAAGATAAAATAACACATGGCTTCTATAAGACAGTTAATTTGTTGGGGGGCATTACATAAAGGTTATCTTTTGTCCTAAAATTCATTTTAGTCAATTGAATAAAATATTAAGTTATATGTTAATATATTTTAATAGGTGAATACTAAATACAAAGTAAAGACAAGTTTGGGAACAAACAAACCGTAGAGCCCATTGTGATGACAGATTGCATTGTATATTATGGTATATGAGGACTCAAATATATCATATATCCATTCATATATAAAACCAAACTGGTATTTCATTTTTTAAGAGATAACTGTTATTTAAAAAGTAAGTATTATCTTGATTTTTCTTTTGACTTGTTGACTGAGTTTGATAGGGCATATCAGAATATTATAGTTGACTCTAATGTGAAAAAATAAACACCCAATTTTCCAGTGGTATGAATGTAAAATACTTGGACATAGTGTATATATAGTGTAACATCTGTATATTTAATCATAAAGGCAGATAATCGAAAACATTGTACTATTAAGTCCTTCAATTCTTGTTAAATATGAAACGTTTGTATCTTGTAAATAAAGATATCCTTAAATTGGTTCTGGAGCCTTGGCTGTTAATTTTACTGGGAATGTGTGTTTAGTGGGCATGGTTTTGATTTTCTGATCAGAAATAAAAAGGTTATTCCAACAGGCTATTGCTACTTCCAGTCTCCAGGCATCAATAACCTAAAGAAAATTCTAAGAAACTTTCAAATGTGACATCATGAATAAAACTTTTCCAGAGATCCCATTTCATATAAGTTCTCTTTGGTGAGTTTACTTCTTTTTGTTTTAGAGTTTTCAAATGTTCTGTTAATTCACTAGTGTGGGATTTTTCCAGCTTCTTTATGTAGGCATTTAGTGCTTTGAACTTTCCCACAAACCTATGAACACCTGATTTTCGACAAAGGAGCTAAAAGTATACAATGGAAGAAAGAAAGTATCTTCAACAAATGGTGCTGGCATAACTGGACGTCAACCTGTAGAAGAATGAAAATAGATCCATATCTATCACCATGCACAAAACTCAAGTCCAAATGGATTAAAGACCTCAATATTAATTTGACCATACTGAATCTGATAGAAGAGAAAGTGGGAAGTAGTCTACAACACATGGGCACAGAAGATCACTTCCTACATAGAACCCCAGTAGCAGAGACAATAAGAGCAACAGTGAATAAATGGGACCTCCTGAAACTGAGAGGCTTCTGTAAAGCAAAGGACACTGTCATTAAGACAAAAAGGCATCCTACTGAGTAGGAGAAGATCTTCCCCAACCCCACATCAGACAAAGATCTGATCTCCAAAATATATAAAGAACTCAAGAAACTAGACATTAAAACTCTAATTAACCCAATTAAAAAATGGAGTACTGAACTGAACAGAGAATTCTCAACAGAAGAAGTTTAAATAGCCAAAAGACACTTAAGGTCATGCTCAAACTCCTTAGCGATCAAGGAAATGCAAATCAAAACAACTCTGAGATACTATCTTACACCTGTCAGAATAGCTAAAATCAAAAACACCAATAATAGGCTATGCTGGATAGGATGTGGAGTGAGGGGAACACTCATCCATTGTTGGTGGGGATGCAAACTTGTGCAACCACTTTGGAAATCAGTGTAGCAGTTTCTCAGGAAACTGGGAGTCAACCTACCTCAGGACCTAGCAATTCCACTCTTGAGAAGATACCCTAGAGATGCCCAATCATACTACAAAAGCATTTGTTCAACTATGTTCATAGCAGTATTATTTGTAATAGCCAGAACCTGGAAACAACCTAGATGCCCCTCAATAGAAGAATGGATACCTTCTTAGGTATGGAACATATACACTTTAGAGTTCTACTCAGTGGTAAAAAAAAAACAATGACATCTTGAATTTTGCATGCAAATGGATAGAAATAGAAAACACTATCCTGAGTGAGATAACCCAGACCCAAAAAGATAAATATGGTATGTACTCACTCATAAGTGGATTCTAGCCATAAATAAAGGACATTGAACCTATAATTCGTGATCCTAGAGAAGCTAAATAAGAAGGTGAACCTAAAGAAAAACATATAGTTATCCTCCTGGATATAGGAAGTGGACAAGACTGCCGGACAGGGGTTAGGAGCACGGGGGTTGGGTGGGATGGGAATAAGGGGAGATGGGGAGAGAGAAGGGAGAAGGGGAGGATGGGGAGAGCTTGGGAGAATGGGATGGTTGGGATGGAGGAGGGGTGGTTGTGGGAGCAGGGAAGTAGATATCTTAATTAAGGGAGCCATTTTAGGGTTGGCAAGAGACTTGACTCTGGAGGGGTTCCCAGGTGTCCAAGGAGATGTCCCCAGCTTGTTCCTTGGGCAGCAGAGGAGAGGGTGCCTGAACTGGTCTTATCCTATAGCCACACTGATGAATATCTTGCATATCACCATAAAACCTTCATCTGGCAATGGATGGAGATAGAGATAGAGACAGAGACCCACATTGGAGCACTGGACTGAGCCCCCAAGATCCAAATGAGGGGCAGAAGGAGCGAGAACATGAGCAAGGAAGTCAGGACCGCGAGGGGTGCGTCCACCCACTGAGACGGTGGGACTGATCTAATGGGAGATCACCAAGGCCAGTTGGACTGGAACTGATGGAGCATGGGATCAAACCGGGCTGAAGAGAGAGGGGGAGTTGATTGGGGGAGGGAGAGGGATATGGGAGGCGGTGGCGAGGAAGAGACAGAAATCTTAAATAAATAAATTAATTAAAAACTCAGCTCCAAATAGATCAAAAATCTCAGCATAAAACCAGATACACTGAGCCTGACCAAAGAGAAAGTGAGGAATAGCCTTGAACTCATTAGACAGAAAAAGACTTTCTGAACAGAACACTAATAACACATGCACTCAGAGCAACAGTTAATAAATGGGAACTCCTGAAACTAAAAAAGCTACCATATGGCAAAGGACATCGTTTGTACAAAACAAAAGGCTATATACTGGGAAAAGATTTTTACCAACTATACATCTGATAGAGAGCTAATACCTAAAATATATAAGAAACTAAAAAGTTGGACACCAAGAAAGCAATGCAATTAAAAATTAGGCACAGATCAAATCAGAGAATTATCAAAAGAGGAAACTCAAGTGATTAAGAAGTGGTTAAAGTAATACTCAACATCCTTAGTCATCTGGGAAATGAAAATCAAAACTAAGGATATAAGAGAAATCTTACAGAAATCCACAAGTTAGCAAACTAATTTCAAAATACAACTTTAAACAACAGGAAGTTTGAACAGAGGCACCCTGTGCATTTAGACAACACTACTCCCAGGAGATACAAGCTACCGTGTGAAAGCCACAGTGCAAGGAGGGCATCATATACTTTCCTAGAAATTATTGGTCAGAGAGCCTCCAGAAGTCTGCACAACAACACAGGCTACTGCCGTTACCCTTGATTACAACTACATTGTAAGACCCTGTTGCTGAAACACAGCACTTGGGCTTCAAGGCAGAGAAATCATTAATGATGTTACCCAGTTCTCAACCCTGCACGCTACAAAACTGACCTGCCGGCCAAGGCGTGCCCACTGATGTTACAGTGGCATGATTGTTATGAGGTAATTAGTGTCTTTCTGATCGAATTTTCTACAGGAGGGATTTTTTTTATATCTTGACCACAGTTTCCCCTCCCTCTTCTCCTCCCATTTCCTGCCTCCCAACTAACTGCCCTCTGCCCTGCCCACACCCCATATACTTCTTCATTTCTATTCAGAAAAGGGCAAGTATCCTATGAATATCAACCAAACATGGCATATCAAGTTGCAGTAAGACTAGGCACCTCCCTTTGTATTAAAGCTGGATGAGGGAAAGTGTCCCAGCAAGAGTCAGAGACAGCCCCAGCTACCACTGTCAGGAGTTCCACAAGAAGACCAAGCTACATACTGTAACATATATGTAGAGGTCAGACCCATGCAAGCTCCCTGGTTATTAGTTCAGTCTCTGAGCTCCTGTGAGCCCAAGTAAGTTGTTGCTTCTGTGGATTTTCTTGTGGGGTCCTTGACTTCTCTGACTCCTATTAGTGTGTATTAGGCTTTGATGTGCAATTTAAGCTTCAGTAATGTTTCTTTTACATATGTGGGTGCTCTTGTATTTGGCACAAAGATGTTCAGGATTGAGACTGCATCTTGATGGATTTTTCCTATGATGAGTATGAAGTGTCCTTCTCCATCTCTTTTGATTGATTTTAGTATGAAGTCTATTTTGTTAGATATTAAGAGAGCTACACCCACTTGTTTCTTAGATCCATTTGATTGGAAAATCTTTTCCCAACCTTTACTCTGAGATAATGTCTGTCTTTGAGATTGAGGTGTGTTTCTTGTATGTAACAGAAAGATGGATACTGTTTTCATATCCATTCTGTTAGCCTTTATCTTTATATAGATGAGTTGAGTCTATTGATATTAAGAGATATTAATGACCAGTGATTGTTCATTCCTATTGTTTTTCTGTAGTAATGTTTATGTGTTTCCCTTCTTTGGGGTTTGCTGGTGTGAGGTGTGATGTTATCTGTTGCCTGTGTTTTTGTGGGTGCAGCTAACTTCCTGGAGTTGGAGTTTTCCTTCTAGTATGTTCTGTGAGTCTGAGTTTGTGAATAGGTATTGTTTAAATCTGGCATTGTCTTTGGAATATAGGAAGGCTACTAATTTTTGTGTGTTAATTTTGTACCCTTCTACTTTACTGAATGTTTGTCAGTTGTAGAAATTTTCTGGTGAAATCTCTGAGGTGTTTTCTAAATGCCAGATTGGGACTGCAGAGAGATTCAGAGTCATGAGTTTGGAAACCATTGTGTTTTTGGTTTCTCCCATGTGAGACAGTTATTGTTGGATGATGCAGACTGCATCCTTTTAGTCAGTCTAATAAACCCCATATATATACATATGTATATATATGCTTTCATTTTTTCAGTTCTGTTCATTTAGAGAATGCAGAAAAATACACCCACTATGACTGTGAAGGGTCAATCTGTAGTTTTAGGTCTAATCGTGTTTCTTTTATGAAGCTGAGTGCCCATGTTTGGTATAGATGTGTTTACAATAAAAATATCTTGTTGCTAGACATTTTTTCTATAATAAGTATGAAGTGTCCCTCCTTATCTCTTTTAATTAGATTTTCTTTCAGATTTATCTTCCTGATATTAGAATAGCTACACCTTCTTGTTTCTTAGATCTATTTGTTTAGAATATCTTTCTCCAGGCTTTTACCCTAAGGAAGTTTCTATTACTGGTGTTTGAGTATGTTTCTAGGGGTAGCCAAAAGATGGACATTACTTTCTTATTCATTTTATTAGTCTTTTTTATATTCAGTTATCACTATAATTATTGTGATAATTATAACATTATCATACGTTGTGTAGTAATTCCTGTCACTTTGTTCATTTTGTAGCATTTTATCAGATCTCTATTGTTTATTTGCTCCCTATGACTTCTGAGATATACATACACACATACATATACAATACATACTTACACACATATCATATATATGCATATTCCCAACTACAGTCTGCTAAGTCTATATAATAATTGGGCTTATGTTTTCAGGACTACCATTTGGTATTGGATGACTGATTGATGTGCTCTTCCCTGGAGAAGACATTTCTTCCACTCTCAGAGTTCTTTACTTGCCTATAGTGCTTCCTGTAGGGTTGAGGCCTTCCCGTCTTTCCTCCTTCAACTTTGGGTAAATATTGTTGTCCTTGTTCAGCTCATGTTAGGCAGTCATGTTCATGAAACTTCATGAGTGTATGTAGGGTTAAGACAGCCCCTTTATGGGGCGGGGTTTGCCTCGGGCGTATGCCTGCCGATAAATGGGCGCGCGGCTCAGCGGCTCGGCCCTTTTTTTCCCCCGCCCTACCTCCTGTACTACGCTGGAACTTTGGTTCTGTAAGTTTATCATTAAAGTGGTAAATATTCTTTGATATCTGCATTGCATTTATTTTGCGCGGATACAAGTGTAGCTTGTGGCATTGCTAGGAGCCTTGTCTCACAGCACACTCCTCTCTTTCTGCTCTCTCTAGTCTGCATTGTTCCCCGAGTCTTAGGTGCAGGAGTTGTTTTATGGATATATTAATTGGACTCCACAGCTCTGCGTTTTTATTGGGTGTGGTTTTCACTAATAATTTCTATTACAAAAAGAAGTTTCCTTGATGAGAGGTGAGGACTACACTTATCTGTGGCTATAAGGACAGATATTTAAAGTAGAGTTAAGAATTATGTTGGAGCTGGGCGGTGGTGGCGCAGGCCTTTAATCCCAGCACTCGGGAGGCAGAGGCAGGCGGATCTCTGGGAGTTCGAGGCCAGCCTGGTCTACAAGAGCTAGTTCCGGGACAGGCACCAAAGCTACAGAGAAACCCTGTCTCGAAAAACCAAAAAAAAAAAAAAAAAAAAGAATTATGTTGGTTTATTAAAGCAGTGGCTGTAGGTTCTCCATCCAGATCCTTGACTTCAGTAGCCCTGGGTGGTTGGTTAGGTTTCTAGCACCAGGCATGGTTTCTGTCTTGTTGTGTGAGTCTTAAGTCCAATTAGAGAGCTATTGGTAACCACCAAGGTATGTGTGCCACTAGTGCATTCTTCGGTTTATTGTGCCATGCTGGCCATTGTTGTGGTTCATAGACATAATAGCTGAGTAGAACTTATTGGTTGTTTCCCTCCTTTGTAAGCTTAATGGTGCCTTCTGGTACCTTGAATCATTCAGATCAGTTCCAAGTTAAAGGCAGTTGGGCCTTGCATCTGAAGTTCATGGTACTTCAGTAATAGGGACTTACCTCACACCAGTGGTTCTCAGTCTTCCATATGCTGTGACCCTTTAACACATGTCGTGGTGATCCTCAACAACAAAATAATTTCACTGCTACTTCATAAGTGTAATTTTGCTACTGTTATTAATCATAATGTAAATGTCTAATATGCAGGATATCTGATAGGCAATTCCTTTGGGGGTTGCAACCAACAGATTGAGAAATGTTGCCGTATACCTCTGGGTATAACCAAGGGTAGCAGCAATGGTCTGTATGTTTGGGAGTCTCTTAGACAACCCACCAACAATTCAAAATATAGCTTCTTATGTACAGTGTTGAGGTTTTTGTAATGTGGTCTTTGACTCTTGGAGGGAGCATCGTTAGCCTAGATGATAATTTTTTTTTATTTTTTTAAAAAATTTTCGAGGGGGCTGGAGAGATGGCTCAGCGGTTAAGAACATTGCCTGCTCTTCCAAAGGTCCTGAGTTCAATTCCCAGCAACCACATGGTGGCTCACAACCATCTGTAATGAGGTCTGGTGCCCTCTTCTGGCCTGTAGGAATACACGCAGACAGAATATTGTATACATAATAAATAAATAAATATTTAAAAAAAATTTTCGAGACAGGGTTTCTCTATAGCTTTGGAGCCTGTCCTGGAACTAGCTCTTGTAGACCAGGCTGTCTCGAACTCACAAAGATCTGCCTGACTCTGCCTCCCGAGTGCTGGAATTAAAGGCGTGTGCCACTATCACCCGGCTAGATGATAAAATTTTATTAAAACTATACATGTATATCTATATACAGACTTACATGTATTATAGGTTTTAATTTTAGATAGTTAATGACATGATTGCTTATGACTTTTTCAGACATCCTTATTGTTGTTTTACCCTTCTCCTCCCTTTTTCTGTATTTATTTCTATCCTGTTCACTCCCCATTTGCCCAATCAGATCACTTCTACCCTGCCATTTCCCCTTCTATTGCTGCGCTGTCCACTTGGCCTTATTAATGTGCCCTTTTTCTGCAGTTACTGCAAGAAATCCAGTAACATATGAAGATGTGGAGCTAGGAGCCTCTGATGAAAAAGCATATTCAGCTTTTGTCTTTCTGGGTCTGAGATACCTCACTCAAATGATCTTTTCTAGTTTCATCAATTTATCTAAAAATTAATTATTTCATTCTTTTTACAGCTGAATAGTACTCCATAGTGCATGTACGACATTTTCATTATCCAGCCATTGGTTGAAGGCATTTAGGCTGTTTCCATTTACTAGTTATTGGATACAGCAGCAGTGAACAAGGCTGAATAAGTACTTGTGAAGTAGACTATCAAGTCTTTAGGGTATATGCCAAGGAGCTGTACACTGGATCATATGGTAGATTTATTTTTAGCTTTTTGAGAATTCTCCACTCTGATGTTGATAGTGACGGCACCAGTTCACAATCCTACCACAGTAAAGGGTTCTCCTTTCCCCACACCTCCTCCACGATTTACTGCCAGTTGTTGTGTTAAGCCTTGCCATTCTAACTGGATAAGTTATTTTAATTAATAATTCCATAATTGCTAGAGCCAGTGAACCTTTTTTAAAAAAGATATTTCTTAGTCATTTATTTATTTTTTCTTTTGAGAAGTATCTGTTCATGTCCTAATCCCATTTTTCAAATGAGTTGGGTTTTTATTCTCTGTTTTTTTGAGCTCTTACTATATTCTGGATATTCATCTGTCAGTTGTATAGCTGGCAAAGTTGTCTCCATGCTGTGGGCTTCCTCGTCACCTGGTTGTTTCTTTAACTATGCAGAAGGTTTTTAGTTGAATGAAATCCCACTTGTCAGTTTGTTGGCCTTAATTCTTGGACAAATGGAGCCCTACTCAGGGATATTTTCCTACATCAATATCATATAGGGTACTGCCTATATCCCCTTAAGCACGTTCAGTGCTTCAGGATTTTTTTTAATTTAATATAATTTCTTTATTGATTCTTTTGGGAATTTCACATCATGCACCTTAATTCTACCCACTTCCAAGTCCCTCCTTATCCTCTCCTCCTCCTGCAGCATCCCCCAAAAGAAAATAAAAAACAAGCAAACAAACAAAAACATCTTCTCTCCTTTCCTGTCTCTCCAACACCCCTTCATTCATCCTAGTGGTACTGGGCGCCGTGGTGTGTCATGTAGTATGTCCTTTGGTCCAATCGGTTTTACTTGTAAATGTTCATTGCCATGAGTCATTGGTTTGGCTCAAGGTCTCTTGTTTCTGGCATGTAACTAAAAGATAAAACATAAATGACAATTTTAGCCATCAGGGAAATATGAAGTAAAATTTTTTGCTATTCATCTTACTCCCATCAATATGTCCAAGATAAGGAATGGGGCTAGATGTTGCTTAGCTTTAAGAACACTTGTTGCTATTGCAGAAGATCCATGTTTGGTTCCCAGCACCCACATGATGCTTCACAACTGTATATGACTTCCATTCTATGGGACCCAAAACCCTTTTCTGACCTCTGAGGTATCATTCATGAGTATGGTGCACATACATAATTCAAGTAAAACATACACATAAAATAAAAAAGTATTTTCTAAAAAGACTCTGACCTAATGTTTAAAAATGGACCTCATTTACTAAAAGACAGGCAGAAAAATGGAAGGGAAAGAAAGGAAAGAAGGAAGGGAAGAAATCAAAAAACAAGTAGCCTCAGATGCTGACAAGAATTTGGGAAAGGGTGAGTACATCCCATATTCATCTTTTTGGGTCTGGGTTACCTCACTCAGTATAGTGTTTTCTATTTCCATCCATTTGTATGCAAAATTCGAGAAGTCATTGTTTTTTACCGCCACATAGTACTCTAATGTGTAGATATTCCACACTTTCTTCATCCATTCTTCCATTGAAGGGCATCTAGCTTGTTTCCAGGTTCTGGCTATTACAAATAATGCTGCTATGAACATAGTTGAACAAATGCTCTTGTCATATGATAGGGCATCTCTTGGGTATATTCCCAGGAGTGGTATTGCTGGGTCCAAGGGTAGGTTGATCCCGAATTTCCTGAGAAACCGAAACACTGACTTCCAAAGTGGTTGTACAAGATTGCATTCCCACCAGCAATGGATGAGGGTACCCCTTCCTCCACAGCCTCTCCAGCAAAGGCTATCATTGGAGTTTTTTATTTTAGCCATTCTGACAGGTGTAAGATGATATCTCAAAGTTGTTTTGATTTGCATTTCCCTGATCGCTAAGGAGGTTGAGCATGACCTTAAGTGTCTTTTGGCCATTTGAACTTCCTCTGCTGAGAATTCTCTGTTCAGTTCAGTGCCCCATTTTTTAATTGGGTTAATTAGCATTTTAAAGTCTAGTTTCCTGAGTTCTCTATATATTTTGGAGATCAGACCTTTGTCTGTTGCGGGGTTGGTGAAGATCTTCTCCCAGTCAGTAGGTTGCCTTTTTGTCTTGGTGACAGTGTCCTTTGCTTTGCAGAAGCTTCTCAGTTTTAGTAGGTCCCATTTATTCAATGTTGCCCTTAATGTCTGAGCTGTTGGGGTTACACATAGGAAGCGATCTCCTGTGCCCATCTGATGTAGGGTACTTCCCACTTTCTCTTCTATCAGGTTCAATGTGTTCTGACTGATAGTGAGGTCTTTAATCCATTTGGACTTGAGTTTTGTGCATGGTGATAGATATGGGTCTATTTTCATTCTTCTACAGGTTGACATCCAGTTATGCCAGCACCATTTGTTGAAGATGCTTTCTTTCTTCCATTGTATACTTTTGGGACACGGAGCCTACAATTGGTGATCCTAAAGAAGCTAAGTAAGAAGGTGAACCAAAGGAAAAACATATAGTTATCCTCTTGGCTATGGGAAGTAGACAAAGTTGCCGGGGAGAAAATTAAGATCTTGGGGGTGGGGTGGGATGGGGGTAAGGGGAGATGGGGAGAGAAACGGGAGAAGGGGAGGAAGGGGGGAACTTGGGGAAAAAGGAGGATTGGGATAAAGGAAGGTTGGATAGGGGAGCACGGAAGCACAATTCTTAGTTAAGGGAGCCACCTTAGGGTTGGCAAGAGACTTGTACCTAGAGTGGCTCCCAGGTGCCCAAGCCAAGGTCCCCAGTTAATTCCTTGGGCAGCTGGGGATAGGGAACCTGAAATGACCCTATCCTATAGCAATACTGATGAATATCTTGCATATCATCATAGAACCTTCATCTGGTGAGGGATGGAGATAGAGACAGAGATCCACACTGGAGAACTGGACTGAGCTCCCAAGGTCCTAATGAGGAGCAGAAGGAGGGAGAACATGAGCAAAGAAGTCGGGACCACGAGGGGTGCACCCACCCACTGAGACAGTGGAGCTGATCTATTGGGAGCTCACCAAGGCCAGCTGGACTGTGACTGAAAAAGCATGGGATAAAACTGGACTCTCTGAACATGGCGAACAATGAGAGCTGATGAGACGCCAAGGACAATGGCAAGGGGTTTTGATCCTACTTAATGTGCTGGCTTTGTGGGAGCCTAGCCAGTTTGGATATTCACCTTCCTAGATATGGACGGAGGGGGGAGGACCTAGGACTTACCACAGGGCAGGGAACCCTGACTGCTCTTTGGACTGGAGAGGGAGGGGGAAAGGAGTGGGGGGAGGGGGAGAAGGGTGGGAGGAGGGGGAGGGAAATGGGAGGCTGGGAGGAGGTGGAAACTTGGTTTTTTTTTCTCATTTTCTCAATAAAAAAAAAGATTTAAATAAAAAAAAGAATTTGGGAAAGGGGACTGCTGGTGGCAGTGTGCACTGGTGTAGCCACTATGGGAATCATTTAATGTGGGGGTTCCTCAAACAGCTAGAAACAAGTATGATCCAGTTGTACCAATCTTGGGCATGTACCCAAATGATTCTAACTACAGAGACACCTGTTAATCCAGAATCATTGTTGCTTTATAGACAGAAAATGGAAACATCTTAGATGTCCATCAATTGATAAATGGAAAATGAAACATTTACACAGTGGAATATATTGAGTGGTGGATAGGAGGGTAGGACAGAGGAGGGATTTGGGGACATAAAGGCTAGTTTAAAAAAGCCATATGGAAACCCAGTACTGTATTCTTCTTCTTCTTCTTCTTCTTCTTCTTCTTCTTCTTCTTCTTCTTCTTTCTTCTTTCTTCTTCTTCTTCTTCTTTTTGGGGGATTTTTGAGACAGGGTTTCTCTGTAGCTTTGGTGCCTGTCCCGGAACTAGCTCTTGTAGACCAGGCTGGCCTCGAACTCCCAGAGATCCGCCTGCCTCTGCCTCCCGAGTGCTGGGATTAAAGGCGTGTGTCACCACCGCCCGGCTGTATAATTCTTCTAAGAGATATACAAATTCATATATATATATATACATATATATGTATAATATGGATGGATGGATAGATAGATGATAGATAGATAGATAGATAGATAGATAGATAGATAGATATGCCAGGCAGTAATGGCATATGCCTTTAATCCCAGCACTAGGGAAGCAGAGGCAGGTGATCTTTGTGAGTTCAAAGCTAACCTGATCTACAGAGCAAGTTCCAGGGCAGCCAGGGCTATAAATAGAGAAACCCTGCCTCAAAAATAAAATAAGACATACACATATAAAGGTACAAATGTAGTTACCCTATAAGTGATGGACAATACCCCAACTAGACACGATATGCTATCACATAAAATTCCAATACCAGGAATGGGTTACCATTTTTGATCTATTGAATAGTGCAGTCCTAGGGGCCCCCAAACATTACAGGCTATTGTCAATGCTTACCTTTCAGAACATGATCATAAGACCCTTTTACTAAAAACACCACATATTTGAGACATAGAACATTTGGAAGCTTGGTCCCTATTGGCCAGTGTTTATAGTGCTGGGAGGTGCTATTCTTGCCATTAAAGGAGAAAAGTAATTATTACTCTCACCAAGCTGTGAATCTTATGAGCTATAATAATAACTGGCTTGGCAAGATGTACTCTCTGGTGCTAAAGCGGTACAAACATCGTGGAAATAACCAACCACTCTTTGATTAGATTTAAGGGCCACTCCAGGAGATAGAATCCATACCTGATACTGTCAATTAGGCCAATAACTTGTGGCTAGATCTGTCTTGGGACTTTAGAGGAAAACCTACTATTATGGGCCTCCTAATGATGACATTGCTATAGTCATAGGTTGGTCAGCCTTCATCAATGTCCTTCTTGCAGTGGATGACAAGCAACACAAACTCAGTTTGTCAACATGTAGAGAATAGGAGTGTCCCGCTCTAAATGGGACATCTATATGACAACCATCCCTGCAAGGAGGCTCAAAGATCTGTGTGGAAGAGGGGCAGAGAGATCAAACAAGCCAGAGGTAGTGGATGGCTTCAGGAAAACAGTGCTTTCCAGACGCAGCTCATCTGATGAACACATGAACTAACAGAGATTGTGACAGTCTGTACAAGACCTGTAAAGGCTTAAGCACGGAGGAAGGAAGATAGCACGAAGTCTCACCCCAGGCTGAGGAGCCTTTGATTGCTGCGGGGAGAGGAAGAGTTAGGTGATTTCAATGATATGAAGCCTAATATATTGATAACAGTCCGGGTTAGGGATATTGATCGGTATTAGTATTAGACTGAGGATTAGTGGGCTAACACTTTTTGTTTTAAGTTGCATACCTATTTAAAAATATTTTTTTATTTGCTTCTTAATCTCCATTATGATCTCTCCAGCCCTACTCTTAGCTCAAAGCAGCCTGCTTGCAGGAGCGGAACCCTTCCTCCCACCCCACCTCTACTGTCTGGGGATTCTACCTCTTGGTGAGGACCCAGGCCTTTTATTCCTGTCTCTCCAGACTTATTCTTCACCCCATTACAGCCTACCTCCAGGAGCCCCTCCTCCCACCCCACCTCCATTTCCTGGGGTACCTTTGAGTACAGACTCAGCTCTTTCCCACCAACCCTCTCAGCCTTGTGTTGGCTGTCAACTCACGGAAACACGTTCTATAGGGACCTCCAGTGGCCACACTAGGCTAGGACTAAGGTAAGTGATTTTACTCTCCTAAAATGTCCTTGATTGTTTCTCATAAAGTGTTCTCATAAGGAAATGACATTGGTTAATCAAGAGATTCTCATATTTTCTTTTTTTAGAAACAGGATTTCACTATGTAGTGCAGACTTAGTGATCCGCTTGCCTAAGTATCCCAGGGCCGGGTTACAGATGTGTGCCCCGACTCCCGGAGGCATATTCATACTTAACACTTTAACAACCATTATGCTTCCAGCTCTTCCCTAGTGTTTTGATTAGAGTAGACACAAATTCGTTGTCACAGCCTCCTTCTCCTTGCTCCGGAAGGTCGAAAGCTGAAAGCTTCTAGAATAGGCCTCCGCGTTCCACTTAGCCCGAACTACATCTCCCGGCAGACGTTGCGCCCCACCTCCGGCGTGACGCGTGGCCTGCCGGGAGCGGGCTGGGAGGCGGCGGCCCGGCCCAATGGGTGCGGGCTCCCGAGGAGAGGGCGGAGGAGAAGAGGAAGCAAGCGGGGCCGTGGGCCGCGTCCCCATTCATTGCAGTGGCCTGCTGGGTCGGGGTGCCGTGTTTTCCGAGCCATGGAGGCGCTAATCCCGGTCATCAATAAACTGCAGGACGTCTTCAACACGGTGGGCGCCGACATCATCCAGCTGCCGCAGATCGTCGTGGTGGGAACGCAGGTGAGGTGAGGCCGCGATGGCGAGGCCTGGCCGGGCCGAGGGCCTGCGGGTGTCCGCGGGAAGGAGGCCGCCCGGTGCTCCCCTCTGGTCTCGGGCGTTCAGCGGGCCGAGTGGCCCTGCAGCCTGAGGCCGGGCGCGGCTTGGCCCAAGGGCACTCGGGGGACGCGGGCGGGCGGGCGTGTGAGCGGCGGTCGCTTCCTTCCGGCGGCTGAGGACGCGGTCGGCTCAGGGCTCGCCGTGGGGCCGAGGGGTAGCAAGCTAGTCGGCGGCCCCGGAGCGTTACAGCGTCGCAAGATTAAAGACAGTCCCGTGTGGAGTTGGAGTTCTGAGGTTAGGCAGGAGCACCAAGTTTGTCTTGTACCACTCCATGACTTTGGTGTTTATAGTTTTGTGGCTGTGACCCAAATTTGGCATAAGATTCTCTGGCCTTTTCACGTGGGGTACTATAGATGAGCCAGTATTTTGTTTTTTACGTGAAAAGAGTGTTGAAGAAATAAATATCTAGAGTAACGGAGATATGTGAGATATTCTGTCTCTTACTCCCCCCCCCCCCTTTTTAACCGCTTGTTTTGGGCTGAAAAGGAATAACAGAACTTTGGGGTGGGGGAGTTGGGACAGGTCCTACCCAGTATTTCAAGGTGGCTAAGAATTCACCATGTAGCCTGAATTGGCTGAAACGTGCAGTCCAGCTGCCGCAGCTCCCTTGACGGACAAGCCACCACTCCCAGATTTCTTTATTTTTTTTTATTTTTTTAATTTTATGTGTGTGAATGTTTCGCCTGGTGTTACAGACGGTTATGAAACTGCCTTGTGTGTTCTGGGAATTGAACCCGGGTCTTCTGGAAGAGCAGCCTTTGCTTTTAACCTCAGGCCATCTCTCCAACCTCTTAATAATACAGATTTTTAAGTGCTTCCGTTTGTTAATAGTGTTCTCTTCTGAGGCGATGATTTCTCCATATTCCATGGGTTGCATTGTTAGGGAAAGTGCATAAATATTACGATAGGAAATAGATCAGAGGATATCCATACACTTCAAACACTCCTGCAGCTTATTATTATTTATTTGGGCTTTAAATGGTTAAAGCAGTAGAGATAATTTTTGGACCATTTGCTTGGTCTCTTTATAGGGTTAGTATAGATTCTATTCTGTCAGTCATGTCTGCGTATTCCAGCTTTACCATTTGAGGATAGCAGTTCAGTCTTTGAGTATACCACAAACAATATTTTTGTTCTTACTGAGACCATTTAGTAGGTCTCTAAAGATTTTCAATGATACGGTATTGCTCATTGTAATGAGATACTTATTTTACATGCCGGCATCGGTTTCCCCTCCCTCTGTTTATTTCTAAGTTTGTTTTTGTTTTTTTTTAATGTTACGCGTATGATTTATCTGCATGTGTGTTGTCATCTCATGCTTGCTCTCTGGAAGCCGGAGGAGGCAGCTGATCCCCCTGGAACTGGCAACGTAAATGGCTGTGCATGCTGGGAACTGAACTTGGGTCTTCTGCAAGAGCAACAAGTGCTCTTAACCGCTGAGGCATCTCTAAAGCCCTGAGAGAGTGGGACTTTTTTTATTTTTTTTTTAAGTAGTTTTTGTAAATAAAATTAGAAAACATGACATAATTAATTTTTTCATGCTAATTGAGAATTGTTATGTATTTTTTTAATTTATTTATTTATTAAAGATTTCTGTCTCTTCCCCGCCACCGCCTCCTAATTCCCTCCCCCTCCCCCAATTAAGTCCCCCCCCCCCTCAGCCCGAAAAGCAATCAGGGTTCCCTGTCCTGTGGAAAGTCCAAGGAACCCCCACCTCCATCCAGGTCTAGTAAGTTGAGCATCCAAACTGCCTAGGCTCCCACAAAGCCAGTGCGTGCAGTAGGATGAGAGCAGAAACTTCACATGGACTCTAAAGAGATTTTCTAATTCACTTTCACTATGCATCAGTAAAAGAATCAGGGAAATGGTGAATCAGTTTAAATAATTTAATATCAAGATGGCTTTTCTTCAGTAGATGGGCCAGAGCCTTGGGAATTCATCCCAGTTGTGATACTTACACGCTGCTTCTCTGTGTTAATATTAGAAATTTTCAAAGGATCAATTTTTGACTTGACAGGTTTTTTTTTCCACCCTCTGTCCAGTTCCTTAGTATCTAAATTTTTGTTCTTTTTTTATTCAGGTACAAAAGAAGTAGAGTTTAGAAACTTTAGTTTCCCCCATGTTTAGCACTAAATCATCTTTCCCATTTTTATTCCAATGATATAGAACAATAAAGCACATAGTTCATATTCTTATTTAATGGAGTAGTACAGTGAGTGAGTTCCAGACATGCACATCCATAGCTAGACTCTATTTTCTGTTTTTGTAAAGACAGGAAGAATCTCTGTCTTTTCAATTAAATTCCTGCCTGTTCCTTTCTGTTGAGTGATTCTCAAATAAGTGTATGAAAAATCATTTTGAAAACAAATTTCCTGGATCCTATTCCTAGATGTTTTGATTTTATAAATCTGAAGTGAGCAAGGTGACATGAAATTCTGATAAAATCTGGTTCATGTATTCTAAACTGAAAAGTTATTAGTGAATTTTTGAATTTTAAAACACATAGTATTGGAAAAAGAATAATTTGGGGTTTTCTGAGTTTACGAGCACAGTGCCATTCAATAATACTGATTTGGGTTACATTCATTTTCTTTTCTTTCTTTTCTTGTTTATTTTGAGAACGGATTTTACTATATATCTCTGGCTGGCCTAGAACTCACCGTGTAGACAAGGCTAGCCTTCCACTCAGAGATCTGCCTGCCTCTGCCTCCTGAGTATTGGGATAGAAGGCCTGTGCCACCACAGGTAGCACCTGGGTAGCATTCTTGGCAGCCTTTGTCAACTTATAAGCACACCGGACCTTGACTGCTTATGTCGAGCACATAATTTTAACTCCCGACTCCCTTGGGTTAGGAGTTAAAGGAGTTGGGGAGAGGGAATTGTGTTTAGAGGTACCAGCCACTTATTCTTTATTACTTAGCTAATACTTTGTGATTTCTGAGATAGTCTGCATGGAAAGAAAAGCAAATGGGGAGAGAAAAGATTGATACTTTTTAGACCATGTTGTATTTTGCAGGCAGAAAAGAAGGTAAGATTTAAAACAAGTTCTGTGTCTCAATGTGGGACATTTAATCACTATTTTTAAAGCTGAGAATCAGGAAGAGCAGCCCTATAGGTGTATAATCCAGACCTCCACCGTTTTGTGCTGACGTTCCAGTGCAGATGGCCTCAGCCCGAGGCTGTGGCTTAGTGTAGCTTGTGGTACATTTCCTTTGCCTTTCATTTCAGTCATTTCAGCACTCCTTCAATGATTGGGACACATCTAAAAGGATTTTCTCAACCAGTTTGTAAACTAACTTTAAAAAGTTTAACATTTAGCCAGGCATTGGTGAGATATACTGTTAATTCTAGCACTTGGGGAGAGACAGGTGGATGTCTGAGTTTGAAGCCAGCCTGGTCTACAGAATGAGTTCTGAGTCAGCCAGGGCTACACAGAGAAACCCTGTCTCGAAAAAAAAGAAAAGAAAAAGAGAAGTTTGACCTTTAGAAAACTGAAATATTTACACACCATAAAGTCATAGTGAAGTGCACATTTGGTGACTTTAGAGTAGACACGGACAGAGTTGTGAAGTTAGTGCTACTTTTATTCCTAACTTTGCTGTGCTGGCTAGTTTCTTGACATAAGCTGAAGTCATTCAGGAATAGTGAGCCACAACGGAGAAAATACTGCTATCAGATTGGACCAGAAGTGAGTCTTTGGGGCTTTTTTTTGATTAAATAAGTCTGTGGGAAGTCCCAGCCCATTGTAGGTAGTACTGCTCCTGGGCAGGTGGTCCTGTGTTCTATAAAAAAGCAAGCTGAGGGAGCTGTGCTGAGCAAACCAGTTTGCAGTTTCCTTCCATGGTTTCTGCTTCAGTTCCTGCCTTTAGGATCCTGCTCTGAGTTCCTGCTCTGATTTATCTTCATGAAATAAGCCCTTTACTCCTCAAGTTGCTGTTGGTCATTGTCTTTTATCACAGCAGAATAAAGCAAACTAGAAACTTTTTATTGTCCCATAAAGAAACCTTTACCCATTAAGGATCCACTCTTTCTTCTTACCTTCCCCCTAAATCCTGATAAGCATTAATCTACCTTTTGTCTATAGGTTTGCCTGGTGTAGACATTTCATATAAATAGAGTTCTATGATACGGTCTTTTGTATTTAGTTTCACTATCCCAGAATGCCTGTCGTGGTATGCATTAGTGTAAGTTGAGTATCTTTACTGCAAAACGGTCTCAAGTGCTCCAGTATCCAACAATTTTAGTGCCGACATGATGCCACAAGTATAAAATTCCATGCTTTGCTTTGTGACAAATAGATTGTGGTTAAAGTATAGACACAAGTTAAAAGAGTGGTTAAGAGTGCTGTTTTTGCACAACAGGTGTCTCACAGCTGCCTATAACTCCAGCTGTAGAGGACCCAGCACCTTCTTTCTGGCTTCAGCGGCTACCGCACACATGGCATCACTCATAAACATATACAATATACATATAAATAAACATAGCTCTTTAAGAAAACTACAGGTACATTAATGTATTGATATACATGAAGCATACATAAACTGTGTCTAGATTTGTATCTCATCTCGTAAGATACCTCATATACACATGCAATATTCTACAATTCTAAGACTCCCAAATCTGAAATGCTTCATTTTTGACCCAAGCATTTCAGATAAAAGAATTCAACATGTTTTTTTTTTCTCTCTCGATCTCTCCCCCCCTTTTGGTTGAATAATACTCTTCTATAGATTTGCTGTAGCTTATTTATCCACAGCCTGCCTTTTAGTAGTATACATTTAGTAGTATTATTAGTATAGATAGAATATCTTTGAAAGACACTGGTTGTTACTGTGTTTTTGCTAGTATAAATAATTTTGCTGTAAATATTTGTTTGCCAATCTTTGTGTGGACAATGCCTTCAGTTCCCTTGATTCTAGGAATAGATTTGTTAGTTCAAATAATAGCAATTATGTTTAAGTTGTTTTGCTTTATTTTGTTTTGTGTTTCTGAGACAAGGTCTTGCTGTTTAGTACAGGCTGACCTAGAACTTTATGGTTGTACATCTGCCTCTGACTCCTGCGTTTGGGATTACTGGGGTGTTTCACCTTACTGTGCTCAAATTAATCATTGTAAAGACAGTTCAGTGGCAGTTAGCACATCATTTTTTTTAAAAGATCTGTTTATTTATTACATATACAATGTTAGAAGAGGTCATGGGGATCTCATAGACTGTTGTGAGCCAACTTGTCGTTTTTGGGACTTGAACTCAGGATCTTTGGAAGAGCAGTCAATGCTCTTAACCTCTGAGCTGTTTCTCCAGCCCAAGTTAGCACATTCTTAATGTATATATACCACCTGTCTCCAAAACATTGTATTGTAAAAGAAAACTCTAGTCCTTAAGTAGTTGTTCCCCATTTCTCTTTATGTTGTTCTACTTTATTTTGTTTATGTTGTTCTACTTTATTCTCTAGATTTACTTATTCTGAATATTGTATGTTAGTAGGATACAGTGTATGATAATTTATGTCTGGCTTCTTTCACTTAGTATAGTTTTTTTTTCATGTTGTAGTGTGTACCAGTGTTTCATTCCTTCTAAAGGTTAAATAATATTTCAGTATATGGATAAATGACCTTTTGTTTATTCATTCATCCCTTGATGGGCACTTGGATTGTTTCTGTTGCTCTAAATAGTGTTGCTCTGTGTACAGGTCAGTTCTCAGTTCTTCGTGAGTAGCTAGGATTGGAACTATAGGCCATAAAACGTCTACGGTGGCTGCACCATTTAAAAATTGTCACTAGCTGGGCAGTGGTGACACACACCTTTAATTCCAGCACTTAGGAGGCAGAGGCAGGCAGATCTCTGTGAGTTTGAGTCCAGCCTGGTCTACAAGAGTTAGTTCCAGGCCAGGCTCTAAAACTACAGCGAAACCCTGTCTTGAAAAACAAACAAAATTAAATTAAAATTGTCACTAACAGTATAGGAGGACTCATCAGTATTTCTATCCTCATCAATATTTATCTGTCTTTATCCTAATAATGTGTGCACACTGTGTCGTTGTAGGTTGGCTTTGCCTTTCCTTAGTGCCTAATAATCCAAAGCATGTTAATGTGCTTGTTGGAGTTGTCCTTTTATTGTTGAATTGCTAGAGTTCTTTATAAGTTGGATACTAGGGCCTTACTAATATGCTTGTAAATACTTTCTTCTCCTCAGGAGATTGCCATTTCACACTGACTAATTAATGTTTTTCAATGCACAGAAGTTTTTGATCTTGATAAAATTGATCTTTTTCTTTGTTGGTTAGACTTCTGACATATTGCTAAATTCCAAGACATAGAGGTTCATTATGTTTTCTTCTCATGTTTTTAGCTTGCCTATTTACCTTGCATAGGTTTTTAACCTATTTTCAGAAAATTTTTGTCTGTGATGGGGGGCCCACCTTTATCTTTTATATATGCCTATTTACTTGACTAAGCACCATTTGCTTAGGAGTTAGTCTTCTGTTCATTGCATAGTATCGGCATCTTTCAATATCAGTTAACCATAGATATATGGGTTTATTTCATATGTATACTCTTAGGTCCTTACCACACTGCTTTGTTTACTTTGCTCTTATTCTACATTGTTTGGTTATTTGGGCCCCATTAACAATCCATGTGAATTTTAGTATTAGCTTTCTTATTTCTGTAACTAAGATTATTTGGATTTTGACAAGATGAAATCTCTTTGAGTCAAATCTAATTCTGTAGCTCAGTCTGACTTTGAATTATCAATCCTGAATCAACTGCATGAGTGCTGGAATGATAGGTAGCACCACTCTGATTGGTAGTTTTTCTTTCAGCGCCTTGAACCAGCCCATTGCTTAACTTTTGATGGGCAGTCTACTATATCCATTATTAATCCTACTGAGGATTACTTGTACTGGTGCGTGAGTCATGTCTCTGATTAACTGTTGTTGTTGCTCTTGGTCTGCTCTTCTACAGTTGGATTCTACTCTGTCACAATGACTTGTTCTGTCTCTTATTTGTATGGAGTTAGACTGCTTGTTTGTAGACTCAGGGTTGTATTATGCTTTTCTGAAAAGTGGGGTGGGGCTCTGTTCTTAGGACCTTGAGGCTTGAACCCAGGGCTTTGTATGTGCCAAATGCACAGTTTAAATGTGAGTTATGCCTCTAGCTCTATGGAGTGGCAGTTTTTGTAGATATAAATTTGGTCTTATCAAATATCTGAGTCTTTTATGATCCATAATTGTATAGTCAATAAAATTCTTTACTGATGGCTGTAGTATAACATTTTAGAAAGCCTGGACTATGGGAGTTGACATGTTAATATTTTGAGCTATGTGTGCATTAGTTATTCAGTGTAAAAAGAGTACGTTAATGTCTCATTTCTTATGGGTCTGTTTAGGTGGATGATCTCTTTGTTTAACTTTGATGATTTGGCTCAATCTAGAAATTCCTCTATTTCTTTTTGGCTGTGTCAGTCAGAAACCACACTAGGCCCTAGGCCTTTAAGCTATAGAAACTGTCTTCATGACCACATGTACATTGCAAAGGAGTTTCTAAGTAATCATGCCTTATATTTTATTGTGCACCTGGAATTGGAATGACTGTTGCCTGGAAACTGTTTTCCAACTTGTACTGTATTTAAATATGCTGACAGTAAAACCATCTGGCATCAGACTTTCTAATTTGATCCAAACCAACTAAGTCAGGCAAACAAAGTTTTCATTCTCACCAATCGTTTCCCTGTCTGCCATGGTGCTTGCTGGGTCCCCTTCGATGCCCTGATGCCTGTGATTAACTCACATGGGACAGCTAGAGGAAATGTGTGTACAGTGCAAAAGCCGAAATGTAATAAACGCTGAACTTGTGTTCAAGTATATGAAGAATATCCATGGAACTGTTTTGTGGCATTCTAAATTTCAAATCAAAAACTTGGAACATGGTCACACCCAAAAACTGAAACATTGGTATGAATAAAGAGTCTTATTATAAACCAGTAAGCATAAAACATTGCATTTGAAAAACTGAGAAAGCCCTTGAGCCAGAAGGCATGCAAATTGAAGCAGACTGTTAATGACCGCGTATTGAAGTAGCAAAGTTCAATGACCATGTATTGAAGTAGCAAAGTTCATAGCAAACTGAAAGTAATTTGGCTCAGTCTTATTTACACAGCCTAACAGCGCTTAAAATCTGTATGCTCTTAAATGTAGCAGCTTAAATGAAGTAGGTCTAAGAAGCTAATAAGTTACTGGAGTCTATATACACCCATACAGATTGCATCAATTTAAATAATCATGTGTTGGGTTTTTGTTTTGGTTTTTTGTCAACACAAACCTAGGGAAAGAGGGATTGAGAATATACTTACCTAAAATTGGCCACTGGGTGTAATAAGAGGCCACTTGTTCATTTCCCGATTGCCCAGACTCCCGAAATAATCACACATAAAACTATATTATTTAAGTCACTGCTTGGCCAACCACGTAACCGTATTGCTAGCTAGCTCTTACATCTAGAATTAATCCATTTCCATTATTTCTTTTCTTTTTTTTTTTTTCGAGACAGGGTTTCTCTGTGGTTTTGGAGCCTGTCCTGGAACTAGCTCTTGTAGACCAGGCTGGTCTCGAACTCACAGAGATCCGCCTGCCTCTGCCTCCCAAGTGCTGGGATTAAAGGCGTGCGCCACCACCACCCAGTCTCGTTTCCATTATTTCATATTTCACCACGAGGCTTGTGGCCTACTGGCAAGGTTCCAACCGGCAGTTCGTGTCTTTCCCCTCTGGCGGCTCCATGGCATCTCTCTGACTCCTCTTACTCTCTCCTCCTCTTCTGCTTGAAATTTCTGCCTTGTCCTATTCTGCTAAGCCACTGGCCAAAACAGATTTATTCATTCGCCAATAAAAGCATCACATAGATAGAAGGACTTCCCGTTTCATCTGGGAAAGTCTGTAGGACATTTTCTTAATGATTGATGTAGGAGGACCCAACTCATTGGCGATGGTACCATCCCTGGGCAGGTGATCCTGGGTTATATAAGTGGCTGAGGAAGCCACGAGAGGCAAGACAGTAAGCAGTGTTTCTGCATGGATTCTGCTTCAGTTCCTGCCTGAACTTCCCTTCATTCTGTACCTTAACTATAAGCTAAAATAAAGCAAAAGGGATTTCAAACTAAAATTAATCAGAAGAGATAAAGAGGGACATCCCATTCTAACCAAGGGAACAGTTAGCCAAGAAGAAATTACTATCTTAAAGATGCATCAAACTCAGGAATGCCCAATTTTATTAAAATTGTACTACTGGGGGGCTGGAGAGATGGCTCAGTGGTTGGGAGCATTGCCTGCTCTTCCAAAGGTCCTGAGTTCAATTCCCAGCAACCAATGGTGGCTCACAACCATCTGTAGAGTGGTCTGGTGCCCCCTTCTGGCCTTCAGGCATACAGACAGAATATTGTATACATAATAAATAAATAAATAAATAAATAAATGAATGTACTACTGGCCCCAGTAATCGAGGCGCATGCCTTTAATCTCAGCTCTCGGGGAGGCAGAGGCAGGTGGATCTCCGTGAGTTCAAGGTCAGCCTGGTCTGCCTAAGTGAGTTCAGGCATACAGACAGAATATTGTATACATAATAAATGAATGAATGAATGAATGAATAAATGTACTACTGGCCCCAGTAATCGAGACGCATGCCTTTAATCTCAGCTCTCGGGGAGGCAGAGGCAGGTGGATCTCCGTGAGTTCAAGGTCAGCCTGGTCTGCCTAAGTGAGTTCCAGGACAGCCAGGACTACAGAGAAATCCTGCCTTGAGAAAATAAATAAATAAATAAATAGTGTGCTGCTGGACGAGTAGCATCAATCCACTTACAGTAAAGGACTTCAGTACCTCAGTTTCTCCAGTAGACAAGTCATCTGGATATGAAATAGGTAGAAATGTGAGAATTAATTGACATTATACATCAAATGGACTTTAAAGATATCTACATAATATTCTATTCAAACACCAAAGAATACATATTCTACTCAGCAGCACATGAAAGCACATGGAAGACCACATGCTGGTCTACTTTAGTCTAAAACAAATAAATAAAAATTTAAAAGTTTGAAAGCACTCCTTGTGTCCTATCTGAACACGATGCAATAAAACTTAAAATTTACAGGAAAAAACTCTAGTAAATAGCAGATTCATAGAGATTAAAGTACTACTTTCTAAATGATAATTAAATCAAAGATGAAATCAAGAAAGAAATTAAAAAAAAAAACCTTCCTAGAACTAAATAAAAATGAAACGAGAACAACCTTGTGGCAAACAGAAAGCAGCCCTATTTGGAAAGTGTGTATTTCCCAAATAAATACATACAAGGAGGCTTTTTTTTTTTTTTAAAGAATGCCCAGTGTTAGTTTGCCTTATTTCTAGCCAGCTTTTTTTTTTTTAACTTAAATTATTCCGTCTATCTTTTGCCTCTGGGCTTTTATCTTTCTCTATTTCTTTTTACCTTTCTTTACTTCTTAGTCCATGACTTGCTGTGTAACTAGGTGGCTCATCTCTGGAGTCCTCCTTTTCTCACGCTCTTCGATCTTTCCTTCCCAGATTTCTTCTCCTTTTTTTCTCTCTGCCTGCCAGCCCCACCTATCCCTTCTCCTGCCTGGCTATCGGCCATTCAGCTCTTTATTAAACCAACCAGGTGTTTTAGACAGGCAAAGTAACACAGCTTCACAGAGTTAAATAAATGAAACATAAAAGAATGCAATGCATCTTTCCATCATTAAGTAAATATTTCACAGCATAAACAAATGTTACATATCTTAATATTCCACAACAGGAGTGCAAATAAATGGCTTAATGATACAACACAAAAAATTATAAAAACAAGAACAAATTAAACCCATTCAAAAGCAAGAAATAGTAAAATCAGAGCTGAAGTCAATGAAATTGAAGCAAAAAAAATACAAAGATTCAAACTAAGCTAGTTCTTTGTGAATTGGAACAAAATTCACCAACCCTTAGCTCAACTAACCACTAACAGACACTAAAGAAATTCAGAGTATTATGGAAATATTTTAAAAAACCTGCACTCTATAAAATCTAAATGAAAGGGTTGATTTTCTAGATTCATTGAATTCACTGACATTAAGAAGTCAACAGCCCATAACAAGTGAAGAGATTAACATAGTAATAAAAAAGCTTCCCAGCTTTTTTTTAAGGCCAGGACTAGGGCCAGATGGATTTGTAGCAGAATTCTACCAGACTTTCAAAAACAAAACAGCCAATAGTTTTATTTCTTAAACTATTCAGAACAATAGAAACAGAAGGAGAACTCCCAAATTCCTCCTCCAAAGCTTGTATCAGTCTAACACCCAAACCACATAAAGATTGAACAGTAAAAGAAAACGGCAGGTTATATTCCTGAGAAACATATACTAAAAATATACAATAAAATAATTGCAAACAGGATGCAGAGATACTTTGAAAAGACCATATACCTGTGTGTATATATATATAATTTTCCCTGAAATGCAGGGATAGTGAACACTTGCAAGTCAAAAAAGGAAATCACAAACATGTACTAAAAGACAAAAATCACATGGTCACCTTCAAAAGATACAGAAATAACCTTTGAGAAAATTCAACATGCCTTTGTGATAAAAGCCCTAGAGAATGTAGGGCTACAGGGAACACAATAAAAGCTACATGTGAAAAAACTACAGCCAACTTCTTCTAAATGGAGAAAAACTTGAAGCAATCCCACAGTCAGGAACAGAACAAGGATATCTACTATGTCCACTCCTTTTCAATACTGTGCCTCAAATACTAGGCAATAAGCAAGAGAAAGAAATTAAAGGGATATAGGCAGGGAAAAAGAAATGAAAGTATCCTTGTTGGAAGATGATACTGTAGATTAGCCACCCCAAGAAGTCTGAGAAAACTTCTAGAAGCCATAAACAAATTCAGCAACATGGCAGGATACAAAATTAGCTTGTATTCATCAACAGCTTTTCTGTATACCATCAACAAACATAACAAGGAGGTCGTGAACACAAGAGCCTCAAATTATAAACGCAACCAAGGAATTAAGGGCCTCTATAATGAAAACTTTAAACCTTTGAAGAAATAGAGAAAGACACTAAAAAATGAAAGATATCTTATACTCAATGGTTTAGTAGAATTAACATTGTAAAAATGAACTTGGGAGGCAGAGGCAGGTGGATCTCAGTGAGTTCAAGGCCAGCCTGGTCTACAAAGCACTTTCCAGGACAGCCAGAACTGTTACATAGAGAAACCCTGTCTAGAAAAACAAACAAACAAAAATGACCATTCTACCAAAAGTTATTCATAGACTCAGTGTAATCCTCATCTCATTCTTAGCAGAACTAGATAAAACTATCGTGCAAATTCATACAGAACCACCAAAGACCCAAGGTAACTAAAACAATCCTGAGCAAACAAAACAAACAAACAAACAACAAAGCCCTACAATGTTGGAGGGATTGCAGTCCCAAATCTTAACATATATTACAGAGCCATAGTAGTAAAAACAATTCAATATTGGCACAAAACTAGACATTTACACCAATGGGACAAAATTAAAAACACACATGAGCATAAATCCAGCCACTTAGTATTTAACAAAGACGCCAACAACATATGCTGGAAAAATGAAAACATCATCAAAATATGTTGCTGGGAAAATGATTCCACATACAGAAAAATGAAATTAGACCTATGTCTATCACCTTGCACAAAAATTAACTTCAAATGAACCAAAGACCTAAACCTGGAACCTAAAACACGGAAACTGCTAGAAGAAAACTTAGGCCGTGCCCTACATGATAGAGATGCAGGAAAGGACTTCCTGAATGCGACTCCATTTGCCCAAGAATTAAGGCCAACAATTGACAGGTGGGACCTCATGAAACTAAAAAGCTTCTGCACAGCTAAAGAAACAGTCAGGTGGGTGAAGAGAAAGCCCACTTCTGGGAGAGACTCTGACAGAGGATTAATACCCAGAATATATAAAGAATAATAAAACAAAAAACAAATTTATTCTAAAATTGGGACTGATACCTGAATAGAGAGTTCTTAAAAGAAAAAAAAATGACTGAAAAAAACTAGAAAAATGTTCATTGTCCCTAGTAATTAGAGAAAAGAAAATCAAAACAACTTTTAGATTTCATCTTCCCTCCAGTCAGAGTGGCAAAGATCAGTGGAACAGCTGAAAGATTTATGGCAGTGCGACCCTGGCAGGTCCATGGCTGGTGGGAGACAGATACTCCATACAGACAGAGCTTGGGTATAGAGTTTATGTAGTGGGTATTGGGAAGGGTATAAGGGTAAGGAGATTATGGAGGGGGGAGAAAGAAGGGAGGAGGGGAAGACTGAAATCAGTTTTCAGCTTGTCTTGTTGGGAGGGGGAATTGGGCGTGGGCGGAGCTTGTCTTTTAAAGAACCGGACCCGAAGGTACCCAGGTTGAACAGGGAAGCTCAGCAGAATTATAAGAACAAATAATAAAGTGGGGTTCAAGATTGAAGGGTCCTTCGTTCATTGTTGGTGAAACTGCACACTTGTTTAGCCACTGTGGAAATAAGTTTGGAGAATTCTCAAAATCTAAAAATAAACCTACAATATGATCCAGCTATGCCACTTCTTAGCATATGCCTAGCAGACTCGACATTATACTCCACAGGTACTTGTTCAGCCATGTTTATTGCCTCCTTATTCATAGTACTTAGGAAAGGAAAACAATCTAAATATTGTACAACTGAGGAATGGATAATGAAATTGGTATATGTATTCTGTGGAGTGGGATTTAGCTGTAAAGAAAAATGAAATCATGAACTTTGTAGGTAAATGGCTAGAAATGTGTGTGTGTGTGTGTGTGTTTGTGTGTGTGTGTACATTTTTTTTTAAGTGAGGTAACCCCAAGCCAAGAAATACAAATGCCACTTTCTCTAGAAAGGCCAGCACCAAATCTTCAGCTATGAGTAACATAGCCTGTAGTTACATCAGAAACTAGGAAAGTAAACAAGGACCATTGCTTCAGTAGGGGGATTGGAGAGCAATAGAGAGGGTAATATCAGGTTACAAGTATTCTGATCATGAATCAACTCTTAGTTAGGGTTTCTATTGCTGTGAAAAACACAACTTAGGGAGGAAAGGGTTTATTTAATCTTACAACGTTCAAGTCATATTCCCTCACTGAAAGAAGTCAGAGCAGGAAGCTAGAGCACGGACCGGAAGCAGCAGTGGTGGGAGAACACTGCCTTCTGGCTTGCTCCCTGTGTGTAGCTCACTCAGTATGCTTTCTTATGCAGCCCAGGACTACCTGCCTATGGGCGGCACTGTTCCGGGGAGCTGTGCACTCCCCATCAGTAATTAATCAAGAGAATGGCCTACAGACTCACCTATAGGCAATCAGATTGAAGTATTTTCTCCTTTAAGGTTTCTTCCTCCAAACATTATTGGCTTATGGCAAGTTGACAAAAACTAACCAGAGAATTTAATGCCTGCTCACTACATTAAAAATATAGTTAATAATGTCCCATTTAAAGTGAAATAGTTATGTATTATTAGTACCTATAGCATATAGGCTTTAAGATTTGCTTAAGAGAGTGTCAAAAAGTAGAATAATTTGATTGCCAGGCGGTGGTGGCGCACGCCTTTAATCCCAGCACTCGGGAGGCAGAGGCAGGCGGATCTCTTTGAGTTCGAGACCAGCCTGGTCTACAGAGCTAGTTCCAGGACAGGCTCCAAAGCCACAGAGAAACCCTGTCTCGAAAAACAAAAAAAAAAAAACAAACAAAAAAAAATAGAATAATTTGGAGCGAGGGGCTGTTTTTTATGTATTTTAAGTGTGGGCTTTTGTTTTCTCTGAATTTGAGCTGTTCAACTTGTGTGTGTTTGTTAGTAGAATCTGTTTAGAAAGCTCATTTATTTTGCTCTTGTGTGTTCTGTTTTCAGAGCAGTGGAAAGAGCTCAGTGCTGGAAAGCCTCGTGGGGAGAGACCTTCTTCCCAGAGGGACTGGTGTGGTCACCCGGAGACCTCTCATTCTGCAGCTGGTCCACGTCTCACCAGAAGATAAACGAAAAACAACTGGAGAAGAAAATGGTAAATTTCAGAACTGGAGTAAGAATTGTTTTAAAATGTTATTCTGTTTTTGTCTATTTTTAAGATAACGAATTTCAAGTAAAAAGTTGGCTAGTAAATTGGAAATAATGGCTATAGCAAAATCAGAAATCTTGTGGAGTGCTTTTAATCTTTCATATAAAACAATTTTTATTGATTGGAAATGCTGAACAGTTTTTGGTAATAGTCCCTTTTGAATAATTCAGCTTAGTAAACTGTCTTTAAATAGAAATCAGTAAAAAAAGTTCCTATTTTACTTGCCATTTTTTGGGCTTATCATGTGCTCACTAATTTTGATGATACTTTCCATTAGTCCTAAGAGAAGGGCTATCTATTACTTATAGAAAAATTTCTTGGTTTTGTGAGGCAGGATAGTCTAAATTATCTTCAGAATCTAAGGATGACTTCAAACTTGAGATCCTCTCTCCTCCTGCATCTACTGAGCACCTGCATTACAGATGTACTGCCATGTCCAACTGTAAGAAGAGATTAAACATTTAAAGTATTACTAATTTGTGTTCTTCTTAAATATAAGGTTCCCCTCTATAGCATGTACTACTTGTACTTTTCTTTTTGTTTTATTTTGTTTTTTTGAAACAGGGTTTCTCTATGTAGCCCTGGCTCTCCTAGAAATCCCTCTGTAGACCAGGCTGGCCTCGAACTCACAGAGATCCACCTGCCTCTGCCTCCTCAGTGCTGGCATGAAAAGTGTGTGTCACCACTGTCTGGCCTGATGGGTTTTTTTGTTTTTTGTTTTTAAATAGAGTATATGAATAGTAAGACCAGAGTATGAATATTGTCATGATTGTATATAGCTGGATCTTTTAAAATTAAGGTATTTTAAGAAATGTTCTCTGTTAAGAAATTTTAAATTATTTATGGTACATATATGCATCATATTAATCATATTAGTGAGATTTGAAATGGTTGAAAATAGTATACCCAGTGATCTTTTTCAGTTCAGGGTCTGACATAGACTTGTGTCCTCACATTGTGGATGTGCTCTGCCTTGCCCACGGTGTTTGTGCAGAGCACCAGCTGGAGAGATTTATCCTCAGTGCAGTCTCATTGTTTATCTTCTGCCCCGAGATGGGTGCTACGTGACTTCTGGTTTTCTCCCCTTCGTTTGTCATAGAAGACATTGTAGTGATGACTCTAATTTTATTAAAGTAGGGGAGAAACCTGTCTTGAGCATCTACTATGACTTGAAAACAGGGACTCCAAAATAACTGAAGAAAGTTAATGAGCTTATAGATATTAGTCAGTATATTTTATAGTTGACTGTCAGCTAAATAGGAAACTTTTTAATTGCTAGGTATCTTTTTTTTTTTTTTTTTAATTTTCGAGACAGGGTTTCTCCGTAGCTTTTTTGGTTCCGGTCCTGGAACTAGCTCTTGTAGACCAGGCTGGCCTCGAACTCACAGAGATCCACCTGCCTCTGCCTCCCGAGTGCTGGAATTAAAGGCGTGCACCACCACCACCCGGCTTAGGTATCTTCTTGATATACTAGTATTTATTTTTTATTTCATTGTTTATTATTGAAGTTTTTTTGTTTTATTTATTTTACTTTGAGACAGTCTTGCTACATAGCCCTTACTGACTTCTAATTTACTGTGTAACCAGGTGGCTTATTTGCAGTTTCCTCTTAATACAGACATGCACAACTATGCCCAGGTTATTTTAAGTTTGAACCTTGAGTTTAATCATTCTTGACGAACCTGTGGCTTAGCCTCAAATATCTAGAATAAAATTTTCGGAATTTTATCCTTACCAATTCCATCAAACACATTGCCTAATACCTTAAACCAAGACTTTCAGGAAGTATATGACTCTAGGTCACCTTTTTTTCCCTCAGCCATTTTGAAAGGGCAGTTTGTCTATCAGAGACCATTTGTAGATGTCATGTTTTCTCAAATCAAGTTAGCCATGTTAGTTCCTTGGTGTCATTTTGCTTATATGCCCAGCATGTTTTGTTGATGTGTGGGCAGGCCAGTTAAACTGCACTTTTTTATCTGCAAATCTATTACTCCCGAGCTTAGACCCTGTTACATATGTGCATTTCCTTATATATAAAGGAAAATATATACTGTGTTCTACCCTTCCTTGAAGTGATAGCTACTTTAGAGTATAAAATAAATATGAATTTGAGTATTAAATTTCATTCTTATTCTACCATAATTCTTGGCTTTTTTTAAAAAAAAAAGCTTTTTTTAACCATTTATTTCTATTTCTGAGTGAATATGTGTGTAGGTGTGGTATGTGTTTGTTCTTGCAAGTGTGCCCCAGTCATTGGACAACTGGGGGGAATTGGTTATCTCCGTCCACCAAGTGGGTCCTGGGGATTAAACTCTGGAAATTAGGCTTGCCAGAGAGGCCTTTACCTCCTGAGCCACCTTGCTGGCTATTCTTACCTTCTTATCAATGCCACTTTCTCCTTTGGAAAAGCAATCTAGGCTTACCAAATCATTCTGGCCTTGTGGAAATTAAGAGCTAGGGGAGCAGATCAACATACAGTTTGGTTTTAAAAAACATGAACAGTGAGAGAAAATAGTTGTGAAGAAAGCATCACAAAAAAGAAGAAAAGGGGGGAAAAAAGCCCTCAAAAAGATAAAAACAAACCCAAGACTTTTTTGTATATGGTTCTTTTTTATTTTATTTTACAAATCTGCTTTTATTTACTTTTTATTAGTTTAAAGTCATGAAAGGTACAGCCTCACAGATTCTGTGTCCAGTGGACTTTACAGGAAGGTTGCTTCAGAATTAGGCATGAACCGTGCCACTGTTGCCATGGGCCCGAGTTCCCAAGATTACTCTTCTTTTGTTCAGGTTCCCTCCAGATGTCAGTGTTGTTTTAGCTCTACACACACAAACACATCTCTTGCATTAAAAAATTCCCTTTCATACTGGGTATAAAAGCTATAAAAACTTCTTGAGGTTTTATACATAAGAGAGCCCCAATTATCAATAATGTGTTAAGAGCAGTGTATTGTAAGATGAAACAGTACTTTTAACCTGAGGTCTATAAAAACTGGCTAAAATACTTTGTATTTAATGAATATAATTAGCAGGAAGTGCAAGAATTGTGACAGTAGATCCTGCTGGATAGAGTTCATAAATTTACAGACATAATGTTTTGTGGTGTTTGCTAAACGCAAAGAAAATACCCTCAGAAACAGTCATTTTTAGCAAATAGGCTAATTGCATTATTTACTAATTTTGAAGGGTTCAGAGGATGTGCTTGTCATATCTCCTGCACTCTTTTAAACCAGACACTTTATCTTTTCCCGCAGTAGGCTTTTAAATAGCTCAGGCAAACTTTTTGAGAGTAAAATAATTTTAATACATTTAGAATTAGCAACAATAACATGATGATAATGAAAATTTCTAAATCCTTAAAAAATCCTTAAAAAAATCAAAGCATTACCTACACTATGCTTTGCTTATAGTACATAAAAATATATTTGTTCCTACAATTCTATTAAGTTTTGAATAATTAAATGCTTATGTGCATTTGAAATGTAATCATGTTTCTACACATTTAAGTGTTTTAGAAATTTAAAGTTTTAGGGATAAGCACTAAAATTACTTTGTGCTATTTCTCTTTAACTACAGACCCTGCTACATGGAAAAACTCAAGACACCTTTCTAAAGGTTTATCCATTTGTTCTTAGCCCTTCTTTCTAGAATGCGTGCATGTGTGCTTATGTACCCTTCCAGGCTGTGCGCATCTGTTTTCCTTCCATTTTATTTGCCTGTCCACATTGACTGCAGGTTTTAGAGGTTCTTGTTAGTGTTTTGGCATTGCATTAACATGCAGGCTTTTTTGGTAGTGAATTTACCTTAATTTTTACAAAAACATAATCGTGAAGACAGTGAAACTTTTGTATGGCTAATTAAATTAAAAATAGCCCTGTGGTATGTGATACTGCCTCTGTGAGTTCTATGACCTCCATTAGTCTGCTCCTTCAAAGAGCCTTCTTGGAAGAAGGTCCTAAGCTTCAAGTAGGATCTGGTTTTATGTTTAGTCCAACAAAGATCTAAATAAATGTTTATGAGGATATCTTATTTCAGGTGACTCATATGCATTAAATATTTTAAATCATTAAGCTATTTTAAGCTTCTGAATTTGGTGGGAGTAGAATAGCTGTGCTTGGGTAAGCTGTCAAGAGGAGTAGATTGACTAGAAACTAGCAGGAGGCTGACTCCTTACAGTACATATGTATTTCTGTTTTTATTCATATCATTCGTTGGCCTTGAGAGCAATCACCTTGACAGTGTGCACTGCAAGCCGCTAATGCCCTGTCACTGAGAGCTTAATATATAGCCAACAGAAAACCAAATAAAAGACAAAGATTTTTTTTAATGGGAAAATTAGCTTATTTCATTCTTATGCTGCATGCATATTTTAAACTTTAATGTTATATACACATTTGTTATATATGATTTGCTTTTGCATTATTCTTTGGGATTCTTAATTTTTCTTCCTATAGTTCTTCAATTTTTTTGTTGGATAAACTGCTTTCATGTATAAAATTGTTGAAAGAAATGATCAGTTATCCTAATCGCAAACCAATAGGAAATAAACAGTTTGTAAGAACTAGATTTCAAATGCTGGGAGGACTTGCAGGCAACTCTACTTGAAGTTAGGCCTGCCTTTGTAGTCTATGCTGGGCTTTAAAAAATGCGAATGTGTATTTATCAGTCTTAAAATTGAGACAATTGGTATCTTGTTGTCAGTGAAAAGCAGTTCATTGTGTTAGCTTTTAATTCCTAACAATAAAACCCAATTTCTAGTCTCTAAGGAATGAATTTTTCTTTCTCTAGGAGTTGAAGCAGAAGAATGGGGTAAATTTCTTCACACCAAAAACAAGGTAATCACTCAAGAATATAAAGAAATAACATATAGAAAGTAACATTTTTGTAGGATAGTGGGGAATATAGTTTCTTACTGGTGATGTTTTTCTTGAAATAAAACCAAATTTGTTTACTTTGTAAACTTTAAAATAAAATTTGTCTCAGTAACATTTCTAGCCTCAGTTTAATATGACTTGATCCAATTCGGAGATTTTTAAGGACTGTAAGATCAGGCAACTTTGAAACAAATCTTAGAAAAATGTATATATACATGAGAAATTGTGAACTAGTCTTCTGAAGTAGATCCATATATATTCTTTAAATGTGGCCTCCACCCCTTAAGAACTGATCTTATTTAAAATATGATTCTTTTTGTTTCAACAATTTTTAGCTTTACACAGATTTTGATGAAATTCGACAAGAAATTGAAAATGAAACCGAAAGAATTTCAGGGAATAATAAGGTAGGCACTGTTTAAGACCTGGAAGACTTAAACAAAAGTAAATATATTGTTGAACATCTTCTGTATATAATAATATATAAGCGCATTGCAAAGTCTTAATCTCCTTCCCTCCACAGCAGTGATGTTGAATATGGGGCCTAGTACATGCTAGATAAGCGTTCTACCACTGAGCTGTATCCTAAAGCCTTTTTTTCCTTCTGAGACAGTGTCGCACTACATTACTCACCTAGGCTAGTCTTGAACTTGGGATCCACCTGTTTCATCTTCCTAAGTAACTGGGTATTAAAAATCAGTGTGTTACCAGACTTTGTTTATAATTCATAGTCTTTCTTTAAAAACAGAATACTTTACAAACATATAAAAAAAACTTAGCTGAATAATTATCTTTGTGTAAGTTGTGGTGGTTTATATCCGAATTCCCAGCATTGGGGAGTTAGAGGCAGGAGGAGCTAGCTACACACAGAAATAGTTACACAAACAACAAACACCAAGAACTAGGGACATAGCTCATTGATAGGCCATTTGTTTGGGGGAGGTCCTGGGTTAGATCTCCAGCAACACACACTGCCGTAGTTTCTTTTCTATTGCTGTGATGAATACCCCAACAAAGGCAACGTAAGGGAGAAGGTTTATTTAGCAGTTCCCAGATACAGTCCATCATGACAGGGATGTCACAGCAGCAAAAGCTTTTGAAGCAGCTGGTCACATTATGTTCAGAGTTGGAAAAGAACATTGAGTGCATGGGTACATACTAATTTTTAATTGTCTTTTTCCACTTATATAGCTGAGGTACCACTCACAATTCAGATGAGTCTTTCCAATTCAAGAGTGATAAAGACAGTCTTCTACAGGCATGCCCTTTTCCCAGGTGATTCTTGTTTCTGTCAAGTTGACAGTTAACACAGCTTATCAGACACATGTATGCATACACTTATACACCTTAAAACTTCCATACATGTAAAATATTTATATTGTGTGATCTTAATTACATAGTACTTGATTACAGTAAAACATTTACTTTCTAAGAATGTGAGAATTTTAAATCAAGTATTCTAAGATACCTTTAATGTCACAATCGCTCTCCTTTAAATCATTTTTGTACCCTGTATTGTGAATCCTTTTGTTTATATTGCTCTTCTGTGTAATCTGGAGGAACTTTAAATCTCACAAGTGGTCCTGAGCCATTAGTAATATCCAGTATATATTTGTTGTCAGGTCCTGTGACAACAGAAGTCATTTCCTGACAGAAATGCATTTTTGCAGCTGCTTTTTGACCTGTTGAAAATATTTGCCTCTTTTCAGTGACTGTTTTGCTCACTGTCAGACTCTAAGCTAGTACGTTGAAGTCACTACTGTTGCCACCACACTTTCTAAATTCCCTACACCAGGTTGAGCCTGGATTATGACAATAATATAGCTAGATGGGACTAGATTATGTCAGGGATAGCTTTTTGTCTCAGGGGTCTGAAAATTGAGGTACTTTTGCCTGAGCAGACTCTGACTATGTGTGTACACTTTTGCCACTTGATATTCGGATATCTGAGATCAAATTCATGGGCATAGCTTCTTACCTGTTCCTCTCTCAGCTCAGCACCATTAGCTCAAGGACATCATTTTGGATAAATGAAATGCACTGTTCTTCTGTTTACTGCTTTTAAAAGATGGCATATGCATATAGAAAAGGAAGTGAAGTTATTTAGGGAGAAGAAATTTTATATATTAATGGTATGGGGTTGGATAGGATTATAATCCTTGTTTTTATGATTGGCTGCCTTCTCATTCATGTTTCATTATGCTTCTATTACTGAAAAATTTTAGGAACCATAGTTTAATAAATATTTTAAAGCATCTAAAGTCTATGTACTTGAATGTAGTTTACTTTAGCATTTCATTAATTGAAATTTAATTCTGATTGTAATATATTTGAAACTCATTTTTAGGGAGTAAGCCCTGAGCCAATCCATCTTAAGGTTTTCTCACCCAACGTTGTCAATCTGACACTTGTGGATTTACCAGGAATGACCAAGGTAAGGAATATCTGTTGCTCATGTTTTCGTTTAAAGAAATGTGTTTTGTTTTCTTTTTAACATTAACCTAATCTGAGAATAATGAGTTGATTTTGCAGTTATTATTAATATCAGAAAGCCCTCATTTTTCCTTAAAATGCTTTCTTTACCTTGGCTCCAGTATATCACAGTCTAGAATCCCATCTACAGTCTCTCTGACCACCCCTTTTTCCTCTTGCTTGCTGGTTTCTTGCTGTCCCACTATAGTCTGAACAGGTCTTTTCTTAGATTTCTTGTGCTCTTTAGGTACACAAAACACAATCTAATTAGATTGATAGTATATAGCTTTAAGTTCATGAGTTTGAATATTTTGGCATTCAGATTATTTCCAGGTACATGTCCATCTAAGCACTTGGCATACACATTTAAATGTTTTAATAAGCATTACAGTTTTGCTATGTCTAATACCAAATTTCTGATCTGTCCTTTAACTATATTTGATCCATTATCTTCCCTATGTTCATAATTGGCAATTACATTGTACTGATTGGTCAGCCAAAACCTTACAGTCGTCCTTAAGTTTTCTTTACCTTTTTTTTAATCTCTCTTTCAGCAAATCTCTGGGCATTCCCTATTTTTAAATTATATCCAGAATTCTATTACCTCTTTACATATTCATAGCAGAGGTAACCATTGTTATTTCACTTGGATTAGCATAAATTACAAGGCATATAATAGGTCTCGCTTGTTTATTTTTATGTGCATTAGTGTTTTACCTATATGTATATCTATGTGAGGGTGTCAAATCCCCTGGAGAGGGAGTTACAGACAGTTGAGAGCTGCCATATGAGTGCAGGTAATTAAACCTAGATCCTCTGGAAAAGCACAGTGCTCTTTACTGAGTCATCTGTCCAGCCCCTGTTCTTATCTTTTAAGTAATCACAGTATTCTATTAAAGTGAAAATTAGATTGTGTCATTTCTTGACTTAAAATCTCTTCAGAGACTTCCTAGTTCTCTCTACTGAGAATACTGAGAGTACAAGCTTAAGTTCCTGGAAATATCTACTCCTGTGTTATTCTCTTACTTTATTAGTTTACTTCTCCATCTCAGGGTGGCCTTTATCGGTCTGTCTACTGAGGCTGACCTTGAATTCCTTATCTTCCTACTCCCAGACGCTGGGACTACAGGCCCCCATACTAGGTTTCTCTATTTTTCTTCTCGAGTTGCTTTTGTTCTGGGTTTCTGCTCTTATTATTCACTCAGTATGGAATGTTCTTTCCCCAGATGTCTATATGTACTTCTCTTTACCTTTAGTTTCTGCTTAGTCATCTAAACTTTATTATCTAATTCAGGTAGCCCTGATTATTCTGTTTCAAAACATCATTTAAAGCAAGAATTTAGAAGCATCACTCCTCAGCCTGTGTTCTTGATTGCCTCATCTACCTCTTGGGCCAAATTGTTGTGTCTGTTTAGTATTTGCCTCTTATTACTAAGACAGATGCTCTAGGAAAGCAGGAACTTGAATATCTTCATTTTATTGCTGTGACTTAACTCAATATGTAGAAGAGTGCCAGATGCTGTCACCATACACGGAATGAATAAATGGATTCACCTGACAAATAGTGAGTGAATGAATGAATGAATGATCATCTGTATGCAGTTGATACTCAATAGTCCTTGACATATGATTTATGAAGTAGTTAATTTTTTATATTTGGAAGAGTTACATTTTGAGGCTTTGCACATTACGAGATTCCCAGGTACTGCTATAGCATATTATTAATTTATTTTAGCTATTTATACATACAGAAACACTTGTATTCTGTGAATTAAATTTGTGGAAAAAGCTGAGTTGATTTTGATTATTGCTCATTTTCGTTTTGTTTAGGTACCTGTAGGTGATCAGCCAAAGGATATTGAGCTTCAGATCAGAGAGCTCATTCTTCGGTTCATCAGTAATCCCAATTCCATCATCCTCGCTGTCACTGCTGCAAATACAGATATGGCAACATCAGAGGCACTCAAGATTTCCAGAGAGGTAGATCCAGATGGTAAGGACAGATGTTTTGTTTAATGAATGTTTGACTTACCATGGTAAATCTTTCCTCAGAAAAAAATATTATTGAAAGGAATATCTCCAGTTAATACAGATCTTAAAATGCTTTTTATTTTTCCCATAATTTTAAACAGCAATTAGAACAGAAAACAGTTACTTGATTGCTGTAAAGGGTAGGCAAAAATACTTCCTATAAGGTCTATATTTTTAGTACCTATCCAATAATTTTAACATTAGTTTTTAAAATGTTTTTTTATTTGTGAAAGTGAAATTTCAGGTTTTGAATACCCAACATTTAAGAATACATAACTTGTCAGGTAATGGTGGCATATACCTTTAATCCCAGCACTTGGGAGGCAGAGATCTCTGAGTTTGAGGCCAGCCTGGTCTACTGAGCAAGTTCCAGGACAGGCTCCAAAGCTACAGAGAAACCCTGTCTTGATTAAAAAAAAAAAAGAAGAATACGTAAGTCATAATTGTATAGATTATTATGATACAAGAAATAACTATAGAATCTCCTTTCTGTAGATAAAAGCACAAGACAGACTTAGTCTAGAGGGGTCCCTGAAGGTATCTCTTTTTACAAGGTACTCTTTACCCGATTGTAACTCAGTGATACTTAGGATAACAGAGGCTTCTCTCAGTCTATATCAAATGCTAGCTTTGTAGTGAGTGGATAATTGGCCCATAAGGAAACCATTTTTTCACCTAAATGTTTGAAGATCAACATCTTTGTTACAGTTTTTCCCCTGCTTTGAAAAAAATAATTTTAAATAAAAATTAAACAACTGTTAATTAAAGTTTTCATAAATAGGTATGGTGGTGCACACCTGAAATCCCAGCACTTGGGAGTAAGAGTAAGAAAGGGTCATTGTCAGCTACGGTGATCTACATAAGGCCCTGTCCCTAAATAAATACACTAATAAAATAATCAAGCAATAAGATGGACATATATTTAATCTAGTAATCTTTTTTTTCTTGGAGGCAATGCCTCACTATGTAGGCCTGGCTGGCCTGGAACTTGTTAGATGATCTAAATTGGCAATACATTACAAGGAAATAATGTAATATTAATATGTATATTAGTATCCTACATTAGTATATATTACTATCAAATACATTTATTAGTATCAAAATTTAGAAGTGGTGCTAGAGAGATGACTCAGTTGGAAAAAGTGTTTGAAGTGCAAGAATGAAGACCCAGGTACAAATCCCTAGAAGCCAGGCACATCGAAACACCTTAGTAACCCAGTGCTGGGGTTAAAGGAAGGAGGACAGACCCCTAGAGCTTACTCTTCTGCCACTTTAGCCAGTTGGTGAGTTCCAACATCAATGAGAGACCCTGTCTCAAAGAATAGGATAGAAGGCAATTGAAGAAGATGTCCCGTGTATGGACTCCACATAAATACACATGCATATATGCACATACAAAAGCAGTTAGGTGCAATTTAGAAGCAACTTCTTAATGGGGATAACACAATGTGTGACGACAGTAAGTGGTGATTTTGTAGGTTTGGAACAAAAAAGATTTTTTTTTTAAAAAAAAAATTTTATTTTTATTATTTTATGTTCATTGGTGTGAGGGTCAGATGCCATGTGGGTGCTGGGAACTGAACTCAGGTCCTCTAGAAGAGCAGCCAGTGCTCTTAACCGCTGAGCCATCTCTCCAGCCCAAAGAAAATGTTTATAACTGAAAACTGCCTATTCAAAGTTGCACCTGGCCGGGCGATGGCGGTGCACACCTTTAATCCCAGCACTTGGGAGGCAGAGGCAGGCGGATCTCTGTGAGTTCGAGACGAGCCTGGTCTACAAGAGCTAGTTCCAGGACAGGCTCCAAAGCTACAGAGAAACCCTGTCTCGAAAAACAAACAAACAAAACAAAATCAAAGTTGCACCTGCCTCTGCTGGAATTGTTATATATATTGGTGTAGAGTGTTGCATTTACTTTGGGAAAGGAGAACAACTTTCTCTTTTTTTGTCTTTTGCTTTTTGCTTTTCAAGACAGGGTTTCTTTGTGTAGCTTGACTATCATGGATCTTATTATGTAGATCAGGCTAGCATCTGGCTCCCAAGTGCTGGGATTAAAGGTGTGCACCGCTGCCCAACTATGGGAAACAACTTTTAATCAGCAATCCCATGTTAAATTTTCATATGAAAACCTCTGGAGCCTGGAATGCTCACTCACTGTTACACCAGCATCCAAGAGAGTAAGGTTAGCCTGGGCTAATGTCCACTCAGATCCCGTTTCAGAAATCAGGGGCTTAGCAGGTGATGGTTTTAGTGGGTGATTGTTAGCAGGTGAAGGTTTATTGGGTTATGGCTAGCAGGTGATGGTTTATCGGGTGATGGTTAGCAGGTGATGGTTTAGCCCGTACAGGCTCTTGCTGCCAGATCTGATGATCTATCTGAGTTGGAGGCCTCAGCTATCACATTGTAAAAGGAGAAATAAACTCCTGAAAGTTGTCCTCTGACCTCTGTACCTGCGGTTGTATTTACATGACCCTTCCACTCCTTCCACCCCTAATGAGTAAATGAATTAAAGAACCCTTTGTAGGACTGGAGAGATGGCTCAGAGGTTAAGAACACTGGCTGTCCTTCGAGAGGTCCTGAGTTCAATTCCCAGCAACCACATGGTTGGCTTATTACCATCTGTTATGAGTTCTCATGCCCTCTTCTGGCCTGCAGGAATAAATGCAGGCAGAACACTATACATAAAAAATAATATTTTTAAAATAAACATTAAAAAACAAACCTTTGTATACAAACATCTGTGGTGATTTTATTCATATTTTCCCCAAACTAGAAACAACTCAAATATTTCTCAAATCAAGAAGGAATAGCTCAATTAGTACACCCATATAATAAACAGCATGAACTGTTTATTATAAACAGTGAACTGCTCATGTCTGCTACAGTGTGGACCGCCCTCAGATGCGTCATGGTGAATGAAAGAATACAGAGGTAGAACTGAAGGACAGTTTTGGTTGCCTAGTAAAAGAGTATTGTGGGGAGGTGAATTGTTAGGATTGAGGTAGTATGTACTTGTCAGAAAGAAGAGAATTAGAGTCTGGTCGTGTGGTTCACTAATACAGTGAGTGCTTAGCGTATCCAAGGCCCTAGGGTTCCCCCCCCTCCCCCCCGGCCCAGCACTGCCAAAGGGTTGGGCGGGGGACAAGATTACACACCAAAAATAGTAAATATTAAACAAAATTTTAGACGCTTAGAAATATTGACCTAAGGACTACTAAGAAATTACTTACAGAGCTGGGGAGTTGGCACAGTGGTTAAGAGCACTTGGTAATCCTGCAAAGGACCAGAGTTTGGTTCCCAGCACCCACATCAGTCAGCTGACAACTGTCTATTACACTAGCTCCAGAGGATCCAACTCCCTCTTATGGCCTCTTTCCATGCACATACATAGACACTCACGTATACATAATTTTAAAAAGTTATTTTTAAAAATTACTCATGAAAACAAGTTTTAAGATTGTATGCCATATTTAAATTTCATATAAAGTACTAGAAGCAAATATTAGGAAAATATTTCCAAAATGATGGAAGAGGCAAAGTGTTAGGTAGAATTATAGATGAAGATTTTCCTTTATTAAATGTAATGCTTTTTTTTCTTTTCTTTCTTTCTTTTTTTTAATGGATCTCTCTTCCCCTTCCTTTTTATACTTACCAGGACGCAGAACTCTAGCTGTAATCACCAAACTTGATCTCATGGATGCGGGTACTGATGCCATGGATGTATTGATGGGAAGGGTTATTCCAGTCAAGCTTGGAATAATTGGAGTAGTTAACAGGTTAGCAATTAAAATGGAATAAAGGTGCTAGAGAGTTGGTTTAGTGGTTAAGAACAGTTGTTATCTTAAAAAGGACCGAAATTCAGTTCCCAGCACCCACATTCAGTCACTCAACTACTTGTAACTGGAGCTCTAAGGGATCCAGTACCCTTTTTCTGTCCCCCAAGAATACCATGTGCATGTATAAACATGTATGCACGTTTTCACATAAATAAATATTGAAAGAATGGAATAAGAATCCCAGCATTCTCACTTCAAAGCAAGCCTGATTTTGAAATTCTGTCTGAAATGTGGTGCTGTCCTGTTTTCCCCTCTTGTTCTTAATGCTGGTGTTGCCATAGGGGCCACTGCACTGAAAAGAGACAAACGCCTCTCCGAGTATTTGGGGGTTTGGTGGTGGTGGTGGTTTCTTTTTTCAAGTATTTATTAGCATGTATATGGAGGTCAGAGGACAACTTGGCAGGAGCCAGTTCTCTCCTTTTTCTATTTGGGTTTTGGGTTTAAATTTGGGTTTCAGACTTGGCAGCAAGAGCTCTTACTCAGAGTCACTTCGGTGGTCCTTTTGAAAACTGTTCTTCCTCTCTGATTTTCCCCATGGAAAATGTTTCTAAGGTTCAGTGCCACAAAATGGAAGATGATTACATAATTAACCTTTACTAATTCTTTCGTACAACTTAAGTTATGTATGAGAATGGTATTAGGTGACAAAAAAAAGTATTACCTAATTTGTACCCACTCAAGAGAAATGAAAGGTGGTGGGATTTTAATGATTGTTTTTAATCCCATATCATTAGTAATGCTGTGTTATGCCAGGATATGACTTGGAAACTTTAAAGATATATCCTAAAATTGCTGGTATTAAAAATTATAGAAAAGAAACAACTACTGTTGAGGGCTTATGTTTTATCCATTCTACAGTGAGCAGTTAGCAATGGCGTCATTGGAATTCTCAGAGTAGCGCCTAGTAGGAGGCAGTGCTGTCTGTGCTCAGGTGACAGTCTCTCTTAGGTCTCCCTTTCTGTACAGTAGGGAAACCGGTTATCTGGAGACTTAAGTGCTAACTATAGTTGCTACGTAGTCTGATATAATAGGGTTTGAGTCAGTTTTAACATCTCAGGGCCTCAGGTCATTAAAAATGAATTCAGGGGCTGGAGAGGTGACTCGGCTGTTAAGAGTACTTGCTGCTCTTCCAGAGGACCCAGGTTCAATTCCCAGCACTCACATGGCAGCTCACAACTGTGTAACTCCAAGAACTGACACCTTCACACAGACATACATGTGGGCAAAACACCAAAGCACATAAAAATAAATTATTGAGAAAAAAATTAAAATGAAAATATTTTGTTAAGTGATATCTAAGGTTCATTCTAGATGTCCGTATATATTCCTTTCTCACTGAACGACAACTTGCAGCTAGTTTCTTTTCAGGCAAGCATGTGCTGTATATACTACTGCATCCTGTACTTGTAGATGATTACACTTCAAGTTAACGTCTTTATTCTTGGTAGAATTTAGTCACCTATGCATAAGTAAAATATAGCTGATATATGCTTATATTTTTATATCAGTCTACAGCTTACTGAAGGATACTACTTTTGTGCATAGGTTAATAGTAACAACAAAGCTGATACTATTCAGCTTAAGTCAAACAGTTCCAATCTTGACTTTCTGCCCTCCTTGGTGGCTTATTGGCTGAGGTGTCAGTGCTCTAAAGTATGAGGCATGTTGTAGAGAATCACCTTGTTAGAAGTCAGGGAACAGTATCTGGTGCTAACACTCAGCCCGAGCAGAGAAAAACAGCACTGGCTTCGGTTGAACAAGTTTGCTATTTTTCAACATAGGAGCCAGCTAGATATTAACAATAAGAAGAGTGTGACTGATTCAATCCGTGATGAATATGCTTTTCTTCAGAAGAAATACCCGTCTCTGGCCAACAGAAATGGAACGAAGTATCTTGCTAGGACCCTGAATAGGTAACATTTTCACCTTTTAAAGATGAAATGTTTTCATTTTTGGCAACTGGTGTCTTAGAATGTTCCTATTTAATTTCATATATGTTTTCATACTGTTCCTTAAAGTTTCACTTCTGAATTCTTGTAAAGCAATGTCTCTATATTTATTGGGATGTTTGGTATTAAGTCATGTACTCTGGAGTGAGTATTCAAATAGTTTTCTTAATTAGGAAGTTTTTTTAATTTTCAGTTCAACCTCATTTCCCATTACTATTATATGGTTAAATACTCATTTTTGAAATAAAACACTTTGAATAGTGTTTGCAATCAAGTAACAATAGCAACAACTCTTTGGGAAGCCCATCTGAGTTCACACTTTGTTTTGAGGCCCAGATCCTTTGGCGTGACGATCCCAGTTCATTTAAAGTTGATCTAAGTTCCTGGATGACGTAGGGGTAAATTTGCATATGGGGTCTTCTTTTATCCTTAACCTCTAGGCTGCAGACAGCACTAGCAAAATCATTTCACTGTCCGTGTGCCCACAAAGCAGTGTCAGTGACTTGGGGCTTGGAAATGGGTCATAGCCAAGGAGTATGTTCATCCCTTTATGTAACTCATAACCATCTATCACCGACTTTTTAAATTGTCACCCAACGAATATCAAAATGCTCACCTGTTTTATGTGGCCCATAAGAAGAGCAGCAAGCTGACTGGACAGCAGCAGTGGCCGTTGAGGAGTACAGTGAGCTTTGGGGACGGACACCAGGAGGGCATGGCAACCACAGTACCCTGACTGAGCAGTTAGGAAGTTTTTGACAGTTAATTGGATTTTGAACTTTACTAAGATATCAGGTGATTTCCAGATATTTAGATTTTATGAATTTAATTAAAATTTTCAGTTATCACATGACATACTTTTTAATTTAGAATTTCTTTACATTTATTCATAATAGAAATAACATGTGTTCCATACTTCCTATTCTGAACACCTACTGATGTAGGAACAAAAAAGGAACACCATTTTCTCTTATCCGGTACAATGAAGGCAGAAGAACTTGGATCTTAGATTTATTTACACTGTTGTAAAAGGTTATTAAACCAAAATTCTACGTAGAATTGTACTGGGTGGCTTACTTTATAGACTACAGTGACTTGAAAATAATGTGCCTTGTTCTAGTTTTATTTGTGACTTTCTTCTAGCAATCACTACAGCTACTTTTGTGGGGGTTTTGTTTTGTTTCGCTCTTTTTTAGACTAAGGACCTCTAAACGAAGATTGCTTCATTTCCCGTTCTTGGGATATAGGGGCTAAAAATTTGTTTTCTTATTCTTACACATAAGAACAGAGAGTTCTTCTGGAAGAAGATTTCTATAGGTTTCCCCACATACCATTTATGTAATTTGGTAGATTGTAGCTAGCTGTCCTGCAGTTCACTTCTGACACTATTTATGTAGAGACAACATCACATCTTATAGGTTAAGGTCTTGGTTTTTTTTATAGGATTTCCCTTCTACTTTAGATGTCAGTTGTCAGCAAAAGCTATAGACTATTTTTCTTAAGAGCTATAATCACTGAAATAGGCAGTAGGCCTCAATGAACACTTTGTTTATGTTTATTCATGTAGTAAAAGATTAGTGTAGAGGATACAGGTAGAGCAGTTAGAAAGGATAGATAAGGCGAGGTATAGGGTATTGAAAAGTGAACCAGAGTTGATGCCCTGTCTGGGCGTGTCATGCTCCAGAACCTTGCAGTTAGTTTCATGAACTCTGCTTGAGTTTTCATGGTAGCTTCAGTATATGGATATGATTGATTACTGCACTGGCCATTGGTGATTAGTTCAACTGGGACTGATCCTCCCAACCCTTCAATGTTATCTTTCTGGAAGCACACACCAGTCCTTAGATACTTGAAGAGACTTTAATACCTGGGTACTAGGAAGATTTCACCATTATACCCTTTTTTTCATTGCCTTGTTGGAAGTATTAATACTTGGTTTTATGCTAAAACCTGCTTTTCTGATCTTTTAGGTTGCTTATGCATCATATCAGAGATTGTTTACCAGAGCTGAAAACAAGGATAAATGTCTTAGCTGCTCAATATCAGTCTCTTCTGAATAGCTATGGTGAACCTGTGGACGATAAGAGTGCTACTTTACTGCAGCTTATCACCAAGTTCGCCACCGAGTACTGTAACACTATTGAAGGAACCGCAAAGTACATTGAAACCTCTGAGCTGTGAGTAAGACATTGTTGTGAAGATTTGGTTACTTGGATTGCATATAATCTTGAAATTATTTAAATTTTAATAGTAGAGAAGCTGGCTCAAGAGCTTTTGAGTTAAAGGCAAAAGAAAGACATTTAAAGGGGGGTAAGAAAGAAAGAAGTCAAACTATCTCTGTTTGTAGATGACAGGATTCTTTACTTAACAGACCCCGCTAAGTCTACTAGATAACTTATAACCTATTAAACATAGTAAAGTTACACAATATAAAATTAATATTAAAAAAGATCCTTCCTATGTATCAACCATGTGCTCTCAAACAAATGAACCCCATCCAAATAACCAAAAATAATTATGTGGCCAAAGAGAAAGACCTCTGTAAAGAAAATGTAAAGACACTGAACGGGGAAATCACAGAAGATACTAAATGATGGAAAGAGCTTACATGTTCCTGGATTGACAAAGTTAGCATTTTAAAAATGAATGTGAAACCAAAATTAATTTACAGATTTAATGAATAGCTATCAAAGTTCCAATGTCATATTTCATGGGTTTAGAATATACAATACAAGCATTTTTATGAACTCACAAAATCCAACATGTCAAACTCAGAGCTATAGTGATAAAGATAGTCTGGCACTGGCATAAAAAACAGACAGGTACACTGATAGAGTAGAATAGAGGACCCAGAAGTAAAACAAAGACCTGTGCCTATTTAATTTTTGACAATGGTTAAAAACATTATTTTGATAACAGAGAGCCTGTTCAGCAAGTGGTGCTGGTAGGACTGGATGTCCACATACAGAATTAATGTGGATTCTTTCACTTTATACAAAAGTGAACTCAAAGTGGACCAAAGGCTACTGGAACTTCTAGAGGAAAACATGTCAGTTCCCTGGAAGACATTGGGATAGGAAAGAATTTTTTGAATAGTATCAGCATAGGGGACAACATGAAAATAAAGGTCCACAGCAAAGAAACAATTAGCAGAGCAACCAGCCTGAAGTGTGTTGCTAACTACACTTCAGACTAGAGACTGATACCTAAACTTTACAGCCAGTTTTGGAAATTAAATACCAAGGAAATAAAAATCCTAATCAAGCGGGCAAATAAATGGGATTTAGTTTTAACAAAACCACACAGATGGACGATACTTATTTTAAAAAGTGTTCAGTATTTTGAGATACTATCTCATCCCAGTCTGACTGACCTTCATCAACAAACGTGACAAAATGTTAGAGCAGTCCTTGATCGCTGCCTGTGGGGGTGCATATTGAATACATCCATTGTGAAAATGAGTGGATAGTTTTCAAAAAATTAAAAATAGTACTACCATATGACCCAGCTATTTCACTCTAGGGCATATACCCAGAGAACTCTGTGACCTACCATAACGGTAATTACACCTCATGCTTACTGTTGCATTCGCTATAGCAAAGAGTTGGAATCAAACTACTTACCCATCAACAGATGAATGTATAATGGACACTGGAGCACATATAAATGGAACACTATTCAGCTCTAAAGAAAAAATATTGAAAGGAAACAGAGTGGACTTGAGAGGAAGCCTCATTCACTGTTGGTGGGATATAAATTGATAAAGCCATTGGGTTTATAAGGCTTTGTCAGAAGATGAAACAATCTTAAAGCTTAAAGAAAGACATAACTTGTAGCTTCTTTATAGCAGTGTGTAATCATATGCCTTGCCTTTCAGATGCGGTGGTGCTAGGATTTGTTATATTTTCCATGAGACTTTTGGGCGAACCTTAGAATCTGTTGACCCGCTAGGTGGCCTTAACACTATTGACATTTTGACTGCCATCAGAAATGCTACCGTGAGTATGCCGAGCCAGAAGCAGAGGGAAAGCTTTATTTGTATGCGTAGTTTAAGTTGATGTACAGTTTCTTTTGCTGTCATATTTAAAACATTTTTCAGGAAAAGGAACAAAAAAGGGATTCTTTTTATCCTTTAGAAGACGTGAATTGCACATAGCTATAATAATAGAGCTGAATTTTGTCTTTTCAGGGTCCCCGTCCTGCTTTATTTGTGCCTGAGGTTTCATTTGAGTTACTGGTCAAGAGGCAAATCAAGCGTCTAGAAGAGCCCAGTCTCCGGTGTGTTGAACTGGTCCATGAGGAAATGCAGAGGATCATTCAGCATTGTAGCAATTACAGTACACAGGTACCTGTGAGATGGAACAGGGCCATCAGATCAATCCTGTGTTCAGAGTGGGAGAAAATGGGCTAAAAGCAAACTCGTTAGTTCCCTTAGTTATGAGTGATTTTAAATGGTGTTTGTAAATGTAGCTTCCAAATCTAATTCAGTACTTCAGTGATTATTTAGTTTTCAATTAAACAGACTAACATTTTTATTTCTCTGTTATATACAGGAGTTGTTACGGTTCCCTAAACTTCATGATGCCATAGTTGAAGTAGTGACTTGTCTTCTTCGTAAAAGGTTGCCTGTTACAAATGAAATGGTGAGCTACTGTCTTGTTTGAATCACTATCAGCAAAGGTTTAATTTGGTTGTTTTCTTCTGTATAACATTATGATCGCTTCAAGCATGTTTCCCAGTGAATCATAAGTATTTGTCTTATTTCCAAAGAAAGTTTTTAGTTATTTTAGTACACAGTATTTTTAATTTTGATTTTGATGTTTTAATCATTACTAGCCTGAAATTCCAAGTTTCATGAGGACAGAATATTGTTAAACGTCTTGAGTAGCTGCTTCTGTTCTGTCCTGCTATTGTTGTTGTGGTAAATTAGTCTGTGCAGGATGCTCAGCAAGCCAGACCTTTACAGCAAGCTCACTTTATTCTGAATCTGAAGCACATGGGGCAACCCATATTCTGCTTGTTCTGTGACCTGATGGTAGGAGTTAGTTGTTACTATCGTGAGATGTACCTGTCCACCACCTCCCCCCCCCCAAAAAAAAATACTAAAAAATGACAGAAATCTGAGCTTTAGCATTTGAAATTACTCTTATGCCACTAAAAATGCATTTATGTCTTGGCTCAGATTACTGAGCCTCACTTGAAGTTTATCAGTAGTATCCTTGGAACTGTTTGTGAGTGGCTGCTGAGTGGTCGCTTGCTTAGCAGGGATTGCTGTCCATAGATGCCTAAGCCTGATCTCACATTCTACCCACCGGCATCCTAGACCTACTGGAACTTCATGTCACCAGCTCTGCACTGTTGTTGAGTGCTGTTCTGGAACTTGAGACAGTCATAAGAGCCTTGGTTCCTTTTTTATTACCTGCAAAAGAAATCTGATTTTTGTTTTGTGGGGTTTTTTTTCCCCCAGCATATTTTTGTCTGTATCTTGTGATTTAACTAGAAGCACTATAACCTTGGCCAGAAAACAACTAGTTGATCACAACAAGTAGCTCACCTTGTGCACTTGCTCATTTGGGATTTGATAAGTAATGTTTTAATAATTTTTCTTTTGTTCAGAATTGGCAGTGGGGTAATCAGTTTTGGAGAAAAACTGTGACCAGAAACATAATTTAAAGACTAGAAGATAAAAACACTTTAAAGGTGGCCATGGTCCTGTAAACAATCCCTTACCCTCACCAATATTTAAAGCAACCCTACTGAAACTCAGTGGGTCATTAAAGACAAATGAAAGAAAAGGGACTGCTAGTTGGGAAGAAGAAAGGAATGAACAGGAGGGGAGGGAACAAGAGTAACAGTGAGTATGACTAAAATGCATTATAAACGTTAAAAACATAAGTAAAACCACTAATGGATAACTAGTAATATTAATTTTTTAAAGATAAAAAATGACTTAAGCTTATTCTCCATAAGCCTTAGGAATTCTGTGAAAGAATGATATATTAATTTTCACTTTTTCTTTTGATTGCTATAACATTAGACTTTTAGCCCTTTTGATTTTAACTATGTGCTTCATGGTTCAGGCTAAGTTATTACTAACTACCTCAGGCATAAATATATTCATTGTTGGAATAAAATTAACATGTTTAACTTCTCCCTAATTATGAACTGATTTTTGTTAAAATTTGACACTCTGAAATGAAGTTTGAATAACAAATTATTAAAAGCCTGGAACTTAAAACTTCATCAGGTAAATAACTTTTCCCAGTAATAGGAAATTACTTTAAAGCTCTCTTACTGTCATTTTTTCCTTACTGGAAGTACAATTTTAAATCTGAAGGTTAACTTATTATCATTGGGCTTAGAGTGTTATTTCAAGTATTGTCATCAAGTATTTGAAAATGTTTCGTATACTTTTTCAATATTTTCTGTGTATTAAGGTTTTTATATTTAGGCTTACCAAAGTTAGGCTAAACTGGCATATTTTTGTATACTAGTCTTATTTTGTTTTTTGTAGGTACATAATTTAGTGGCGATTGAGCTAGCTTATATCAACACAAAACATCCTGACTTTGCTGATGCCTGTGGGCTAATGAATAATAATATAGAGGTGAGTATAGTGATCATTTTCAGAGGTTGGAAATAGCTATAGGTAATTTTATACAAGAGATGTGGCATATTGCTGCTGATTGTATGCCCAGGAAATACGTTTAAGTCATTACATTGCTTTCTTAATTTTAGTTCTCAAAATAACCTGGGACAGTTATTTTTACTTTCTACTTAGGAAACAAAAAGGATTTATTTATTAGTGTTGAAGAATGGTCTTGCACCTTTTCAGTAACTATTATAATTTTTTGTATTGAAGTGTATAAAACCAGGTGAATGTTTATAATTGAGTTTTGGTTCTGCAAACTATGAAGGAAACATTCTAAGATTAACAGACTTCATAATTTGGGAAAGTAGTAGATTCTTCAAAGTAAAGTGTCTCCCCCCCCCCCACTTTTTTTAAACATCCAGAAAGTAAATTAGTAAGTTATGTTAAATGTAGGAACTTATGGGCTGTCCTAGCGAGATAGATAGCACTAGCTGTTCTTCCAGAGGACCTGAGTTTAATTTCCAGCACTCACATGGCAGCTCAACTCCAGTTCCAGAGGATCTGACACCTGGCCTCCATAGGCACCAGCATGCATGTGGTACACAGATACACATGCAGGCAAAACACCCATACACATAAAATAAAAATATTTCTAAGAGGCACACTATAGAACTTATAGAATGACTAGATTTTATATAAACGATATATAAAAGGGACTTATCAGAAGGACTTACAAGCTGTGGTCCAGCTAATCCAACAGTGGCTGCCTATAAACAGAAAGTTCCAAGAATCCAGTGGTTGTTCAGTCCATGAGGTTGGCTGTCTCAGCTGGTCTTCAGTGTATGGTGAAATCACAAAGAAGTAGACTCATTTTTGCTATAAGTAGCTTTATACCTAAGAAATCATTTTGAAACTTTGTTAACTTACAGATCTTTGTAAGCTTGGGTATTTATGAGATGTTTTCATTTAAGGAGCAATTTTGACATGATTTTTAACTTATATCAATTTTCCAAAAGCCTATGAGACTTAGTATCCTCGCCTCTATTTGTCTATATGTACTTGTCTTGGTGCTTGGATACTGCAGGTGCTCAGTACATGACCAGGTGAATCTAACATTGCTAAATTCGATAGGTGACAGGCATTCTGTCAGTTATCAGTGCTTTTTCTAGGAGTCAGTGTTTTTTAAAATATAACCCTTTTTTTTTAAAAAACAGATGTTTAAGTTGTGAGTTTTTTGTTTTGTTTTTATAGTCTGAATGACTTAGGTTTTACATTTTCTATGATTTATATACTTCAAATTCTTCTACCCTTCATTTGGGAGTCCCTGGTCAAAGGAGCTGCTGTTTCTGTGTTGTATTGTATCCCTCAGCAGATTTGTTTTGTTTTTTAATATTATATGGTATCAGTTCCAAGAGTAATAATAAATCTGTAAGTTATTCCACACTTTTCACCTAAGGTGAACATGTTGTAGTAGGCCTATATCTCAGTATTCTGATAATCACAAAAACTTGGTTACATTTTATAGGAACAAAGAAGAAACAGGCTAGCAAGAGAACTCCCCTCAGCTGTATCACGAGACAAGGTAAATAAAGTTGTTTTTATAGTATATTCCCCACACCAAGCATTCAGCGTCAGCCGGGTGTATTTCTGTGTGAAAATGTAATTTTCTTTCTCTGATTCTAATACTTTCAGGGTATTAGAATAAGAGTTTAAAAGTTTTTAAAAGCTTTGAATAATTTAAATAAGTTGGCTTTCAAGTGTCAAGGATTCTTTAATTAAGATTCAGATTTGTTCCAAAGTGATTTTATCATAAGGGCTATATGTAGTAGGTGTTAATTCTTGGCAGTTGTTGTTCCTTTATCCTGGGTTCCTTGTCAGAAAAGTTATCAGTAAGTGCTCGCCACCCACACCTCCTCAAAAAGGAGCAGCAGCTTTAGATTTGGGTGTTCTTACTTGTTCATCTGCAGAAAAAACTTAACACAGGACAGTGCTGTAGGAAATAAAGCAGAGTACAGACTTCTATCTCCATGGGTAACTTTTGTTTTCATACTTGACTATTTTGCTATGGATGGAAAATTTTGTCTATAAAGTGTTTCCAAATGCATTTTTGGCATCCTTGATTTTTTTCCCCCCTGCATTTTTGCCTTTAGTCTTCTAAAGTTCCAAGTGCTTTGGCACCTGCCTCCCAGGAGCCCTCCCCTGCTGCTTCTGCTGAGGCTGATGGCAAGGTCTGTTCTCATTCCTAATCTAAGCCTGCATGCCAAGTTTGGAGACAGTACGCTGAATAAAACGATATTAATATGGGGTATTGTGTTAGACTAATTTAGCCTAATCGAGATTTTTAAATTGTATAGCAAAGTATATATCCAAGTATTGTTGACATGCTTTCCTTTGCTTGCTATATAGAAGATACAGAAAAGTGATTCTAAAAGGAAATTATCTTCTACGTTTAAATTTTCAAGCTATTGCTATTTAAATCTTGCTTGTTAAATTGCATGTTTTAACATATCTTTTAACAGTTAATTCAGGACAGCAGAAGAGAAACTAAAAATGTGAGTCTCTTGCTTTAGAATGGAAATGTTGGTGCCTTTGGTTCTCGCTAAAACATTCTTCAAATTCATCAAAAAAACCTGTTTGTATAGTAATATCCATTTCTTGTTGTCTGTGTTATAGTCTTAATGTTCCTTTAATCTGTGTAAAGTGGGATTAGCCTCGCTCTAACACTGTTTTAACTGTTAACAATAGTCTTTCTACCTCTGTTACCTTTAAGATTAGCTTCCCAGTGTCTTCTTTTGGTAGAGACTAAGATTTCAGAGCTGGAAATGGTACTCTGGGTCTGAGCTCCAGCCTCTCCAGTGCTTTCCTGTGTTTCCCATCAGTGTCAATATTAACTCTGAATACAGAACTTCATGTGTGCTGTCAAAGATTAAGAAAATTCAGAACATATGAAAATTGTAAGAGTGGAAGACTTGTCGATTCTTGATAATAGTTTTCACAGAAAATCATGAGTAGAATACTCAGGCCTATTCCTTTTCCGCCTTCTCTCCCATTACTTTCCAGGTTTAAGTTTCTCATCCTCTGAGCCTTACAGATGTCTACATCTCTCCGCCATGGTCTTCAGAGAACCATGCAAATCACTGCACAGAGTTTCATTTCATTCATAGTTCACTATCCTTATGATTTCATTTATCATAATTCATGTATGTTTAACACTAAAAATGTAATTACTCAGTAACACCTACATATAGACATCACTTTTATATTTTTGATACTGTGACAGATTTTTAAATTTGAATGACTGCCCAAACTGCTATTTTTCTTACAAGAACCATAACAATCTCCCACTACATGTGTATGACTCAATTCTGTTAACTTTAGAAGATCTTAAAGATCTAAAAACGTCTCTTGAACATTGATGTATTTATTGTTTTTCCCACTGTAGCAAGTAGTCATTTTTTTCCTTTTAGAAGTCAGAGTCAGAACGCAGAAAATAAGGTTATAGAAACAGTTGTGAAAGGGAGCAGTGGATCTCTCGCTGGATCCTTTCTCAGGAGTATAGACTATGAGGGTTATGCTGTGTTTATGTTACATTTCACATTTTAGGTAGCTTGTTACTGTGATAGTTGGGTCTAAGGATGTAGACTTCCTCTTATTAAAGACTTTTTTCTTTTGACTATCAGGGATATAAATTAGTTTTAGAAATATGTAGAGACATGAGCTCACAGCTGTGTAAACTCACAGTTGAATGGGTAGTGCTGAAGATTACTTTGAGATGGAACCACATGGCAGTCCTGTTTTTTTTTTTTGTGAGTCTTTTAATCTAGTGTTTGAGGAGTGGAGAATGATGCAACATTTTGAAAAGTCAGTAAATGATAAATACAAAGTAAAAATTAAATGGAGCCTGAACTGGCTATTGGCTTGCAGACAGCTTCATACAGAACCTCTCAGGTTTCTAGTGACAAATGCCACCATCATCTCTGACTTTATTATCTATTTGAATAAATTCCAGATAGGTGCTACCTGTATGTTCTTGATTACCATCCAAGAAAATGAGCTTCATTTGTTGTTAAATATGCAGAATATAGGTTTGGAACATGTGTTTTCAGGTTGCATCTGCAGGTGGTGGGATTGGAGATGGTGGTCAAGAACCAGCAACAGGCAACTGGAGAGGAATGCTGAAAACGTCAAAAGCTGAAGAATTACTTGCTGAAGAAAAATCAAAACCGATTCCAATTATGCCAGCAAGTCCACAAAAAGGCCATGCTGTCAATTTGCTGGATGTGGTAAGTCATAACAATCTGACTTAAATCTACAGACGTACCAAGTTAGTAGCAGACTGTCTCTACACAGAAGAAATTAAAGTCTCAAATTTTTTTTAACTTTTAAATATTAAATGTTGCCATTTCAGAACGGCACAGAAGTAATATTTTCCCTTATCCTTTTAGCCAGTTCCAGTTGCACGAAAGCTGTCTGCCCGTGAGCAGCGGGACTGTGAGGTTATTGAAAGACTCATCAAGTCCTACTTTCTAATTGTCAGAAAGAATATTCAAGACAGGTCAGTATTAATATATAAATATTGCTGGGTGAGTTCATGATCTGTTTCATAAAATCATACGTTAAAAATTTTAATTAGCTTTGATTCCAAAACTTAACTGTGGTAGCAAGATTGTCTTATGGAAGTGTGGTAGCATTCCATGATTAGGATATTATGTATCAGCTAGAAAAAAATTTTAGAAGAGGATCTAGGAATAGTAATGTATGTCTGCAATCATAGATATAGAAAGATTCAGCCTTAAGGAGAATGATCACAAATAGAAGGCCAGTCTGAAAACAAGCTAGAGAAGGGTAACAGTGTGGTTCTATGCTATATACAGTATAGAATTAGTTTAGTACAGTATTAATGAGGCCCTGGATTCAAGCCCTCACAGTGCCCTGAAAAAAAATGAAAAAAAATACAGTTGATGTGGTTAGATTTTGTTCAGTATAAAAGTACACCCTTTGCCAGTAATAACATCCTATCTGCCTTACTTCTAATACATCGTATTTATGACCTAGCCTATTAGACATTTCATGCTAGTGGGAACACAATAATTAATATGTGGCCTTTTGTCTGGCTTCCTTCATTTGTGGGTATCCCTCCTGCCTTTAAAAAAATTTTTAAGAAAACCTTGTGTTGTGGTCATTTTCACTCTCGCTTCCCCAACTCTTCCCGGATCCATCCCCCTCTGCCCTTTCTCACCCAAATAAGTGTTTGTTTTTCCCTTCCTCAATCAAGGCCAGTTTGTGCTGCCTAATGTTTTTGGATGTATGGCCTTCTGCTGGAGTTTGACTGACTTAACAGGGCCTATACTCTAACCCTCTCCCAGCAGCTAAGAATTGCCAGTAGCTCCTCTACTGGGGATGGGATTTTTGGACCTCACACCCTAATCATGCTGAATTTTGCACTGTTTTTGTGTGCTGCCACAACAGCTGAATTCATATTTGCAGATGGCCCCGCTATGTCCAGAAAAGTTTTCTTGTCATCCCCTACCTCTTCCACAGTGATCCTTGACCCTTAGAGGAGATAAAGGTGCTCCATTTAATGCTGGACATTGTGTGATGTCTTATTCTCTGCATCTTGGCCACCTGCAGGTCTCTATGTAAATCATCATCTACAACAAAGTTTCTCCAATGAGAGTTAAGAGGTGTCTCAATCTATAGGTATGATAGGTCACTATGAACTGCTTTGATACCTCATTTAGTATAATAGTAGTAGGTTATCTTCTAAGGTCTTGGTCCAATAATGGTGCCAGGTATGGGATTTATCATGTAGAATGGGCCTTAAATCTAATCTACTTCTCACTATGTTTTAAAGCTTATTCATACTACAGTATGGATCAGCACTTCCTTTTTACAGTTGACTATATCAACTCATCACATTATGGATATTTGATTTTCAGTTTTGGCTGTTAAGAATAGTGGTCATTGTTGTGTTTATGTATGAGCTAAGTGGGATGAATGAAGCTAAATTTTCAAAGATTGTAGCTTGGATTAATGTTACTTGGAGTAGGTGTATTAAATATTCAGTGTTCTTATTTATTTTTTTACAGAGCCACTCTTTAGAGCAGTGGTTGTCAACCTTCCTAATGCTGTGAGCCTTTAATATAGTTAGTTCCTCGTGTTGTGGTGACCCCTACCATAAAATTATTTTCATTGCTACTTGATAGTTTGCTACTGCTATGAATCAAAATGTAAATAACTGATATGCAATGGCTCTGAAAGGGTCATTTGGCTCCTCCCCACCCCCCACGGAGGGATCGTGACTCATATGTTGAAAACCACTGGTCTAAATTTTTTTAAATAGAATTATTACCAAAACTTCATGATTTTACTTTGTTTTGCAGTGTCCCAAAGGCAGTAATGCATTTTCTGGTTAATCATGTGAAAGATACTCTTCAGAGTGAATTAGTAGGGCAGCTGTATAAGTCTTCCTTATTAGATGACCTTCTGACTGAATCTGAAGACATGGCACAGCGTAGGAAAGAAGCAGCTGATATGCTAAAGGTAACTATTAAGTTGTTTCCAGTTTTCTCAAAAATTTTTAAATTGCATTCTTATCTTGCCCTCTACCCCACCCAGTAGTACTTGATTATACTCAAATTTCAGAAAAGATACTGCCTTTCTTCTAAGCATTGAAAATGGAGACATTTCTTTACATTAACATTGTAACTGGAGTTTTTATTCTTTTAATACAGGCATTACAAGGAGCCAGTCAAATTATTGCTGAAATCCGAGAGACTCATCTCTGGTGATCAGAACTGTTAACACCCAGACTGTGTTGACTTGAACCTGGTAGCTACTATCTACCTGAGTAGAAGTTTATTTATGAACTCTTCTGTATTGCAGCGTATGAATTTGCTCGTGTGAAGATTGGCTATAAGCTGAAAAGTATACTCTGCATTACAAAACAAATCACACATTTAATTCACATTTTTAAAGTTTCCTATGATACATGTATATCAAGTCTGTCTCAGTCAAGCTTACAAGAACAATGGATGTTCTAGCTGTACAAAGCAGCTTGCGTGTGGAGATGATGACCCGTGTAACTTTTCTGTAGTCTTAAAGCTACAGCCATTGTCCTCAGAAAGAAAGCTCCAGGACATTTCATGACTATAATGCATGCACTATTTATATAGACTGATCTGGCTTTAAAAGATGGAGCCTGACAAGTGTATCCACCTATCCTTCATTTTTATAGTCTTAAGAAAACTCTAACCTTTGCTGTTTTAAGAAATGTGTAAGATCCAAAAGACTTATAAAGATGTAGGAACAGACTGTCGTTATTGGTTTATCCATTTCAAAATCTACACTGTGTAGTGTTAAAAATTAAAATATACTTTGATTCATAATTAAGTCTGAAGACATGAATTGACTTCCTACATTAAAAACTATTGGGAATGTACTTGGTAATAATAGCCAGTCCTTTTTTAATTTCTAAAAGATCCAATGGAGACCTAACCTAAATTTCCCATAGTTTACAAATAGAATAACAGCAATTCAAATACACCTTTAAAGTGGGACAGCTGCATTGGGCTCCAAGACTCACAGTGAGGTGGGACCTAAAATTCCACTCTGTACAAATTGGTAATAGCCACGTTAGTTCCATACCAAGAGAAAACATTAGAATGATGGTATGAAAACACTAGTGGAACTTTGTTTCTTAAAGAAAAATACTTGGACATACACCTAAAAGCTTATAGACTATTAGAATGTATTCAGAGGTTGAGGGTCATGTTTACAACCTATTGTGTGAAAATTGTCTGGACAATTCATGGTGTAAATTAAGCATTAAAAAATTTTCAGACCTAAGTAAATATCTTTGGTGTATCTAGTTCTGTCTCCAACCAAATAATACATTAGTGTTAAAAACACTAAAATTTCTTTTCAGGTTGGCATTTTATGAAACATTAGCAAGGAAAACAACATATTATCTATTAGTTTATGATACCCACTTAGTAATCTCAAACACAAAAGAGTCCATTTCAATCTGATGATACAGTACCCAGTCTATTAACAGTACCAACTTGACAGGAAGTGCACACTGCCTACTTAATGTTAGCACTTGGACAACTATTAGGTATCTATGGTTTATTTCTTAAGAGGGATGACTACCACTTTTTTTAATTTGTATAGGGAGAAAATGCACCTTTATCAAACATTTCAAGTAGATTTTAAATGGAAGATACTAGCTTTAAAAATATACTGCAGTAGTGTACTTGTTAGCACTACACACTTTGTACAAAGAGAAGCTTCTTTTGTGTGCTTTTACACCGAGTTGTGTTCAGAAACGAGATAATTTGTCGTATTTATAAGATCACTGTGTTCTTTCTGTGTAAATAAAGCTGCTGGTATGAAATGACATTAAAGTTTGCCAGAAAATCAATTTTCCCAGACTTGCCTCAGAAAACGGTGTATCTACTTAATGACAATTCAACTTATATTGCACCAAAAGTTTTACGGTGTTTTTCCTATTACATTGTCATCACCAAGGCCCTGTTAGTCTCCATGTCTACAGATTGAAAACAGAAACTTGTTCCAAGTAATCCAGGGGTGAATGCTCAGAATGTGAACAGTACACTTTGCTGTGAGACTCCCAGAAGCTGCTCAACACTTCATGTTTCACTGCTCCCGTGCACAGTTGGGTGGCACTCTCTTGATTTTTACAGAATCAGTTCTGGAGAATTAACTAGTTGCTTAGTGTATACAAACCTCAACTACTCTGGCCTCAAGACTTTTCTGTCTTTGTTGTTCTTGTGACTGCATACTTGGCGAGTATACTTGCATACTTTGATGTCTTAAGATTTCAGCCGTAGGAACCCCATTGACAGAAACTATGAGTAAAAATACTGAAACACATGCAAGGATGTGGAAAACTGAACTACAAAAGAAATCAGGTACTGCTTTGCGTTTTGTTGGAAAAGAAACTTCCTTATTACAGTTTCTATTAAAAATTATTGCCACGTCTTTTTAAAAACTATATTTACTTCTTAGCATAAGTCACAAATTAATGTCTGACTTTTAACCAGACCTTAGAAGCTTGTCTAGTTTACAGAATTATGTAACACTACTGAACCCTGTAAGTGCTCTTTGCCTTAGGTAATGAATAATCCCATATGCTTCATTTCCATTGTACTTCCTCATCAGCCCAAGAAGCAAGATGGCCAGATCTTTCATAAGAATAACACAGTTAAATAACATTTTATTTATTTAATAATGCACAAAAGTATTTACATCGTAAGACCTTGTGTTTGTTCCATTCTTGGAAAACCTGCCATGATTTGAAAAATGATGGATAAATTTGAAAAAAATCTTTCACAACTGAAGCCATTTTATAATGTAGAAATTCCTTTTTCCTATTTTAAGTAAGGAAAGTCCATTCTTGAGAATATGTTGTCCAATTACTAAAACACTCTCAGGATTTGTTACCTGTCTGTGATTTATGCTGACTCCGCCTTCTGTTATCATCCGATACCTGAAAATAGAAAGGTTTAATAACTAGAAGCATCCAATCACCTAACATGACCTTTCTGTCAGTATGTTGTCTGGCTGACATGAACTCACACTGCAGCTCAGATGGGTCTTAAACTTGTGATCCTCCTGCCTTAACCTCCCAAGCATCTGAGATTACAGGCCTGTACAGGTGCCACCACCACCTAGCCTCATAATGGTATTTAATGGAGAATCAATTTCAGAATCTTTCTATTCTTTTGGAGGGGAAAAACTGCCAGACAAACTTCTGAAAACAAAAAAGAACAATTTGCCTTTAAAGTATGCTACCCATAAGACAAAAGTAACAAATACCCCTACTTTACGCTTTAAGAAAATTGATAGGAAACTAGAAAATATTAAGACTGAATAGTAGCCGGGCAGTGGTGGCGCACGCCTTTAATCCCAGCACTTGGGAGGCAGAGGCAGGCGGATCTCTGTGAGTTCGAGAACAGCCTGGTCTACAAGAGCTAGTTCCAGGACAGGCTCCAAAACCACAGAGAAACCCTGTCCCGAAAAACAAACAAACAAACAAAAAGACTGAATAGTGACGGGGGACGCTTTGTTAACCAATTATCTTCAAGAGGTGGGACAAAATTAGGGTGTGGCTTTCTGGGAACCAGAGAAAATGGGATGCATGACCCAGGTTCCCTAGCAGCTTGGCTGAGCTTGGACTTCTTGTTCCTGTGTAGAGTTTTTTCCCTTACAATAAATAAAAATACAATTGTTTATCTTTTAACTAGCCTGGATATTTCCTGATTCAAGCTAACTTCTGTAGAATAGTACTGTTTAAAATAAAAAGAAAATTTTCTTAATCAGCTGATTTTCTAAGTGGAAAAATCAGTAGCTAATTTAATAAAAGTATGATAGCAGAAGATTTACTGAAGTTCACATCCAGTTCATTCAATAAATTTCTTACTATGTGCTAAACATAAGTAGCATCAAAGAGATAAAGACAAAGCTAACACCAATGCCCAGCACTGTGTTGTGTGATAAAGGACTAGATGTTTCTCTGAGAGGCACAATGACATTTTTAACAAATAAGATGCTATGCTAAGACACCGGATGATGATAATTTTGACAAGCAAAAAGAAACAAAAAGGAGCCTTGAAAGTCTGAAGAAACACTGGCTTTCTTTTATCCGCATGTGTTACTAAAAAAGTTAAGCAACTCATTGAACATAGCTTTATAAAATCAAGCCAGCAACAAAAATGTTTCTATTTAGAAATAAATTCCTTTCTTGTAGGAAGACGTTACATGGTGAACATGTAGACCAACGCTATTATTGACGTTATGAACAATGCTGACTCTGACTAATCAACAAACATACCAGTGTGATGATCACAAGAAAATGCATAAGCCCAGACTTGCTGGAGGGGAGAATTGGACTCCAGCTTTAAATTTAGTGTACTTTAGGTAAAATGTATTAGGAAATAATAAGGTAGAGTGGCAGGTCATGAACAAGGAGACATGGCACTTGGTCTGCACCCAGAGGCAGACATTCCAAAACAGTTAAGAGAAAGTAACTAACATGTCATTTATGTAATAACCATGGGCAAATGACAGGGACTTTATGTGCAAGGTCCCAAAGATGAGGCACCAAAAGTGTCTGATTATTGCTTTTCCTTGTACATGTTGTTTGCTGTTCATTTATAAATGGATATTCCACGTGCCAGATCACTTTTTGTAGAGCAAGTACCCTAATAATATGGTAGGGCTGAGGAATTGCAATAAGCAGAAAAATGTAATTCCCAAAGGGAACAGTCTATAGCTTATAAGCTTTATGAAGTTCTGTTTCTATGTTCATTTCTTTTCAATGATTAAATTTTTTAAGAGGGAAGTCCTGAGAATCTTTACACTTCTGAGACCAAACCTGAGCTGACTGATCCCAGAAAAATACTGAATGAAGGAGCACTGTCCTCTACAGCGAGGTCAAGGCATTTTCAACTATATGGCCCTACCTTCTGCAGGAAATGAGTTACTTGAAAGCACTATCGGGAGAACACTCTGGAAACATGCTGTCAAGTGCAACGTTTCATTGTGAACTAAGGATCAAAGTTAAATCTTACCCTCGGGGACCATCTGGAATGGCATTTGCTTTACGACATGTATCGATGACACTTGTTCCAGGGTCAAGAACTAATTCAGAAAATGAAGCTTCTCTAAACAATTCTTTTAATTCTTGGTCAGACATGACCTCCAGTGCCTCTATGCTGCTATGGTAAAGGGCCTGTGTACACCTGGAAAACATTAAACCACATCAGGGCTGCTTACACCCACCCCACCCTCAACCAACTGTGGAATGCCCACTGTGTTCCACAGTGTAGTTTTTCATTCAGCAGCATCTATTTTGTGCAATTCACTAACTTTTAAAGATCTATCCAAGAAAGACAATTTTAAAATACTACAGTTAAATACAGTCCAGGTTAGTCATGAGAAACTCCTAAAACATCATCTCCAATTTTTCTTGTCTAGCCACTGAATTTCAATAAGCATTAACTTCTCCTCTCAGCATTCCCAAGCTGCCTGAAATCGTGAGATTTCCCCCTTCCTTGTTAGCATTAAACTTAGTATTACACTTGTTTAGGCGGCTCTACTGTTGTACTGTGGGTAAAGCTTCTCTGTCATTTCTAGGGGACACAATCTTACAGCCACGCCAGTTTCCAATCCTCTGACCCTGATACACTCTTTCCTCCCTTTCTTCCAAGATGTTCTCCGTGCCTTCTGTGTAGAGCTGTGTTGTGGAGTGGGAGCATTAACTATTCTAAAGCCAACCTTTTAGCAGAGTCCAGACCTTCTTGTCCATGAACAAGCTTTGTTACTTCTGCAGCCAGTCGTTTCTGAGCACCCCGCTTTTCTGGTTCTTTGATATGCAGCTGCATAATGTGATCAATCTCCGAAAGGGGAAGGAAAGTGAAGAGCTTCAGGTACCTGCAGGACAAGGAATGCTGCATTAGATGTGCACCGTCCACTAGCTCCCTCAGGAGAAGAAAAACTACTTCATGTACTCAGGCTATACACTTAAGACATACACTACCCTAGTGGACACTATTTTCCAATATTTGTTTTCCACATTCCTTAAGTAACAAAATGATACAAAAATAAACGAAGGCTCCAGCTCCATCTCCTTCCCTTTTTAATGCCAAGAGATAATTTATGTGCCTCCTAGAGCATACTTTGACGTTTTTGTTTTATGTGTATCCTTAAATAGCATGTGTAACTTAAAATTTGACATGAATAGTATTCTGTAGGTTAACTTTTGCAAAAATGCTATGTAGAAAAAAGCTTAATGAAGCATTATAAAGCACACACTTATGATGTCATCCTCTTAAAAAATACAAGATTATGAATAAAATCATGCAAAATATATTTTCTGTCTAACTACTCTGACACACGAGCATGTTCAGGAGATTTATGAGATCACAAGCATAGCTTTCCAAGCTACTGATACTCTACTATGGGCACTGTGTGTTTACTTTTAACATAATAATCATGGCATGAATACCCTCATACTTTTCTTGTACACACATGCATGAGTTTGTTAGGCATATGCCCAGTGGAGACTGTCAGATCGCAACTTATGTACAATTATTATTTCAAAGACCTCTAAGTTTACTCCCCCATCACTCTGGAATAGTTGGTACTGTCATTGGTGCAACAGGAGACAAAGACCAGCGTCTGAGAAGTTCTTCTTCCTCTGACATTTGCACTCGGGGAAAAATGAATCCTTGATCATACCACAGAAGACTTGAGGAGACCACCAGAACGAAACAAGATGAGTGGGTTTATTAAGATTAAGGTACAGTACACAACTGAGACTCATGACTAGGTAGGTAACTTCACAACAGCTACCAGAGGATTTTGTGGCTAAATTACACGGCTCAAAAGACTGATTTACCGCATTTAAAAATTAAGCAAAAGTTAAAACTTAAGTAAAAATAAAGGAAATGGCTTTTTTAAAGTATCTTTGCAAATGAAACTGTATGTGGTACACTGTTTGGATTTAGTGAGGAGAGGAGGGTCCCACGATGCTGCCCAAGACATCCTGGAACTTAAAGAGATGCCCAGCCTAAGCCTCTCCCACAACTGGAATCAGAGGTACATTTCGCCAGCAGAGGAAAATCTAAAGGTGTTTGATGGTACACTACAGGAAAAAAAAACTGGAGAGCCTTAGCTGTGAGATGCGACAAAGGGAGTGACTATCCGAAAATGTGCAAGTGATACATACAATCCTATGAACTTGCTAGATAGAGATAAAGACGATTTGGGCTTCAAATTTTCTAGCCAGTCGCTGTTTTAAGCAGCAAACAGTACCCAGAAGGACTGAGGTGTGGTGTCATGCTCATCTAGTATGTAGAAGGAAGAGCATGGGGAGACCTCACCGCTGCCAGGCACAAGGGTGCAGTCAGTAATCCCAGCTGGACACCTGGCTGAGGCCGGAGACAGAAGTCAGAGGCTGTCCTGGGCAACTCACAACATCTGCATTTTTTTTCAGGCCTGGGGTGTATACAGCTCAATGGTAAGCACCTGCCTAAAAGTTGTTCAACCCTGGGTTCAACTCTAGTAGTGTAAAAATAAATTCATGACAGTCAAACGGCCATATCCTGTGAAGATACCGTAAATAGAACAACATAAAAAACAAATCTACGAAGACTAAAGGTTCAATAGCTAAGGCTGAATCACGAGTACATATTAATTTTTCTCAGCTTTCAATTAAAAGCTCACCTCTCCACAGAATCATCCTGCTGTCTGACAAAGAACTGATAAAGCTCAAATGGTGATGTCTTCTCTCGGTCTAGCCAAACGGCGTTGCCAGCCGACTTCCCCAGCTTTGCTCCAGTTGTACTTGTAATCAGTGGAACGGTGATTCCGAATACATCTTCTCCGGTCAACCTACACATACATTCACCGTATTCTGTAAGCACAATCAGGCCCACCAAGCAAAATTCAGATTTCAGTCTGGTTACTTACTATGTTGGGGCTTTTTTTGTTGTTTTTTGTTTGTTTTTAAATACTCCTCTCAATCTGGATGGACTCTAGTCTTTAGGAACTATAGCAGCATTCACTTTATAGTTACTTAGATCTGTCATGCTGAACTGCGATTGCGCAAAACCTACAGGCAGTGATTTTGAAAAATCAGGCGGAAAAAAAGACAAAACTGGGTGAAGGGGCACTAGGAAGGTACATTTAGGGTGTGCTTTGTAAAGAGTTTTTGTTTCTTTATGATTTGCCGTGTAGCACACAAGCCAGCCCTACCCTCCAAGTTCCTCTAGAAAATGCTGTGAAAATCCTTACGGGGCGAAGGGCTAAAAGAACAGAAGTCCAACTATTTTCAGGTATAAACCACAAGTTGGAAACAGGGTGATTCAGACATAATCCATCTCTTTAAGTGGCCGGCTTTCGGCAGTTCTGCAACACCCCCATAACTCAGACCTTCTAACTCGCAAGGGCAGCATCTTTCTCTGAGCATCTTCATCTCGGGTAAGGGACTACTAGGGAGCGAGCACTCGCCCTGGATTTCTGGAGACTAACGCACGCTTACTTGTGGACGAACTCGTAGCCCGACACGATGTTGCCCAGCTGATCCGCCCCGCCGAGCTGCACGCGGCAGCCGTAGCGCAGGAAGAGGTGGTAGAAGTCGTAGGCCTGCAGCACCTGGTAGAAGAACTCGGCCAGGCTCATGCCCTCGGGGCTCTTGAGGCGACTCTGCACGCTCTGGCGGCTCAGCAGCGTGCCCATGCGGAAGTGGCCGCCCACGGTGGCCAGGAAGTCCACGAGGTGCTGCTCCTGGAACCAGGCGGCGTTGTCGAGCACCGTGAAGGAGCCCCAGGGCCGGCCGTCGCCGAAGAGGCGCGCGTGGTTGGCGGCCAGGCTCTCGAGCCCCCGCCGCAGGGCGCGCGCGTTGGCCTGCACGCGCTCGGCGCTCAGCGCCTCCCGCCCCTTGCTCCGGCCGCTGGGGTCCCCCAGGCGGGCCGTGGAGCCCCCCACGAGCGCGATGGCGTTGTGGCCGGCTCGCTGGAAGTGGAAGAGCCCCAGCAAGGTCAGCAGGTGGCCCACGTGCAGCGAGTCGCCCGTGGGGTCGAAGCCGCAGTACACCGTCTGGGGCGACGCGCCCGCCCTGCGGCGGTCGAAGAGTTCGGGGAGCTCTGTTTTCGTGCCGCTCTCGGGGAAGAACTCCTTGAACAGGCCGCGGGCCCTCGGGGCCGCCAGCATCCCCCGCGCGCCCGGACGCACCACACGCGGCCCGCGCGGCCAGAGCCCGGCCTGGGGCGTACGGTACAGCCTCCTCAGCGTGGGCGCCGCCATGTTGCACCACGCGCAGGGCATGCTGGGCCTTGGCCGCCCTGCGACCTCGCGCGCCTCAGGGTCTCTCTCTGCGCATGCTCCTCCGGGGCGGGCGCTCGTGTCCGATTAAACTTTAGTGCTGTGGGCAATTCTGCAGTGTGGCTCCCAGTGCTCTCCGAGCGGACGTCACGGTAATATTTCCTGTCTCACAGCTGTTTACTGTTAGTTAAATGATCATGCTGAAAGCCTGTGACGTCCAAGTTCCGGAAGTCTGCAGAAAGAGATTGGGACTTGTTTCAGGCTCGGAGCGCTGTGGAGACAAAAATCTCGTTGTACCAATGTCCCAAGTTAATGAGAGCCTCAGCACGCGCGCGCGCGCGCGCACACACACACACACACACACATCATCCTTAGTGAGTGTCCCGGCACGCACGCACGCACACACACACCATCCTTAGTGAGTGTCCCGGCACGCACGCACACACACACACACCATCCTTAGTGAGTGTCCCGGCACGCACACACACACACACACACCGTCCTTAGTGTCCCGGCACGCACACACACACACACACACACACCATCCTTAGTGAGTGTCCCGGCGCGCGCGCTCACACACACACACACACACACACACACACCATCCTTAGTGAGTGTTCCGGCGCGCGCACACACACACACACACACACACACCATCGTTAGTGAGTGTCCCGGCGCACACACACACACCGTCTTTAGTGAGTGTCCCGGCACGCACGCACACACACACACCGTCTTTAGTGAGTGTCCCGGCGCGCGCGCACACACACCATCCTTAGTGAGTGTCCCAGCACGCACGCACACACACACACACACCGTCCTTAGTGTCCCGGCACGCACGCACGCACACACACACCGTCTTTAGTGAGTGTCCCGGCACGCACGCGCACACACACACACACACACACACACACCGTCTTTAGTGAGTGTCCTGGAGGCGCGTGCACACACACACACACACACACACACCGTCTTTAGTGAGTGTCCCGGCACGCACGCGCACACACACACACACACCGTCTTTAGTGAGTGTCCTGGAGGCGCGTGCACACACACACACACACACACACACCGTCTTTAGTGAGTGTCCTGGAGGTGGCAGTCTCCTCCAAGCTTTAGCGAGTGGCAAGTCCGAGGTCATTCAAATTCCTAATCTATCAGGTGTTTTCAGAACTCCCGCTGACCAGGACGAGAATTCTCACTATCTGGGGGGTGAGCCAGCCCCCAGGTTCCATCGTAAAATCTGACTCGTTTTCTTTAAACAATTTAACTAGCATACAAGAATTGTACAAGATAATGAAATTTATCTCGACATTTTCAGACATGAGTGTACTTTGACAGTATTTTCAACACCGAGCCTTGTGCTGGACTCCCTGAACTGCCGGTTAGAGATTCGAGTGCAGGGGGATTACTGAGAAGAGCCGTTTGTGGAGAACGCCTGCAATAGCATGGGAGACACGGGGGTATGGAGGGAGAGGGGAACAACTGAGCTGTGCTGGCTGGTTTTATGTCAGCTTGACAAAGCTAGAGTCACTGAGGAACTTCTACCGAGAAAATGCCCTGATCATACTGGCTCAGGAACAAGCCAGTGGTTTATTTTCTTGATTGGTGGGAGGGACCAGCTCACTGTGGGCTGGCGGTCCTCAGTGCTATAAGAAAGCAGGCTGAACAAGCTGTGTGGAAACAGCTAGTAAGCAGCACCTCTCCATGACTTCTGCTGGGGTTCCTCCCACCGTCATCTGAATTGAAGCAAGATGGTAGGCTTATTTACAAGATAAAACTTAGTTATAAAATCAAATATTAGTCCTGGCTGTAACCTCAGAGTCTGAAAGCTTAACCTTTGGCTGCTCCCGACTGTCTTCTGGACAAAGCTTCAGCTCTTCCATCACATCAGGTTATGAAAAGAAGATCACGATGTGGATATTTCTGCCAAGGCTGCTGTCGCTGTCATGTCTCACGTAGCACCTGCTCTGTTGTCCCTCTATGAAATACAATGTGTAAGAGACGAAATGGCAGGGAATGGGGACGATTTGTTATGTCGGCCTTCCTGCCTCAGCTGCTCAAATGCTAGGATTATAGGTGTAAATCACCATGATCAGAGTCAGATCTATTCCTAAAAGATTTTAAAATAAACTTTAATACTAGAAAGAAGGTTTTAATTTTTCATCATCTGAAAATGTCTCCATTAAGTCTAGGCCCATCACATAATGCTGACGTAAGTGCACATATTAATGAAGAGGAGCAGTATTGACGTTGAGTAAGCCACAATATGAAGTCATACATATGTGGTGATATTTTACTTGAACCCTAACAAATACAGCTTGCCTGGAGACCAGAGGGCAAAGCTAGCCACTAATTAACCATAGAGGTCTAGAGGTTCGTACTTACAGACAGGAAGTAATATGGCTGGGCCGAGAAAGAAAGAAAGAAATATAAGGCAGTACTAGACCAGCACTCGGTCCTTCTTTTTTGGCTGAGGAGTTAGCAAGGTAAGAGTTGGCTGTGGCTTGCTCCATCTCTCTGATATTTTAGCATTTACCCTGATATCTGACTCCGGGTTTTTATTATTAAGACCAATGAAAACTTGTGCAACAGTCAGACTTTCTAATATAAAAATGTTAACATGCCCTCTAAAGCCACCGAGGTGGAGAGTATCTGTCATATTAACTCAAGATTTATGAGTGAAAGAGTCTTCCCAGGCTGTGTACAGTATCTGCTGGGTACTGAGAGAACTTCCTGATGCATCTTACAGTCTCTCCCTGACCAAAGTGTGGGACATAAACTGTAGATTTAAACACCTATTGTTTACCCCCAGGATTTAAGTGCCAGTATTTCATCCTTTGGGATATCTTGCCATTCCGATCATTGTTATTCATAAGCATTATAGTTGGTTGGACTACTGACTACTGACTTTCTCCCCTGGAAGCTTACAAAGCACCTTCAGGTGCTATGAGAACTAACTGTCAATGTGGAAGCTTCCAGGTAGTTCCACACTGAGTCCTCTGTTTATGGTTCTTAGGGGGAGCATTATCACTACAAAAGTTATAGTGTGGTATAGCTTCATTTAAACTGCATTTGTACACACACACACACACACACGTTTTTCCAGATAGGGTTTCTCTGTGTAGCCCTGGCTGTCATGGAACTCACTGTAGACCAGGCTGGCCCCGAACTCAGAGATCCACCTGCCTCTGCCTCCCACCACCCAGAAATATACGTATATACTTTTAGGTAAGCATAAAATACTATGCCTTCCTATGACTTTTTCAAACATCCTTAGTGTTGTTTATCCTTTCTCCTTCCATCTCCCTCTGTAATGCTCTTGTATGACAAAGTTCTCCTTGGAGAATCTACGTCACCCCAGACAGGGAACCAATGACTGTTGCACAGAGTACAGATCCCACCAAAGTCCAACTCGGTGGAGCAGGAATATGGAGGAAGGGTTATTTACAGGAGCAGAAATGACTCGAAGACTTACTAAGACCCACCTCAGCATGAGTGAGAGCTCACAGAGCTGGTAACCTGGAGCAGGCTGCATAGCTTGCGAGCAGCTTGACAGTTTGGACAGTGTCCCTTCCAAGAGACCAGCTGGTCTGGACTGAGTCTTCTCTGCAGCTTTTCTTGTCTGAGAGTGACTCACTCTCAGCAGTTGGGTTTTTTTGTTTTATTTTGTTTTGTTTTTTGCTTACTCTTGGGAGGGAGGGGCCTAGTGAATCTGGTCACTTTGGCTTCATAAAGCTGTTTTGAGTTGTTTACTTTCTGGCTTAAGTAGTTCCTCTGCAGGGCAGAATGTTTCAATTTGGAGGAAACTGCAAGACAACAGTTGGCTCCTAACACAGCCATATCTGATGGGAACTGGAAAACCACTAAGCCAGCACAGCTTGTTGATGAAGATCCCATGAAGCTGAGCTGCAGAATCTCTGCCATGGTAATATTTTCACTTTTGGTTTTGATCTCTGCATGTTGCATGTTTGGGGGAGGGAGAGCTTTTAATATTTGTACAACTTTGAAGTATTGGATTATTGGGAAATTTCTTCTGAATCATTTATGCCTTCTCTCAGGAAATTCCTGAGCATACTACCTCCTGTGCTTTAGGGGAGCTATCCTAACCTATTAGGAGGTCTTTCTGATGCATCAGAGGTTGTGACACACATAAAGAAGCCAGAGATCTCTGAGGCTCTGAGATATTCTTGAACATCTTCCGCTCTACTTACTCACAAAGTACAAGTCTCTTTCTACTGTAGGCAGTCATGTAGCATATACAGCGACACAGTTAGATTGGCTTGAGTTATCTCTGCCCTACATAGCTGATGTTCAACAAACGGTGTGGAAAGATGTTAAAAGAATGAAGTATCGGGACCACCGTGGTATCAAATGACAAAAAAAAAAAGAATGCCAGGATTAGACATGTAAATAAATTCTATAAAGATATAAAATGTAAATATTGTATTTTTTTTTCAAGACAAGGTTTCTCTGTAGCTTTGGTGCCTGCCCTGGAACTAGCTCTTGTAGACTGGCCAAGCTGGCCTCAAACTCACAGAGATCCACCTGCCTTTGCCTCCCAAGTGCTGGGATTAAAGGTGTGCATCACCACTGCCCGGATCATAAATATTGTATTATGCCAGAAATTGAGTTATAACTCCATCAACTTTGGCCTGAGGACTTTTCTTTGGCCAGTTGGCACTCTGATCATCAAGAGTTAATGATATACCGTTCAGGACCTGGCAATCTGCCTGGCCTGGCTTGGAGATTTTCTTTCTGTCTGATGTCCTTATAGCTATAAGAGCCGCTGGCCTGAACATGGGCTGTTACATGCCTCTAGAGTCTTAAAAATTGAGTTATGGGGTTGCTGAGTAAAAATGGCTGTAACGATAACTCTGTTCTGTCACAGTGTATCAGTGATGACTGAAAGATAATGCACAAGGAAGTTGGACACATGGCCGGGAACAGAGATGATTCGATCTATGGTTTAGAACAATATGAATCTATCCCTGCTTACTGAATGCTGTATAAATAAAGAAACACACTGACTGCCAGTCAGTCAGGCTGCAGGATTCTCCCAACCACCATGGCCTGACTCACTCCTCCCTTGCCGACTCCTTGCCTCCTCTATGGAACCTGTCAACAGCTTGGCGTGGCCCTGGGAACCCTTCCTCCCTCTCACATGCTAAGGACCCCCTCATTTTTCTCATTTTCCCCTTCATAGCATTTGTGTTTTCTATTCCTTCTCTAGAGATCTTTCTCCGCCCACTCCCCATGGTCCCATTTGACTTTTCTGGTTTTTGCGGTTTCTCCGGGTTATATACTCACATCTGAAGGTTTAGAGCTAGGAACCACCCATGAGAGAACACACATCATTTGTCTTTCTGGGTCTGTGTTACCTTGTTGGATATGTTTTCTAGATCCACACATTTACCTGCACGTTCCATGGTTTTGCTTTTCTTTGCAGCTGAGTAGTACTCTGTTGTGCATATGTACCGCATTTTTACCATCCATTCAGCACTTGAGGGACGTTTCCTAGCTACTGTGAATATAACGGCAATGAATGCGCCGAGCAGAGTGTCTGTAGAGTATACACTGAGTCTTTTGAGCATATGGCAAGAAGTGGGGTAGCTAGGTCTTCTGGAAGATCTATGCACTGGATAATTTTATTCGACAGAAGCTAAAGTCATCACGGAGAAGGGAGCCTCAGTTGAGAAACCGCCTCCATAAGATTGGGCTGCAGGCAAGCCTGTAGTGCATGTTCTTCATTAGTGATTGATGGGGAAGGACTCAGCCCAGCCCACTGCAAGCAAGGATACCCTGCTCTGGTGGTCCTGCGTTCCATAAGAAGTAGCCTGAGCAAGTCGTGATAAACAAGCCAGCAAGCAGCACCCCTCCATGGCCTCTGGGTCAGCTCCTGACTCCAGGTTCCTGCCCTGAGTGCCTGCGGGAATGAACAGTGATGTGAGTGTGTAAGCCAGGTAAACCTTTCTTCCCCAGCTTGATTGTTGGTCGTGGTCTCATCTCAGCAATAGAAACCCTAACTTGATGACACAGAAATAGAAGACAAATGAACCCTTTCCTCTCCAACCTCCTTTTTGGTCATGGTATTTCATTGCAGCAATAGAAATCCAAAGTCAAACTACTTTTAGCATGTTAGGAATTCTCCACAGTGATTTCCATGATGGATGCATATGTTTGCAAATCAACCAATAATGGATAAAGGGTCTCTTTTCCCCAAATCCTTGCTGGCATTTGTGGGTAGTTATTTTCTTTATCTTGGCTATTCTGACTGGGATAAGAAAATCTCAAAGTAGTTTGTATGTATTTGTTTATTTATTTATTTATTATGTATACAATATTCTGTCTGTATGCCTGAAGGACAGAAGAGGGCACCAGATCTCTTTACAGATGGTTGTGAGCCACCATGTGGTTTCTGGGAATTGAACTCAGGACCTTTGGAAGAGCAGGCAATGCTCTTAACCACTGAGCCATCTCTCCAGCCCTCAAAGTAGTTTTAATCCATATTTTCATAGATTGAAAATGTTTTGAGATATTTCTTACCTGTTATTATTTCTTCTTTTGAGCACTCTTTGTTCAAATCCATAGCCTATTTCTTTAAATTTGGTCACTTATTTTCTTGACTCTTTGTTTCTTGAGTTCTTTATATATTCTATATATATTCTAATACTCTATCAGATGTATAGCTGACAAGGATTCTGTGACTTCCTCTCACTTGATTGATGGTTTCTTTTGCTTTTTATTTTTATGAGGTCCCAGTTCATTTCAACTGTTGACCTGGTTTCCTGGGCAGATGGAGTCCTGTTCAGAAAAATCCCTCCATAAACTTACATCTTGTAGGGCACACCTTTCCCTCTAACAGTTTCAGTACTTCCGGTTTCACATTGAGGTCTTTAATAAATTTTGAGTTGATTTTTATGTAGGTGAAAGATATAGGTTTAACTTCATTCTTCTGCATGTGGGCAGCCAGTTTTCCCAGCACCATTTGCTGAAGATGTTGTCTTTTTTTCCGGTACATATTTTGACACTTTTTCTGATGTTGGCTGTAGCTGTGGACACTCATGTTGAGGGCTTCTCTTTGTTCCTAACCAGGGAGGCGAAAGACTTCTCTAATGAAAACTTTACATCCCTAAAGACAAAGATTAGCTCCATGCCATCCTGACAGGTGATGAGGGTACACAAATGGACTTCTGCTCCGTCTGTCGTAACTATGAGTTCACCTAGAGAAGGGTGCTCTTCTGCGTACCTGGCTTAGAGCACCTTAGCTCCCTAGAGTACAGAATGTTAAGGATTTGATGTCTCAGAGTGTTAAGACCATTGACTGTGTATCATGTTAAAGTCTTTTGTTACCTTCTCCCCCTGCACCTTTTATGTTGGGTGTAAAAGCTGTGGAACAATAAATGTGAGCAAATTTAAGCATTTCAGTCACTGGAATGCCCTCCAATACTTTCTATGTTTTCTTTCTTATTATTTTTATGCGCCTTCATATTCTTTACTTATATTTCTTCAATTCCCTTACCCCTACCCTGGTAAGAATTTTTTTTGTCAAGGCCTGTCCTCGACAGTATTGGCCCAGTCCTGCTGGGGCTGACAGTGGTGGCCGCATCGTGCCTAGGCAGAACTAATCCATTATTTGTCTTGGTTCTGCATTTTCCCCATTTATATTATGTATATAATTTTGCCTGCATGTGTGTCTGTGTACCATGTGCATGCAATACTCATGGAAGCCAGAAGAGGGTAGCAGATCACCTTGAACTGGTTATAGACTGTCCTGAGCCACTATGTAGGTGCTGGGAACTAAACTCAGGTCCTCTGCAAGAGCAGCCAGTACTCTTAACTGCTGAGTCATCTCTCCAACCCCAGTTTTTTTTTGGTTTTGTTTTGTTTTTTTCATTTTTAGTAGAAAGATAAATCCAGGGTTTCCAGTTGGGATAACAAAGCCACACTGGTTCCTGCTGCAATCCTAACATCACTTTATGTCTCTGGAAAAGTCCCTAGATTGAGTTCCCATGAGTTTTGATGGGCTCAGTGTGTGCAGGAGCAGGGGAAAGATCCTAGGGCAGTAGTTCTCAACCTGTGTGTCATGACCCTTCTGGAGGTCAAACAACCCTTTCACAGGGATCACTTATCAGATATTCTGTATGTCAGATATTTACATTCTGGTTCATAACAGTAGCAAAATTATAGTTATGCAGTAGTAATGAAATAACTTTATGGTTGGGGTCACCACAACATGAGGAACTGTGTTAAAGGGTCACAGCATTAGAAACATTGAGAACCACTGCTTTTTGGTGGCAGTACACACCTTTAATCTTAATCTTAGCACTGGGGAGGCAGAGATAGACAGATCTCTGAGTTCACGGTCAGCATGGTCTACAGAGTTAGTTCCAGGACAGCCAAGGCCACACATACAAAAAAAAGAAAACAACGAAAGGAAAGAAGGAAGGAAGGACAGAAGGAAAAAGAAAAAAGAAAGAAAGAAAAGAAAGAAAAAGAAAAGAAAAAAAGAACCGCGGTTCTAGGATGTAGAAATAGAGCAGAGAAGTGCCTGAAATCTGGAACCCAGAGGAAAGGCTAAAGGGGATCCAGTTCATCCAGGAACTTTGCCCTCCTCTCTTAGTATTACCTGTTCTCCTACTGTGGAAATTACTTCCTCTCTAAGACAATCCCTAGGGGCCCAAGAGAAACATGAGGCTGTGAGGCTGTGAAAGTGAATCCTGGGGATCCCTCGATAGCAGCCAGATACATGAAAGGGAAGAGACCATCAGATGCTCACTGTTCGGAAGCATCTCATTTTCCACAGCCACGTGAAGCAATGAGGTCAAATGAACACCCCAAATTAGCATATCACATAGCTCTGGGGAGTCTAAATGCAAACCCAAGTTCTTCCTACCCAGTGAACCTGCTCCCATCCCCTGCTGCCTCTGCAAGGAAACTGCAGACTCCAAATTCAGGAGCAGACTTTCCTCTAAGAACATTTTGTTAGTTTCATTTCCTATCCTGTAATTGTTGCTTAAGGTGAGGAATGGTGAATGCCAAGAATAGAGTAAGCAGTGTTCTCTCTGCTGTCATTGAATATGTCTTCCCAGTGAGAAAGCATGTGCACACTTAGAGATTAATAAAGGAACTCTTTAATAACATGCAACTCATCTAGCTAATGCACTAAAGAGAAACAGCCTTGAACAAAAAACTACCTGCTGCTTATATAGGCCTTGACTTACACATTCCATATCCGCTGTCATCCTTAAATCTCCCTCATGTCCCAGTTACGTCTGGCCACTTGGGAAGATGGGTAGTCACATAGCAAAGATACTGCCAGAATTATTATTAGAATTGTTGTAATGGTAAAAATAAAACGTTTGCTGCAGGTCCCCAAGTGGTGGCAGTGGGCAGTGGGTCCCAAGACCATGGCAGACCATGAAGGCAGCTGGGTCCCAGGCAGGGAGCTGCATGATGGGTGAGAGACCAAGATGGATAGGCATGCCATGTAGAGAAAGTAGGTATTTATTTAGTGGGTTATGGAAGGGAAGAGAAAAAGGGGGAAGGGGAGAAAGAAGGAAGAAGAGGAGAGGGGGGAAGGGGAGAAGTGGGGAGAAGGAAGAGACAGAAGCTGCCTCTTCAAGAAAAAGATGGAAAGAAAGGGACTCAGACTGGAAGCTGAAGATCAGCTTGCCTCAGTGGATGGAGAGGGAGTGGGCGTGGCTTGTCTCTTAAAGAGACAGGACAGACCATTACAATGATGATGATGATGATGATGAGGAGGAGGAGGAGGAGGAGGAGGAGGAGGAGGAGGAGGAGGAGACAGGGCTTCTCTGTATAGCCCTGGCTGTTCTGGAATTCTCTCTGTGGACCACACTGGCCTTGAACCCACTGAGATTCTGCCTCGGCCTCCTGCGTGCTGGGATTAAGGACGAGACCATGCCTGGTTCAGAATTAATATCTTTTAAATACACCAGTGTTGTTCTTTTTGAATAGTTGCTGCCAAGGGTAATTTTGCCCACCAGGTAGAATTATGCTTCATGGTGACCAGGACTAAAGGAGGTTTTGACCCTGCTCTGCCTCCTTTAGCTGCTCTTTAGAGTTGTATTTTGGATAAGGGATGGGTCTAATGGCTGGTTGAAAACAGGGTTGTTGCTTTTGCTATGGGAATGGAGCCTGCCTGGAGGTCAATCTTAGTGTATCAACAACTGCAGCCAGTTCTCCAGCAATCCTACACTTCAGTTATTTCTAACAAGCCCGATTGTTAAACTAGACCTGCCTTTTGAGTTATTTCGGAGGCAGCACTCCCTTAGCTAAATTCTATTTGGGTGACTCAGTGTTGCCTACTCACATAAACATATAGTAAATCCTAGCCCACCAATTTTATTCCTCAGCTCCTCTCTCCTACATCATTACATTTACTCTAAGTCCCGCTGTTCAACTGAGCACCCTTTTTTTATTACTTTATTATCCCAGTTTAGGGCTTCTGGGTTAGCTGCAGCTCTTGGCTTGCTCCCCACTGTTCACCACGTACTTTCAGGGGGCTTGTCTTAGTGAAGAGCAACAACTGCAATAGAAGAACACAGCTAAAACATGCAGTGTTAGATGGCCACCAAAGGGAACTCTTGAATTACCCATCCTCTGAGACCTCAAAAATTTATGATGGTGTGGGGATAAGTGGACAGAACTCTCGTAGGCCTATGGTTTCTGGGTGCTGCGCTCCTCTTCCTCCCTCAGTAGCCAGTGTCTTACAGCACTGGTTTTGGTTTCCAGGGTCACAGTGCCTCCAGATTCCTGACTATCTGGGAATTAGGACCCTGAAAGTTCAGTTCCGTCAGGACAATGCTTTAGAGACACTTGAACCCTGACTACCCAACTGTTGACTGAAGTTTCTGTCCTGCATGGTTCCCACAGCCATTAAGTCCCAAAGAAACACACAGAGGTCTACATTAATTATAAACTGACTGGCTAGTATCTCAGGCTTCTTAGTAACTCTTATATTAGCCCATAATTCTTGTCTGTGTTAGCTATGTGGCTTGGTACCTTATCTGGCAAGGCACTCACATCTTGCTTCCTCTGCATCTGGGTCACAACTGCAGACTGAAACTTCCCTCTTCCCAGAATTCTCATTGCCCTGTCTCTACTTCCTGCCTGGACACCTGCCTATACTTCCTGCCTGGTTACTGGCCAATCAGCATTTTATTAAAAAAAATAATACAGGTGACAGGATAAAAGACCATTGTCCCACAGCACCCAGCCTCCTCCTGTGGAGCAACATTCTCCACATTCCATCCCTCCCCACCCCTCCTACTCCCTCCCTCAACAACAACAACAACAACAACAAAAAAAAAAAAGGTTGAAGGCCAACTTCCTTTCCCTTCCTCCCCTCCCCTTCCTCTTATTGCCTCTCACTACCCCTCCATGCCACAACACACCTCTTGGACTCCTACACATTGGACTAACCTCTCCCAATCCTCTCCTGTCTCCTCTCATACCAGGTCTCACCACACCCCTGCCCTTCTCTGCCCTCTCCTGGAGGTAGCAGGAGCTGATGGCATTATTAAAGTCCACGTGCCCTTCTCTCTTCCAGACCTCTCTCAAATAGAAAAGCAGTTGGGTTCCTTCTCTGCTAATCCTTCTGTTTATATTAAAGAGTTTCACTATCTATCCCAGGCCTACGATTTAACCTGGCATGATTTCTATGTCATTCAGGCCTCTACTCTCACTCCTGAAGAGCAAAGTGGAATTCAGGCAGCAGCTAGACAGAAGGCAGACCAGACCCACCTAGTGGACAACACAGTCCCTGTGGGGGAAGTGGCCGTGCCAGCCACAGAACCATACTGGGTTTATCAACCAGGCCAAAATAGCCAACAGAGACCGGACATCATGGTTCACTGCCTCCTTCAGGGTATGGAGATGGTCACGGAAAATGTTGTTAACTTCGACAAACTCTGGGAGATCACACAGCTAGCTGATGAAAACCTGGCCATTTTTTTAAACCAATTACAAGAAACCATGGTTCAATATACTAGACTGGACCCAGCCTCCCCAGTGGAGGCTGGCTACCCATTTCATTTCTCAGTCAGCACCAGATACTAGAAAAAAATTTAAAAAAGGCTGAGGAGGGTCCCCAAACCCCCATACAGGAATTGGTGAAAACGGTCTTTAAAGTTTTTAATGCCTGAGAAGAGGCAGCTGAGTCCTCCTGATAGACGAGGCTGCACCAGACTGCAACACTCCAAGCTATTCTGCACTCTGGAAGGATTGGGGTTTCCTTACTACCAAGGGCACTCCCATAATTAATGAACCCCTTATAGCCAATCTCTTGGAGGCCCTCTCGCTCCCTGCAGAAGTAGCCATAATTCACTATCAGGGATACCAATCCTCCAAGGACCCAGTGGCCTTAGGCAATGCCAAGGCTGACTCAGTGGCCCGGAGGCTGGCCTCCAGCTCCCCTGATTCCATAGAATATATTTTGTTTTTAGCTCCCTCCTATCAGCCCTGTTACAAACCAAAAGAGAGGGATGAGCTCATAAAAAGGGGGGGGGGCACAAAAACAAAGAATGGATGGTTCTATTTAATAACTGCCTCATCCTTCCTCAAGACCAGGCATTGTTGATCATTTCAGACATCCACCAGACTTTACACATAGGCCCCAAAGCTTTGTTCTACTTCTTGGAGTCCCTCTTTGACCCCACCCATCTCCGAGATCATATTTCACAGGTTCACTCCTCCTGCCAGACATGTGCCCAGGCCAACCCACAGGGTTAATGGACCCCTTATAGCCAAGCTCTTGTCTAAAAGCCCCCATAGGGGACTCTCTACACGTCAGTCTCTACACCAGCTTTGTAGACACCAATCGGGCAAAGATTGGCAGGTTGATTTCACCCATATGCCTACTTATAAAAGACTCCATTATCTCCTAACACTTGTGGACACTTTTATAGGGTGGATAGAAGCATTTCCGGCCTCAAGGGAAACAGCAGATGTGGTGGCTAGGTACTCCTGGACTACATCATTCCTTGGTTTGGTGTCCCATGGACCATCCAGATGGACAGTGGGCCAGCCTTCACTTCCAGGGTCATGGAGCTTGTGTCCGAAGCTCTCAACATCTCCTGGAACCTCCACATCCCCTACCATCCACAATCCTCGGGAAAGGTGGAGAGGGCCAATGGACTCATTAAACAACAGCTTATCAAGCTCTCCATTGAACTCAAATTATTTTGGCTCTCCCTTCTCCCCATTGCCCTTACCCATCTCCGGGCCACCCCACATTCTTCTGTGGGTCTGAGCTCTTTCGAGCTCCTTTATGACAGGCCCTTCCTCCTTAATCACCACCTCCCAGCCCAAATTCTTCCACTGGCAGGGTACCTACTCTACCTCTCCCTTCTGAGGTCCCTTCTCTCTTCACATGCTGACAGCTGTCTCCCTGCCCCCACACCAGTGGACCCAAATGCCCCTGAACTTGTCCCACTCTCCCCAGGGGACAGAGTACTCCTCAAAAAAACTAGTTCCTAGGTCTCTCGAACCTTGATGGACAGGACCTCACACAGTAATCTTCACCACCCCTTCAGCTGCCAAACTTCTGGGACACCCATGCTGGTACCATCTCTCTAGGCTCAAGCGGGCACCTACTCCCAGATGCCATAATAAAGTGCCTATCTGCTCCTGGTCCTGGCACACTCATCTTTGTCAGTACAAACAAGACGGGTAATAACTATTTTTTCTCCTAGCCACCTGCCTTTTCATCTCCCGCAAAGAACAGATGCCTGACATGTCCATTAAACTTGTCGATGGCTGAGTCCTACTCTGGCAGGTGAAAATGGTTGGAAGTAAAGAACTTCCTTTGGGTGGTCTGTTTCTATTTAGTTTATCATGCTGGCTCCTACAGGAATTATGGTTTTACTTTCTTTATGCTAAGAAGTGGCTTGAGAGTAGACGTGCAAGCTGGGGGTATGCTTAGTGCAGGAGCGCCTGTCCAGCACGTCAAGGACCCTAGGTTTGCTATTAAGTGTTATGATTTATGGCAGTGCAGGTGACCCTGGCAGGTCCCACTGCAGGTGGGAGAGGCCGTGGCTGGTGGGAGACAGACAGAAACGCCACGCAAGGGAGCTTGGGTATAGAGTTTATTTAATATTAGATGGTATAAAGTATAAGGGTTAGGGGGCTATGGAGGAGGGGGGAGAGAGGGGGAGATGACAGAGAGGAAAGGGGGAGGAGGAGAGGCAGAGGCTGCCTCTTTAGAAGAATGGACAGAGAGAGGAAGAGAAAGAGAGGAGGAGCGAGATCAGCTTACATAATTATAACATTCCAATCTTTCTTTTAAAATAAAAAGGCAAGGAGTTAGGCATGCCAGAATAAAAGAATAAGGGAGTTGAGTTCTTGAGACTACTTCCTGCTGATTTGTAGACGTTGAGGGAATAATTATACTGTCCTGCTCAGTCACCTAGGTACCCTGTCCCTTTAAGAGACAAACTCCGCCCACCTGTCTCCCCCTTCCTAAGGTAAACTGATCTCCCGCCTCCTCCTCTTCTTCCTGTCTGTTCTTCTAAAGAGGCAGCCTCTGCCCTCTCCTCCTCCCCCTTTCTTCTCTTTCTCTGTCTCTCTCTCTGTCTCTTTCTCTCTCCCCTCCATAACCCCCTTACCCTTAAACCTTATACCCTCCCAATACTAAATAAACTCTATACCCAAGCTCTTTCCACATGGCGTATCTGTCTCCCACCCGCTGCGGCCTCTCCCACACACAATGGAACCTGCCAGGGTCACCCGTGCCATCATAAATCATAATGTTAAGCACTAGAGCACAATAATAAAAAAGATATGTAGCGCTGGGTAATAAACAAGACACACACACATACACACAGGGTAGGGGGCAAACCTTCCAGATAGAAGTATCTAGGAAAGTTTTATTTATTAAAATAGTGGGATAGAGGAGAGGGTGCTTACGAGCCAGTTCTTTGTCACTGCTCTCTGAAAACGGGATGCTGGGAGCTACTGCTTAGTGTTCTGTGAGCAAGAAGAGATCAAAGGACAAATAACAGCAAGTTGAAGATGGCCTATCAGGAAGAGAGGGGAACTTGGGTTTGTTTATTTAGTGGGCTGAGGATGGAAGCCAGGGTCCTATGCATGCTGTAAGCAGTCCACCACTGAGCTGTATCAGGAACTGGGGTTCTACTTTCTCCTAAGACCGGAACTTGCTAGTTAACCCTGGTTAACCTGGAACTTGCTATGCAGATCGGGCAGGCCTAGAATTGGCAGCTACCCTTTCCTCCTTTCTCCATCTCCTGAACGCTGGGATTCTAGGTGTGAGTCGCCACACTCTATACAACCCCAGCCAGGGACTGTGAAAGAGCCCAGCCTGAAACTAGCCTGGCAGTCTGACACTGGGTTTTCACCTGTTACTCCAATGCAAATCAGCGCTGAACTGTGAAGGCAAAGACAGAGCAGGAGGCAGAGGCTACTTTACACTGGGCCGCAAGGCAATGACCATGGGGTCACTTCATTCATGAGTGATTTTATGAAGAACTGTTAAAGCATGCCACTAAAATACATTTTATCTATTTTTAAAATCAGGACTTCAAAAATCCAGTTAGATTAAAGGAAAAAAGAAAATTTGTTAAGAAAAAAAAAAATCTGTCGGGTGGTGGTGGAGCATGTCTTTAATCCCAGCACTCAGGAGGTAGAGGAAGGCAGATCTCTGTGAGTTCGAGGCCAGCCTGGGCTACAGAGTGAGTTCCAGACAGCCAGGGCTACTCAGAGAAACCTTATCTCGAAAAACCAAAAAAAAAAAAAAAAAGTAAAAAATAATCCATTTCCTCCTCTTTTTTTTTTTGGTTGTTGGTACTTTTGCTAGTTTGCTTTGCTTTTTTGGTTTTTAATTTTTTAATTCTATGTGTTTTCTGTGTGTGGGCATTTCACTTGCATGTCTGTCTGTGCACGTGTGTTTCCCTGGATCTGAAGTGACAGTTGTGAACTTGTTATAGAATGAAAATACCTTCCCAGGGAGAACTCGCTGCCCACACTAAGATATTAATATCGGAACAGGCTCTGCAGTGATAGCACACAACAAATTCTGGCTAACGCACAAAGGGATCCAGCCTCAAACAGAACAGACAGAACTTTACCAGCGTGTATAGCCTTAAGATCATATGTTCACATATGCTACCATCCTACCCCTCTTTTAGGGCCCACCCCTAGGTTACACTTTGAGAATTTAAACAAAGACAGGAAACTGCAAGTCTGGTCACCTGGGTAGAACTCTTTCTTTCCTTCCTTTTTTGGGGTGTGTGTGTGGGGGGGGGAGTTTTAAGATAGAGTTTCTCTGTGTAGCCTTGGCTGACCTGGAAATCAGACTGGCCTTGAACTCAGAGATTTGCCTGCCTCTGAGTGCTGGGATTAAAGGCCACCATCCACAATGTTCCTTTTGAACGGCTGTTACCCAGGGTCATCTTGCCCAGTTGATAGAATTATTGAGAGACCAGGACTTAATGGCGTTTGTAAGCCGTGCTATCCCCTTGGAGTGCCTCCTGGAGTCCTTTGACAATGGTGACGGGCCTAAGGACCAGCCTAAGTTTGGGTTGTCCACAAACAAACACTAGCAAAAACATTTCCTTCGGGCTGGAGAGATGGCTCAGAGGTTAAGACCATTCCCTGCTTTTCCAAAGGTCCTGAGTTCAATTCCCGGCAACCACATGGTGCCTCACAACCATCTGTAATGACTTCTGGTGCCCTCTTCTGGCCTGCAGACATACAGACAGAACATTGTATACATAATAAATAAATATTTAAAAAAAATTTTCTTCCTCAGCAACCCTAAACTTCATTTATTCTCCACCAACTTTGTTCCTGCGGTTCCTAAGGAGCCTAGTGAACGTACCATGTAACTTCCAGTCACACTGGAGGCAGCACATGCGCCCTAGAACTCTGCACCTGCACAGCCACAGCTGCAAACTTCTGGTTCTTGGGTGAAGCAGAGGGCACTGTAGAAACCAGCATGGTGAAGTTCATCTCGTAAGGCCTACGGACATGTTCTCAGAGTATACTCACCAGTCAGCTGCAGGAGGAGGCCTTCGGTGCAACCCACGACCCTGAAAGCTGGAATTAAAGGGCCCCTCCAGAGTGTCCAGGGCTGCTGCTGGTGGCTGTGGAGAGCATCCGTGTGGGGTTGTGATATTTGGACATGCTTTTCATTTCCTGCCAGGTATACTGTGTGGTAACAGCTCGCAGGCAGAGCCCAGGCTTCTGAGACTTGAGCTACTCATTGATGTTAGATTTACGAGGGAGTCTGTCCAGGCAGCAGGAATGTCTGCTGCTGCCTCCACATGCTCCCCTAGCTAATAACTACCTTCTGAGCTATCTACCTGCCTTCTGAGCTATCCACCTGCCTTCTGAGCTATCCACCTGCCTTCTGAGCTATCCACCTGCCGTCAGGTTGCTACTCCACATGAAGAAAATGTTTAGAGAATGGTTCTCAGTTTACTATAATTGCCAATTTCGAATTTTCTGCTTAGAATGAACTCCAAGGATGGCTCACTACTGAGGTTTTAGCCTGATAAACCAGACTAGACTGAATCTTTTGTCCTTTTGCCCAAGGCTTAGACCCGTGTTGCTCTGTGTGCAATAAATGACAGCCTCAAGAGCTATACATGACCTCACTGATTCTGAGTCATAGATTTGTCACATGCACAACACTGTGCTTCTTTAGGGATGTCATGATGCCTTCACTGGAGCTTGGAGAAGGCTTGAAACAGCAGGTTTGTCTTTTTTTAAGGCAAGGATATAGCCCTGGCTGAATTAGAGAAGTCACTATGTAGCCAAACTGGACTTGAACTTACAGAAATCCACCTGCCTCTGCCTTTGGAATGCTGGGATAAAAGGGTCACCACACTTGATCCAAGAACCTTTTGATCTCTGGCTAACTCTTCCTTTCCCAAACGTAAGTACAGGCTATTTCTATACCGCAAGCAACCACACAGGACTCATGCTCTGAGACACAGTATTGCAAACTACCTGCCAGCCTTATCTGTTCCTCCATGCCTGCCTGGTCTGGAAAGGACGTGTGAGCGCAGGAGTACGAGACAGGACACAAATTAGTTACAGGAGTGTGTAGGACATCAGAGTGTGAGCGCACGAGAGTTAGCTCAAGAGTGTAAGAGTGTGTTTCAGTAAGCGCACATGTGTGTGATTGCATAGCTGTGAAGGAGTGTGTTGTGTGAGTTTAGGATGCTGTGTGGGGGAGCACAGGATTGTGAGTGTGCAGGAGTGTGTGAGGGGAGGCTGAGAATTAAAGAGGTGGATTAAAGAGGAGCTTTCCGCAGCGGGAAGCTGCACAGCTTTACCTGTAGGACACACCGTGGGCATGGCGTTATTAACTGACACACTTAACCCTGCCGTCTTTACCTGTAGGACACACCGTGGGCACTGCGTTATTAACTGACACACTTAACCCTGCCGTCTTTAGGACACACCGTGGGCACTGCGTTATTAACTGACACACTTAACCCTGCAGTCTTTACCTATAGGACACACCGTGGGCACTGCGTTATTAACTGACACACTTACCCCTGCTGTCTTTAGGACACACCATGGGCCCGGTGTTATTAACCGACACACTTCCTCAGAACCCATTATACAGATAAAGAAATCTGAAGCTCAGTGAGATTAAGAAACTTTCCACAGAGAAATGACACAGTGTGAGGCCAGGTTGGATGGCTGGCATGAGACCTCTGGCTGTCGGGTCAGACTGCAGCCATAGGTTCGTAAGGAGAGAAGCTGACATTGCACAGATGCAGACGTGTGAGCTTTCCTCTTTGGTCTGGGGAGAATCCTGGAGGGGGGCCAAGCCCTTTGCTTCAGATAGGCCCTCTGCAGCTTTGCTCTGACTCTAGGAATGTGATTATCTCTGCTTCGTATTTTCCCATGCATAATTTTTTTTAAAGAAAAGCCTGAGGAGACAAGGATGCCACTGAGTATCTGCAGGTCTCGCTGGCACAGCCTAGCACTGAAGTCTGGCTGCCTACTCTGCAGAATGAAGATGAAATCTATGCCTTGGCAATGCGAAAGTATGCGTGGGCAGCCCGTACATGGCGGTTCTGTTGAACTTGTCCACATTGGATTTCAGGGTCTAAGTTGATGTGGATGACTCAAGAGGACACCAGATCTCACTACAGATGGTTGTGAGCCACCATGTGGTTGCTGGGAATTGAAAACGGCACCTGCCTCAGCTCAAACAGCTGGATTCTCCAGGAGAGTCTCCCAGGCACAGTCTGCTGGGTGTGACCCTAACAGATGGCATTCTTTCTTGCTTCAGAACACACTCATCCTAAGGAGATATTCCCTCACGCAGGCTTTCGAAGGCTGGCGTATATTTCATCAGAGACGTCAGGACCACCGCAAACTAAATTGTTAACCTTAAAGCAGAACTGCATTTTGAAAAGTGGTTCCTCCTTTTGTTTCTCCTCCCTCAACAAGGATCTTTATATCGCATGAGTCTTAAGATGGGGTTATACTGGGCACTAGCTGAATGAATGTTTTCTGTTGCCATTAGGATCAAGTCTTTTTTGATGCAAGAAGATACTCCAAAAACTTGATTGGGTGTCTTCTGAATTGTCCCCTAATCCTGAGGCTCATCCTCACTACAGTGTGAAAGTTTGTTATATCTTTGGTAAGCAGAAATCTCACAACCTACTGTATATATGTAATATATATAAAAGCTTTATATACATACACACACATAATTTTTTGTTTTCTTCTAAGGACTTACATCTTAGAGGGTGACTTATCTGGTATTAGTTTGTCTGCCCTGGCTATTTTTTCCCTTTGGCATGTTAATCCCGTTTATTTTGTAGATAACCTTTTCAAGGTAAACAGGGGATTACCAGTCACTTGCTCCTGCAATGCAGTCCCAAGCCAGAAACCTCCCAGTCTAGAAAACCATTCAGTATTCCCGGACGTGGAGCGGCTTTAAACCTCCTAGCACAAACTGATCCGAAGGGAGGGAGGGCTTGTGGGGGCAGAGGCACAGCCGGGAAACAACAGCTTTAGGTACAGACCATTGGTCAAAGCTGATACTCATCTAGCTGAGCCAACGGGGCTGTCTGTGAACAGAGGAGCAAAGCGAGAGAGGAGGGTCAAGCCAGCTAAGTTCTCATAGACTCAGACACATTATATACACATAAAGTCTAACAATAGTGAACACAATTGTGTGTCTTCCAATTTTTATATACTTTGAGTTTAGGACTTTAATTTGGAAATAAATAAAAATAACTTTAGGCAATGTCGCTTCCATTCTTTTTGTATTTAATATAACCGGATATTAACACCTTAAGATAAAGACACCAGAAGCAAACACAGAAATCCACAGGAACTTTTAAACTTCTATCGCTTATTTGGAGAAATACACGAGCCCTAAATGCTTATTGTTAGACCTTTGGTGAAAGATTTAGTTTTTAAGAAAAAAATTAAACCTCTCAACCTGGGCAAATCACCTAAACTAAAACTTTTAAAGTTAAACACATTTTAAGTTCCAAAATAATCCAGAATTAAACAAACATTTAAATAGAAATGGGAATTTACTTTCTCTTCATTTTTTTTCCCACCAAAGTAGCTGAAGGATTATTTTTTCTCTTACTTTCTTATGCAAATGATGTCAGACTTCAAAGGATCAATAAAGAGCAGAATTGTAGTGGAGTACTAATGGGAACGGCTTAATTACCATCTAGTTAAAACTGCCTTTCCCACAAGTGCCCTTCCCTAGCTATCCCTCAGCTGCCGAAGGCTGGTACTTCTCAGTTTGGGCTACAATGGCTTCTGGCCCCTTCTCGAGGGCTCTCCTGTCTTGTATCAGGGAGAAAGCATGAGCTACAGCGGCCCTGGATCACACTGTCAAAGTGGACAACGTTGACGCTGTGATTCATTCAAACCAGCAGTCTCAGCTGGCTCCCCTTGGAACCTTGCCAAAGAACAAAGGATTCTTGTCCCAACCGCAGTGGGCAGCAAAGTCCAGACCACACTGGGCCAAGAGATCAACACCCAGTGGTGACATCACACAGACATGATTTCTTGAAGTGAAAACTCCATTTATACCATGCTTAGGGAGAACATGGAATTTCAGAACCAATACTTGTCTTTATACATGGCCAGACTTTTTTAAAGATCACTTTTTATTCTTTGAGAATTTCATATCATGCGCCCGATCCCACTCATTTCTCAGTCCTTCCTTGTCCTCCCTCCACCCTTGTAGCCTCCCCTCCAAAAAAGAAAGGAAAAAGTAAAAAAAATAATAAAAAAGCCCCACTTTGCCCCTCCTCCTTGCCCACCTGTCCTTCATAAATGTATTCGCCGCAGTGGTAAGGGAAGCCGCGGTGTGCTGTGCAGTAGGCCCTTGTGCCCAACGGTTTTACTTGTATAACGTTCACTGCAACATGTTGTTGGTCTGGTTCAAGGCCTCTGGCTTCTGCTAGACCATCCATACTGGACCCCTCCCGCCCAGACTCCTCTTGGATACCATGCTGTTGTAGTCATGGAGACCCTGTGGCTATAGCTCTGCAGGACCGCCCTTAATGAACTCCAGTAGTCACAGATGGGGGAGACGTTGGGGTGGGCCTGGGTGGTAGCTGAGTTGATCAGCCCAGGCCTCCGCTGGGAACCCCCACTCAGGCGAGGTGAAGTGCAGGGTCAGCTTCCCTGCAGGCAGCAGTCAGGGAGAGGCAGGCCCAACTCTCCTGTGAGGGCAGGGCAAACTCTCTCAGGGGCAGGGCCAGCTCAGCATGGCCCTTGGACATCAGCATGGCTTTGGGTGGCAGCCCAGACCACAGGCACCCTCATGGCCTTTGGTAGTAATAGGGACCACAGACATCAACACAGCTCCCTGGCTACCGTGGAGCCACCTCGGAAGCAGCAGAGGTCCAGACATCACTTGGCTCCAGGTGGCAGTGCAGGCCGCTCTCGCCAGCCTGTTCCTCACCACAACAGCGTCTCCAGTCCCACCTCTCTCCACAGCACGAGTCGCTCTGTTTCTCTTCTCTCCCATTTCTCCACCACATGCTTGCTCGTCGCAGTGGCGCGCGGTGGGTGAGTCTCTACAGCCACAGAGTTTGCTATGACACTTCTCAACTGATGCAGCTCTGGAATCTACATTTCTTACATCCATTTAAATTGAAAGATAAAGATAAAGCAGAGCTACCCAAAAGGGTGGAAAACAATCACAAACGACTTGTCACCAAAGCTTTATTCTTGTCATCTCTGTCCTGTTCAGTATGGTGAACACACGCCTGTGGTTCAATAATGGAGTAACATGCAGACGAGGGACAAGAAGGAAGCCCAGACAAAGGACAGAAATGTCAAGCTCACTTTAAAAGTCTAGCCACTCAGGTCTTTCCTCAGGTGCTCCTTGGCTGTTACCCACATGTATTCACATGTACTGTGAGCGTGGATGATGGTGTCCGTGAGCTCTACAGGGCACAACAGACCTTGTAGAAGTCTTAAGGATGCCTAAACAAATTATATCGTGATTATTCATTTTCTAGACTTTGGGGATAGAAATACAAAAGAATATAAACAAAGCATGCTTTCTGAGGTTTCTTGGGTCAGTTAGTAGAAAAATAGGTGTTTTCTTTGGGGGGGGGTTATAGTGGGGAACCCTGAAGCTGAAATTTCCAAATTTATTTCCACCTTTGTCAGTCTTTAAGGGAGTGGTAGGCTTTGGTGGTCCGGCTGTTGACAAAGTCTGTCTTCTTAAACTGAGCCTTTGGAAGAAGCAGACAGAAATGTAAAAGGCTACTACATCCTCGCGTAAGAAAACGCCTCATCCGTTCATCAGCGGAAGAACATTTAGGTTGGCTCCATTTCCCGGCAGCTGTGACGTAAGCAGCAATGAACATGCTGAGCATGTCTGGGAAGCAGGGTGTCAACTCCTTGGCGTATGTCAAGGAGTGGTGTAGATTTGTTAGCTTCAGGATGCTCCGCACTGGTTTCAGAGTGGCTGCAGCAGCTTGCACTCCCAGCCGTGAAGGAGGCACCGCGTTCCCCACAGCCTTACCCGCCCCTGTCATTTGTACTCTCCATCTTAGCCCTTCCGATTACGGCAAGGGGAAATCTGAGAGCAGTTTTGATTTCCATTCCCTAACTGCTAAGGCTGGTGGAATATGTTTTGAAACAACCCAAATGCCCTTTAACTGATGAATGGCTGATAAAAATGCAGTACATGTACACAATGGAACTCTATTCAGCTGCAGAGAAAAACAAAGTCATAAAATCTGCAGGTAAAGAGATGAAACTGAAACACTCTACTGAGTGAGGCGTGCAGCCTCTAAAGACAAGCCCCATGTTCTCTCACTTTGTGGCCCCCAGCTCTTAATCTCCACATGCAAGTAAATAACCTGCAGAATCAGGAATATAACACTAGACCAAGGTAGTGCCAGGGAATTAGGGGAAGGTGGAGTGGGGGTGAGGGGAAGGTGGGGGAGGGGGGAGGGAGGATGGTGGGGCTGAGGGGTAAGGGGAAGGTGGGGCAGAGAGAGTAAGGGGAAGGTGGGGTGGGGGTGAGGGGAAGCTCTTGAGTGGGAATGACAAGACACGGGTGACATAAAGGTGGAAACAGAAAGAACTGGGGCACTTTCACTGGAAAGGGGGAGGGCGATGTGGAGAAAAAGTGGAGGAGGAAGGATAAATAACACTAAAGATGTTTGAAAAGACATAGGAACTCATTTTATGTTTCCTAAAATTATCTGTAATATCTATGTATATTCATAGTTTCATAGTTTAAAGAAGTTATGCCACGTGGAGTACCTAACAAACCCCTGGTACCATGCATGTGAAGCATCCTCTTGATTTGTTGGTCAGAGGAGTTCAAAAGACTTCCACAGCAATATAAGTTGTTAACGTTTCCTGTGTTGCCCACAGAACGTAAAGGTAAATCCCTATTGCTGAAGACACCATGCACTTTGGGACTCAGGACTTGGAGGAATGAAGCTGGAGCTGACTGGATCCTCCTTCCTAAGGAGGTGCTCACAGAGGGGAAGGTGCTGTGGAAGTGGCCAAGAGAGGAGCAGTCAGTAGCTCTAACCAGCTGTGAGGTCTGTGGGCCACAACGACGGGCCTGTCAAGACAGCCACAATGCTGCCAGAGTGGCGCTTTATTTTGGAAATGATCAATAATTGAATAATTGTCTAATTGGACTTAAGGGTCGCCCATAGGACTGATGTCATATCTGGTTTTGTAGGCTGTGGAGAGGTCATTTCCCCAAGAGGACAGCATTCTACTGCCAGATTCTAATATCATTTCTAACTGCATTACAAAGACTTTCCCTTAGAGCCACAGGTAAGTGTAGAGTCCACTCCTCGTCCAAGTTTTATTCTGCAGCATACAGAGACTATTACAGAGATCCACAGTGGGACTGTGCAGTACCTAACCGCAACTGATATATCTGGAATGCAGCCCTGGGTCTAAGGCTCAGGGAAAACCATGGAAGGGAAAGATTTTAAGATCCAGAGGCCCACAACACGGCTGATAGATCATATTCCCTAGATATGGCAGGGAAAATGGATCCATAGACTTTCAATAATATGATTGAACAAGACCAGCAAAATGGCACCACCAGCTGACGCATCAGTGTGGACAGGGGTGACCCCATATTACCCCTCTCCTGATGAAGAGCTACAGGCTAAAGGCCGCTGTGAGAGGGAGAACCAATCGCTCCCAGTGATAAACTCCTACATAGGTTGTCCAATTGCATGAGGTCAACCTTGGATACAAGCAAAGCTAAGTGGACTCAGTAGGTTACATGTACATGTGTACACGTATGTATTTATGTATGTACTCATGCATATGTGTATATACATGTAACAAAGGTACTTAAAGAAGAGAACCTGAATTTGGGAGGGACAATGCAGTGCCCATGTATGAAATTTTCAAAAAACAAATCAAAACAACAATGACAACCATAATAGCCAACCAATTTAAATACAAAGAAGAAAGTGCAGCTATCTGGTGATTTCTGATCACCTGGCTGAGGGCCAGGTCAAGTGTCACGTTTTATCTGGGCAGTGCGCTTACCTTCTTGTAGGCATTATGGAGTTCTGTATGTGTCCACAGAGAGTACAGAAGGACAGAAGCTGCTTTGCTGGCCTTGTTGGGGGCATAGCTGGAAAGAGAGATGCGTGTGGATTAGTGAGAAACGGAGTTTGGCCATTCCCTTCTCGTTCCTCAAGTCGCCATTGGTGCGGCTTCAGCAGTTGCCACTTGTCACACACAGAGGATGAGCTGCGAAAGCCAGAGTTCACTTAAGAGCTCTTTTATAAATCATAAGGGGAGCGCTGGTAAATAAGTAATTTACGGAGAAAGCCCACGATGTTTATACGTGTTTTAAATCCTTCAGTTTACTTACAGTGCCTTTTATTTGTATTTTTATGGTCATATCTACAGAGTCCAACGCAGAAAACCAAGCGAAGATGTGTGCATGCCTCCGAGACAAAAGGACCCTCCCAATGGGGGGCAAACCAAATTTTCCAAGTTAATAAAATACAGTCTTGTTCATTGTGTCTTTAGAACAGGGTCGACAGAGAACTTACTGTCCCAATCCAGTTCCCCACTGCATTTGACACCGCACTGACTTCTGATGCTCCAGTTCTAAATGTGCCCTCAACTTCCCATTTCTGGCTAGATGTCAGTTTTCTTTCAGATTTCATTACCATCTATTACCTACTAACATACAACTGTATTTTCTTTCATAAACAAAGAATATGGGTTTATTTCCCTTGGCACAAAGGTCTATTAACATGCAATCAAGAACACAGATAGCAGGGCTGGAGAGATGGCTCAGCAGCTAAGACCACTGACTGCTTTTCCAGAGGTCCCGGGTTCAATCCCTAGAACTGCATGACAGCTCTTGACTGTCTGTAATTCCAGTTCCAGAGGACCCGACACTCATGGAAAAATACTAATGCACATTAAAAAAAAAAAAGAATACAGAAAGCTACAATGTATACAAATGTTGGGCTTCGCCTCAGCTTCTCTTCCACACTAGCTTTGCCGGAAGGAGAGTAGCACTAGCCTCCTGTGGAGTTCTTAGTACCCTAGGGACATTCAGGGTCTCTTGGAAGAAGTAAATTCATTTAAGTTGCAGGTCCCTTACATTCAAAACTCTATAAAGTTCTTTAGTGACAAAGAGTTTTTATATTCATAACATTTATCTTTACGCTGTTTGGCACTTTTCTTTTTAAAGATAGAATATGGTAAAATGCCATTTTGCCTATAGTCTACAATTCTTCAATCACAGCCACTGCTCTGGGAAGCTAACTAATTACATCAGGAAACACCAGAATCCACAAGTAAGAGAAACGATGGCGCCTGTCTGACTGGATTTTCTAGAAGAGAATGAGGGCCCAGATCTGGATGCTGCCTGTGGCCTTGCTGCTCGTAGGACTCAGAAAGGTAACGGCAGCTAGGGCATTGATACAGTCGTGGTGGCGGGAAACGGGGACAGGAACTAGGGGACTTACCCTTCTCCTGCGCTGATGGTCATAATTTTCTGCAGGCCTCCGGTGTTGAGGAGGTCTCGTGCATTCTGGTGACTATTCTGCACTAAATTGTTCAGTGTGTAGCAGGCAGAGGCTGTAGTTTCGATGAGAAGGTCAGTACTTGGGACTGTGTCAGGAATTATGGAAACCAAATCTGGTAGAGTTTCTTTGGCTACAAATTGAAGGAAAAACAATGCTTGGTTAGAAGGATTTTTCTTTTAGGAGGATGTGTGTGTATGAACGTGTGTGTTTCACACACAGGAGTGTTTGGTATGTGTGCCTCCTGCACACGTACATGAAAGTCAAGCAGGTTGTCAGCTGTCTTCCTTATTCCCTTTCCGCCTATCACTTTGAGACAGGGTGTCTGACTGAACCAGGGTTTGGTTTTAGGGCACTGGCTGGCCAGTGACTCCTAGGCTCTGCCTCTCCCACCCCCAAGTGCTGGAGTCACAGGCTGACATATGAATCTGAAAACCTAATGCCCTGCTTTGAGTGTACTGAAAACCTAAAGCCCGCTCTCAGTGTACTGAAAACCTAAAGCCCGCTCTCAGAGTACTGAAAACCCAGTGCCGGCTCTCAGTGTACTGAAAACCTAAAGCCGGCTCTCAGAGTACTGAAAACCCAGTGCCGGCTCTCAGTGTACTGAAAACCTAAAGCCCGCTCTCAGAGTACTGAAAACCCAGTGCCGGCTCTCAGAGTACTGAAAACCTAAAGCCCGCTCTCAGTGTACTGAAAACCTAAAGCCCGCTCTCAGAGTACTGAAAACCCAGTGCCCGCTCTCAGAGTACTGAAAACCCAGTGCCCGCTCTCAGTGTACTGAAAACCTAAAGCCCGCTCTCAGAGTACTGAAAACCCAGTGCCCGCTCTCAGAGTACTGAAAACCCAGTGCCCGCTCTCAGAGTACTGAAAACCCAGTGCCCGCTCTCAGTGTACTGAAAACCTAAAGCCCGCTCTCAGAGTACTGAAAACCCAGTGCCCGCTCTCAGAGTACTGAAAACCCAGTGCCCGCTCTCAGAGTACTGAAAACCCAGTGCCCGCTCTCAGTGTACTGAAAACCCAGTGCCCGCTCTCAGTGTACTGAAAACCCAGTGCCCGCTCTCAGTGTACTGAAAACCCAGTGCCCGCTCTGTGTGCTGAAAATTCTTCCACAGAGTAAAAATGTCAAGCATTTTAAAATTTCATACTCTTCAATCCAGAAATTTTGTTTCTGGCAATACAGACATTACCTTAAAAGTTGAAAAAGATTTCCACAAAGATATTTTGGATAGAGTTATATATGTTAGAAAAAAAATCACAAAAGCCTAACTATCTTATAGGAATATGTTTAATTAACTAAAATACACTTTAAAAATATCAAGCTTCTGGTTTAGTTAAAATGAGGGGAACTTAAGACACCTGGACAACCCACAGCAGACTCTGCAGACAGCCTGACTGCAGGGTGCACACAGTAGGCCCCTCCCTGATAGATGTCTCTAACTTCTAACACCGGAAGCAACAGCACCTTCCTCCACAGGTTGTTCTGGGTGAGCCCAGGAGTTTATGCCCATTAATTGTGGCCACATGCAAGTTATCAGAAGGTTAAACCCCAGACTAAAAGACCTTGGGAACATGGGTATTCCTTTCACAACTTATGTGGACAATATGGAAATAATTCTGACCAAATAACAGGAAGGCCCCAGCTACCCGCTGAGCTCGGTGCCACATCCTTTTCATCACCAACCAGGAGATCCCTTCATAGACCCAGGCTGAGGAAACACACACGGTAAAGGCTGAGGAAGAACAGCAATGAAAGGGGTCTATCATATTTAGTTGTCTTAGGAAAGTACAGGCATCAATAAAATACATTCTACAATATACTATGGGAAGGCATCTATCTAAACCTATATCCACAATATATTCATTCTAGATAGATAGATAGATAGATAGATAGACAAATAATGAAATAAATATCTGGCTAAAAAAAATCTCATTTAAAAACACAACATATATTGAAATGAATTTTTACTTATTCTTGGCTATTAAAACTCAGAATCAAGATGGGTCCTATTGCATAAATTACACGTTGACTCTAGACCAATTTACAATTTTAAAGTTGTAATTATGCAACTGTAATTATATTGATGACACACATGCAGATGAGACCCCCCCCCCCCCGAATGGAACAGCCAGTGGGTGAGAGGTGGCATGCAGATCGAGTGTGGTCCAAGATTTCTCTTCTGCAAGTCATCAAAACAAATGAAGAAAAGGCTGGATGGGAGGAGGGAACTTGCCCTCCCGTGCAGCAAAGACAGGGCTGCTCATCACCGGCCCCCTGCACCTGGAAGTTCACTGAGCACCTATGACGCGCGGCCTTCGACTCACCAATTTCATTCTGCAGAGAAAGATTCCGTGACAAATTCCTCAGCAGGGAGACCGCAGTCTTTTTCACACTGGGATCACCCACGTGCAACATCTTCCGGGTGTGCTGAAGGCCATTTTCCTTCTGGACAACCATCCGAGCTACTGATGTGGGCATCTGTTGTGAGACAGATCCTGTAAATGCTATCACATCCACTATCGGAGAAGTTCTCTGCAGAGTCCAGAGGTTGAGGGACAATAAAAGCTAGAACTCTAGTGAAAGGACTTTACATGTATTTTCTTTAAATTCTTTGACATTTTCAATATAATTGCTAGGTAACAATTCTTTTTCAGCTGGGCAGTGGTGACACACACCTTTAATCCTGGCACTCGGGAGGCAGACGCAGGCGGATCTCTGTGAGTTCGAGGCCAGCCTGGTCTACAGAGTGAGTTCTAGGACAATCAGGGCTGTTACACAGAGAAACCGTGTCTCGAAAAACAGCAACAACAAAAAGGTTACTCATTATTTTTGTGCATCTGTGTTTATAAGCACACAGATCTGACTTTACTTTGTATTACACCTAAAGTTTTAACGTGTGTATGGCCACACCCTGCACATGTTGTGGAGGATGGAGAGGACATCCCATGCCTTCCATTGTCCTCCACTTTCTTCCCTTGAGCCAGGGTTTCAGTGAGCTTGAATTCTGCTGTTTCTGCTAGGCTGGCTGGCAAGCTCTTGGGACTCACATGTCTTCATTACCCCCAGGTGGACATGTTGGCTTTTTATGTCAGTGTAGGGCAGTCAAACTGAGATCCCTGTGCTTGCAAGGAAGTGCACCTCCCAGTCCTCTTGGGCTGAACTTTTAAAATCACGGGTTGAGTAATATAAACTTAACTAGACAGCACTTTTTTTCTATTTTCTTGAACTATTCACCTAATACAAGCTCATCTTTGTGGGTTTGGTCAATTTGGTCACATGGCTGCTAGCCGCTTATACAGAGACCCAGAGTCTTTGTTTTCCTAGACTGCCAGCTGAGGTGAGAAAACACAGTTCCTCTGTTACCACTTGGCTTCATTTAGTAGCTGATGCTTAGTTACCAGTCCTGTTTCTTCTGGTTCAAGTTTTGGTAACTAACATATTTCAACAAATTTATTTATTTCTAAACTACAAAACCAATTCATTACAAAAAGAGAAGTGGTATTTTTAAGAAGCATTTTCATTAGTTCTTTGAGAGTTTCAAAAATATAATGTGTTTGCCATATTTATCTTTCTCTCCTAACTCTTTCCTGATCCTCCCCTCCTCCCTCCCCATGCAACTTTGAACTGTCTTCTTTTAAGAGCCCATCTTGATGTACGGCCTCTCCGCGGTACCCACCAGTGTAGTTAAAGTTGCCTCGGCTTACAATTCTTTGCTCTGTAAAACTAAAAACCTTCATGAACCTGCGTCCATGCTGGAACATGGAATTTGGGGTAACCTAAATCTGTGTTCCCAGGCCATGGCCACTCATAATGGCTCCAGAATAAACTATCTCTTATTTGCCTTTAAAAAGAAAAAGGAAAAGAAAAAAGAAGGAAAGAAACTCAACTCCAGTTGGTGCTGCTCAGCTACTATTAGGTGTGGGTCTGCCCTGGAGTATGGCCGACTCATCAGGGATCTTCACACTAAAGAAAACTGATGTTCTCTTTCTCAGCAGCTACCAAACCCAACAGCTCTTCAGCTAGAGGAGGGACTCTACGTGTGTCTCCCCAGCCCCACCACTGGGGTTTTTCTGGCTTGAGCTTATGCAGGTCTTCTGTGTGCTGTCTCACTCCCTGTGAGTTCATATGTACACTGTCAGGTAGATATTAGGTGTTTGAAAAGGCAACACACTGCTAGCTGGATTATGCTTTCTTACCATGTAATCTGCTTTCACTGAACTTGCTAAGATGACCAGGCTTCCCCTGAACTCACTGAGATCTGTCTGCCTCCTGAGCACTGGCGTGGATTACAGCAGTCTGTGTATCTGAGACTACCGCTGGGTCAGGCCTAGGAAAATCTTACTCAGGATCTAAATGCTGACCTGGCTTTTTCTAGCCCTTTCTAGTTCTGTAGCCTTAGCTTGTGTCTGTGACTTTATATTAAACTTCCATTTGAAGTTAGTATGAGGCTATCATGACAACAATTCTTGTGATTCTTATCCACTCTTTAGGATGCTTACCTTTTTTGTCTCATATAAAAACTGCCTCCTACCACCACCTGTATTCTTCATTTTCTCAATTCTATTTTCTAGAATTGAGGGTTTTAATGTAGAACTAAAAGGAATATAGGATCTCTAAAACTGTTTTTGTGTTTATATTTAATATTCCTCAGGAAACTGTACATCACTTTACTTGAGTGTCAAAGTCTCCATGGCTAAAGGAAGCTAATTATTACTACTTCAAATACTTTGTAGCAACTACTAATCTTCCATCAACTCTTCTCCTCTAAGAAGGTTTCTTCCCCAGAGATATCCAGAAAGGAAGCTGTTTCTTGGGTACAATTCAGGACCTTGGGTGAAGAGAAGAGATGGGCATTCCTCTCTCCCCATATGCCATCTCCATGTATATTTTATCTGACGGCCTTGAAGACTGGCTGCCAGCCTTCTACTTCCTATCCATGCAGCTAAGCAAACTAACCACTTCACACCTCCTAGGCTTCCAGCTTCAATTCTTTCCATACATTAACTACTTAGTCTCACTGTGACAAGGAACCAGAAGAACATTGTCCTGTGTGGCCATGGAGCTCTGAATACCTTTTTGTCTTGTTCTCTATTTTCTATCACATTTATCTCCACGATTAGTCCCTTTTCCCCACCCTTAATTCCTAAACTTCACATCACTAACTGTCTCCTGCTAGCATCTGAACTAACGCTGGAGTGGCCCAGCTATCACATAAACGCGTGTCTACACCCAACAATGCTGTCGTCGCATCCTAGTTCAGCTTCACCGCCCACCAACGCTCTACTGTTCGGTCCATTTAGCTTTTTGCCTTTTCTGATTTTTTTAGATTTGTTATATTGCTAGAATAAATAGTACATTTTCAGATTAGCATTTCTGTGATCTCATTCATCCAGCCTCCCCCATGACCTCAAATGGTGCTGATAAACTTGGTGATTTTGGGCCGGGTGGTGGCGGCACACAGCTGGGCACAGCGCCTGGGAGACAGATTTAGGTGAATTTCTGTGAGTTCAAGGCCAACCTGGTCTACACAGTGAGTTCCAGAACAGCCAGGGGTATGTGAGAGGGAGAGAGAGTGAGAGAGAGAGAGAGAGAGAGAGAGAGAGAGAGAGAGAGAGAGAGATGCAAGTAAGGGGCTGGAGGAATATAGCTCTGTCTTTTCTTTCAGAGGACCCAGGTTCAGTTCCCAGCACCCACATGGTGGCTCACAACTGTCTCTAACTCCAGTTCTAGGGGATCTGACACACTTGACACACAGACATATATGCAGGAAAAGCATTGCAGGAAAAACATCAATGTACATGAAAACAAAACAAAACAAAAAAAATCTTGCTGATTTTAAATACTAACGGCAGATCTGGAATAAAGTTTCTTCCAAAATCCCATCAGATTTAAGCAGCTAGTGCTCATCTGCTGTCTTCAGAATGACGTTCCGACACCTTAGTGTGGCTCATGCTGTCCGCCTCACATGGCTTCTCTCCGTTACCACTAGTCCCCAGTTAGCTAGTAAAAATGACTATTAGTTTCTCTTGTTGGAAACAACGGAGTTCCTCCTTTCTCTTTGTTCACAAGCATGCTTCTGACAAATCAAATAAACAATGGTTGGTACTCTTAGCCGCATTGTAATGGTGAGGTGGTTTCTATGTGAAGACACTTATACTGCACACAGATACATTTTCTCAAATGTTTCTGTTCCCTCCAAGAGTGTTCAGCTATGTAGCTAAACGCACACACACACACACACACACACACACAAAGACCGGCTGTGTAATGAACCATTCTGGAGCGATTACTTCATCATCTAGGTAAATATAAACTTAGTTCTAACAATGATTTAAAATAGAATATAGAAACATAGCAGGCACACATATATGGCACAGGTAATAGCCTTCTGCCATATGCTTTGACTCTGATGATAAAAGTAAGTCTCTGGAAAGAAGATGAGCTCTGCCCTGTGGATGGGCTTCTAAGACACAGGTGTGCAGATGCCGTTTCAAATCCTGTGCTGGTGTGGGCACCACTGATTTACCGACAAAGAATACATTACTTCAAACTGTCCGGAGAGATAGCTCAGTGGTTAAGAGCGCTCACTGCCTGATTGCCCTCCCTCTCTCCCTCCCTCCCTCCCTCCCTCCTTCCCTCCCTCCCTCCCTCCCTTCCCTCCCTCCCTTCCTTCCTGAGGTCCTGAATTCGATTCCTGGCACCCACACAGTGGTTCAGGGCCATCCGTCCGGAGCTCTGGCGCCCTCTTGCGGGAAAAAGAAGAATACACCACTTCTGGTGTGAACAGACTTTCTGTGAGGGCACACATCCTTTGCAGGTAGTGCAAAAGGCAAGTGACCCCTGCCAACACAAACCTGTACCCTGGGCACTTTACCCAGACCAGGCCAAATGGGCTAATGAGACACCTTCGCTGAGTTCTTAATAGCAATATTTGTGAGGACAACGGGCTGTTAAATGTAAGCCTGCTGTCATTTCCAGCTGTCCTCACTACCATACGGCTCACAGGAACAGACTCCAGAGGTGGAGCGAGGCAGTCAAGACTAATCATGGAAGAAGACAGACCCACCCCAGACATCTGAGTTCCATATGAGAAATTCCTTCCTTTCCCTCTGTGTTTTTTTCAACTCATTTGAGGCAGAATTCTGAGGACTGTAATGGCAGAAGGACTAAACAAAATAAAAGCCAAGGCGTTGTTTTTGTAATTGCAGTCTGACGCGGCTTTCCAGAAACTGAGGTTGAAGTAGTAGAAGGCTGAAACCTTGGTGGTTTCTGAGAACTATCTTGGCTGGAATGAGGAAACCTTGCTCCTACCTGATTGCTTCACCTCTGCACCTAAGGTAGATCTGTCTACAATGCCCTCATTTTAAAAAGTAGAAAAGCTGTCACAAGACTTACCGGGCCACCTCCTGCTGTGAGATTCTGGAGCGCTCCTAATGAGGCCTCTTGGGTATAATTTCGGGCACTCTTGGCAATTAAGGACAAATACATCCTTATCACAATGGAATGCCACAGCCACTCCATGCCCCGGGGGCTGCTCTTCTCCTCGGGCATTGGCACGTCTTGGTATTGCTAAGCACACAAGAGTAAATGCACTTCAAGTGATGCCTAGGACCCTGACCCACACCAACAGACCAGAAATATTGTCTAGAAAGACTAGCAAATCAGGAAACAGGATATATGATTTTCAGTTACTTAACTTTTAGCTCACAGTAATTCTGCCTTTCTAAGGGACTCTCACACTCTCCGACTTTACACTTCACATTACAGGAATTAAACACAGGTGCTTCTGAAACTGTCTCCAGCTGCATCTAACCTAGATTCTAAATGGTCACCACTGGTGTGGGAATTCATTTCCATCAATAGCTTTTTTGGTCCCAGCCTTAGGGTGTGGCTTTTGTGTACTGATATGATCTCTTATTAGGGAGAGGAGAGGTCTCTCTCGCTCTCTTGGGAGGTCAGAGCATAAGCAAGCTGGTACGCTTGTTCACGTCTCCCTGGGGCAGAGCCGTGGGACACTGTGGCTGGACTCACTGTGTTTTCATCTTGTCCTATATTCCGTGAGTCTGTATTTCCCTTTGAATCCTTTTGAGTTGTAATAAAGACAATCTGTACCTCTCGCATCAGCCCATCACTTTGAAGATCAGGGAACAGGTCTGGTTCCCTCAAAGGCTTATGGAATTGTTTGGAATAGTATCAAGGATCTAAATTTACCAGCCATTTTCCAAATTCAAGAATACACTAACACTAAGAATACATTCTTTCACTTTTATGTCAGTTCTGAAAGAGGTATGTTATCTTTTCTAGGGAATTTGCTTTTAAAGTGTTCCCAGTTTATTTTTGGGATACACAATGAAAACACCAACCCTTCTGGTAATGCTTAAACAATGACTGTATCTCGGCCCACAGAGGACACAGGACAGCAAGGTTGAATCACTAACGGCACAAATCTGGAGTCAGATTAGTGGGGACTGAATTTTATCCCCTTCACCCAGTCACCGAATTCATATAGGAAAACTAACGAAGTTTCCTTATTGGTAGAGCCTCAAGGGAGGGCTGACGTGGGACCAGGAGTGAGCGTCTCCCTACCCTCATTCTCCCTTCATCCCCGGCTACCTCTCAAAGGATCCCTGACATACCTCTTTTACTTTCCTACTTCGAGTGCCAAAGCAGCCGGTACTCTTGTTACTGTTGGTCTGGATATTCCGGTTCTGCACGTAGATACTCTGGGAATACTTCTCTGGGAGCTCTGTCTCCAGCTGGTAGGAGAGGTTATGAAGAATGCACACACAGTTCTCTGTGGCCTGCGGGAAGAACGTGACTCCTGCTCACAGTCATAGTGACACCCCTCTCGGATGCCTTGTCTACCACAAGGCCTAAATATAGGCTTCAGCTCTCAAAAGCCTTACTGCATGCAGTTTAGTATGCTTGGACAATAAGGTACGCAGGAGTACCTAGGACCTCTGGGACGGCTAATGCGAGACTGTGAACGAATGGTCACGAGTACTTTTAAAATACAGAATCCAAGTTTCTTAAAATAACAAGTAGCCTCCCCCAACCCAACCCTTTTTAACATAACTGGAGGCTGAACCCAGGGCTCTTCTCCAGTGGTCAGATGCTCTACCAGTGAGCTGTAGTTCTAGCACCTTAGAGTATGTCTAAACATCCTATGTCCAGAACAAATTCAAACTTCCCGCACATAAATTAGTAGCCACACTAATACGGAGGATAGTCATGACACTGCCCACAGTGACCTATCAGAGGACACTATTACAGCTAGTATAGGGACACGCAAATGAAAGCAGCAGATGGGGCGCTGGAGAAGTGACAGACAGGTGGGCGGGAGGAGGAGCAGCCTGAGGTCATCCATATTGCTGTCATCTTTTGAAAGATAATGAGAATTCACTCACTCATCTCTTCGCCAGTCACTCACTCAGTGACGATACTATACATGTCCGGCCAGTGCTTCCCCCTAACCTACAATCTCCAGCCCCGGATATGCTGATTATCAGAAAGAAAACAGCAAGATTGGGTGATGGAAGAAATGAATTTAAGGGTTTATTGCTGAACATGTAGTATTTGACGAACATCCACACTGAGATGTTAAAACGTGTGTTGGAAATTTGGGTCTGGAAAAACTCTGAGTCTAAGGCTAGATAGAAATTTAAGTATCTAAGCACGTAATGAAAGCCTTGGGCTCGGAAAGCAAATCAAAACTACATCAAGCAAAAATTTTTACCAGTTTGAAGCATCTTAGTAAGTCCTAGTGGGTAGTCTGGCGTGAGGATGTTTAACTCTCGAGTTACCTTATCGTCCGGCTGGTAGTCTGCAATGGTTCCTCTGACATAATGGACCAACGAGTCAATGAGCCCATCACATCTTCTCATTGTCTTCCTCCCATCAGGGCCAGCTGAGCTCATGTTTCTTTCAAGAACAACAAGAAACTGTTAAGATACATTTTCTCTATCCTGAAGGCCTGTGTGAGACACGTACTATGAATCTCCAAAGTCTGTGTGAGATGCGTGCTATGCATCCCAAAGGCCCGTACAAGGCCTGTGCTAGGAACCCAATAGGCCTGAGTTTCAAAGCTTCATTTAAGGCGTCTTCCAGGTGTTTGGAACCTGGCAAACAACCAGAAATGTGAGAGCTTGCTTCATCCCATGTTATCAAGGCCCAAGCATGACTTATTAAATCTTGTCCATTTTTCTGAGAAACAGATTTGAGGCAAATGTTTGTAATTAAAGGAATACAGCACACTGGACACAGCAATAAGTTGTGTGTCCGAGTCCCAGCTGGCCCCACGACTTCACTCTAAATAACCTGAAGTTGTCTGGCTTCGCATTTCTTATCTGCAAAAGTGTGCTGGACTCTGTTGCTGGAGTCTTGGAGGTTTTTATACAAACTGTTAGTGATAAATATTAAGCCTGATACTCTAAACATGCCAGTCCTCTCCTCCAGAAGGCAAAGAGCTGCAGAGAACGTGCACTTTCCAGGGTCTGTGACGCCTGACTTATGAACATCTTTCTGTTTAATCTTTTCTAATTTTGCTAAAGCCGTGAGCACAAGTGGAAGCTGCTTCCTTATATAGAAATGCAGCTCATCAAACACGGTAAAGCAGAGTACTTGCAGATTCAGGTCATATTTATATGATGGCATTATTGCTTCTAGATTTCTTTGCATTGAGTTTTTCTTTTTTTTTTTTTTTGGTTTTTCGAGACAGGGTTTCTCTGTGGTTTTGGAGCCTGTCCTGGTTGAGTTTTTCTTTTAATCATTAGCCACTCAAAAAAGTTTCCCCTGAAAAATGTTAACACATCTGACAGGCTGTAGAGATGGCTCGGAGGAGCCAGGTTCAGAAAGGGGCTGTAAAGATGGCACCAGGTTCAACTCCAGAGACCCTGGTACATTCTGGGTTTTGTAGGCTCCTGCATGCACAGGGTACATATAAACTCAGTCAGGCGTATACATACAATAAAAAGAATACTAAAAAAAAAGTTAGATTTTAGAATTTGAGAACTGCCCCCTATTCATTTTGCCAACTTTAATTAAAAAGAAATATTGTAAACTATGTCGTGTCTGTTTATGGACAAGTAAAATATCAAAAATATATTCAGGAGTTTTTCTTTATATGTCTCAGGCAGTGTCACTGTTAGACTAATAATTCAAGAACTCGTGGGGTCTTATTTTCTCTATTTAAAAATATAACTGCACTAAGTGACTTCAGAATACTTTTCTGTCCCCACATACTGCTTTCAAAGGAGCCAATGTGCCCGGCATTACATCAAGAACTAAAGGACATGGGAGTGGACATAATACAGTTCCATGGGGTCCCGGCGATAAGCTGGCCTCTGTGCAACCAATGCTTGGCTGCTTTACTTCTGCAATGTGGCTTCACGGTGGAGAGAAGACAGCACTAACAATTTAATGGCTGTGGAACTGACACAGTGAAAAAATGTGTCTTAACAAAATTCCTTCAGTGACTGTGATTCTTCAAGCACTTCACTACCTTGACTTTTGCTGTTACTTTGTCAATTACAAGACAAGACAACAAAGGCTGGCGAGACAGCTTAGAAGTAGAGGAGTTGCTCCAAGCCTGGGAGCTGAGTTTATAACTGGTACACACAGGGCAGAGAGAACCGAGTGGCCAAGCTGTCCTCTGACCATCACACGCACATCCCTCCCAGTAATGAAGACATTTTAAAAAGGTAACTAGTGGGTTTGTTAACTGGAAACAAAAATCACGTTGACGAGAGCATTTTCTTAAATGGTCATTTACACCGGCACCATCTGTCTCTGTCTGCTCTGGCCGTCACCAGTCCTGCAGTCTGCTAAGAAGCACGCTGATCATTTTAACCCTTCATATCGACTCCTGTGGCATGTTTCAGACCAGGAAGGTCACCAGAGTCAACCACTGTTCTTTTCCACTGCTAAGGTCAAAAGAGGGTCCGGTCCTCACGGATTCTCCTGTGCTTAAGAGGAGTCCATGTCTCCTTTAGCCTAACTTTTTTAAATTAGTCCGCTGTCCATCTGTTGAGAACAAACACTGACTTTGGAAGCAATGAGACAGTTCTGCAGTGACTCTTCCGTGCGGAGTGGACAGCAGGGAACACTTTGGACTGGGAAGATGCATCAGCTCCACAGCAAGTGAAAACACATCCTTTTCTCCCTCCCAATTTCTCACATGAAGAAGTCAAAACGAGTTTAAGCTACTTTTCCTGCTGACACCAAATGAGTGGAAACGTCAGGAAGGAGGACAATTTCCTTCCATTTTATTCTATATGTATGGGTCTGTACACCGTGTCCGTGCAGTGTCTGTGGGGGTCAGGAAGGGAGGACAGTTTTCTTCCGTTTTATTCTATATGTATGGGTCTGTACACCATGTCCGTGCAGTGTCTGTGGGGGTCAGGAAGGGAGGACAGCTTCCTTCCGTTTTATTCTATATGTATGGGTCTGTACACCGTGTCCGTGCAGTGTCTGTGGGGGTCAGGAAGGGAGGACAGTTTCCTTCCGTTTTATTCTATATGTATAGGTCTGTACACCGTGTCCATGCAGTGTCTGTGGGGGTCAGGAAGGGAGGACAGTTTTCTTTCGTTTTATTCTATATGTATGGGTTTGTACACCATGTCCATGCAGTGTCTGTGGGGGTCAGGAAGGGAGGACAGCTTCCTTCCGTTTTATTCTATATGTATGGGTCTGTACACCGTGTCCGTGCAGTGTCTGTGGGGGTCAGGAAGGGAGGACAGTTTCCTTCCGTTTTATTTTGGTATGTATGGGTCTGTACACCGTGTCCATGCAGTGTCTGTGGGGGTCAGCAGAGGGAATCAGATCTCCCGAAACTGGCTTTACAGATGACTGTGAGATGTGTGGCTGCTGGGAATTGAACCTGGGTCCTCTATAACAGCATCCAGTGCTGCTAACTGCTGAGTCATCTCTCCAGTCCTATAGAACTGGTTTTTTATTCTATGTAGAGTGGTGTAGGAGAGAGAAAACTTCATCCAACATCCACTCTTCCTGCACTTTGTTTAGCAAATATCATATGTCCCCAACCACAAGAAAATGTTCTTTAGGTTTCAAAGCTTCTGATCTTTTCCAACCTCTGGATGAGAGAGACGACCCTTTAAAGTCACCCTGACACTTCAAAGGTCAGCCTTGCTCACTCGTTGGATCTCCTGTGTAGCTTGCAAAGAGGACTTAGCTTTGAGTGACTTCAGAGTGTTTATTCTGGTCCAGACGGTAAAACGCGGGGGCGCTGCTGCCAGCCTCACCGCAGTAACTGTTATCTTTAGTCTTTATTGTCCAGACACTGCTGGCTTGAAATAGGCCTTATCAGGGGCTCTGGCAGCTGATACCTTTGCTGACAGGAAGTGTATGGAACCCTGATGCGCAGAACTGACCTTGCATATCAAAACTATTTCCCATCTCACTCAGCTATCCAAAAATATAAACAAGGGGAGACTATCCCACTTCACCTGTGGACAGAAATCACTAGACAGAAAGTAATTTGCTATTACACTGCTCTGACAAAAACCAATAATTAATGTAGAATGACATTTATCTGAAAGCATTTTTTCAACAGTTAATCTTTAATGTTTGTAAGAAACAGAATTAGACAGAATATATCCTTTTACGATATGCCTCCTGAATCCTGAGAAATACTTATTATTTTTTCCTGTATGTAACCCAATGGAGACTTAACGTGGAAATACCGCAGAAGCACAAACTAAGTATACTAAAATAACCATCCTATTGCAAAGTAAGGCTGAGCTTCTAAGCCAGCCCCCAGTACAAGTAAACAGCAAAGAAGAGAGAGTTCATGCAAGGCTCAGTCCACTAGGCCCAATGTGGTGTCCACAGCAAAGAACTGACCCAGGCTCCTGCACGCCCTCCCCCTCCCCCCGCATGGCTTTTACTGGGGTCAGGGGATTAATTCTGACCTCTCTGCACCTCTGAAGAGGTCTCAGACTTCAGAGTTTTCAAATGTTTCAGATTCCTTGTCTGGGAGCAAATCTGCTGTTCTGGACTCTCTCCAAGACTGTTTACCTCTCACATTCCTGAGTGTCAAAGGAAAAGGGAGCACAAAGTACCTTGGCCCTTGCTAGAATTAAAAGGAAGACTGGCATGTCTCCGTTAGGATTAATGGTGTCACGATGGAATCACCATTCATACAGTAGACTAAAGAATGGGACTAGAATTCCGATAGCATAGGAAACAGTCCCAAGAATTGACAAATGAAACTACAAGAAATTAAAAAGTTTCTGTACAGAAAAAGAAACAACAAACAGGCTGCAGAATGAGGGAAAAAAATGTCCAGCTACACCTCAAACAAAGGGTTAATTCTTGAACATATAAAGGACCTCAGAAGTTAAAAACCAAAGAAGTAAAGCTGCTAATCAATCAACAAGTAATGATATGAACAGTTTTCAAAAGACAGTCAAGTAGACACTAAACCACTATGGGACACTAAGTGGGGAACCTGCCTAGCATCTATGAAGTTCTAGGTCCAATTCTCTGTAGCCATGAAAGGAAGTAAAATAAAACAACCCTCCATTAAACAAAAAATAGAAATAAACAGTCCTAAAGAAGTAGCATAAACTTTAAAATTACTTTTGCTTCACAGAACAAGAAAATAATTCTTTTGATGATAGTTATAAAAATCACCAAAAATGGCTACTACTCACTGAGCTAAGCCAAATACCCCACCACAGCAGTGTCTTTACAGACAGACGGAGTAAGAGAAAGAAAGGGATGGAGGAGAACATTTCATACTCATCAAAGGAAAAATCCATCAAGATAAAGTCTGAATTCTGAACATCTATGCCCCAAATACAAGGGCACCCACATTTGTAAGAGAAATATTACAGAAACTTAAATCACAGATTGAGCCCCACACATAACAGTGGGAGACTTCAACACCCCACTCTCACCACTGGACAGGTCTGCCAGACAGAACCTTAACAGAGAAATAAGGGGTTAACAGATGTCATGAATCAAATGGACCTAACAGCCACTTACAGAACATTTCACACAAACACAGACAATGTACCTTCTTCTCTGCACCTCATGTAACATTCTCTAAAACTGACCACATGCTTGGTCACAAAACAAATCTCAACAGATATAAAAAAAAATGGAATAACCCTCTGTATCTTATGGAATCACCAGGAGATAAAGTTTGAGTTTAACAACAACACAAATGACAGAAAGTCTACAAACTCATGGAAACTGAGCAACTCTCAACTGAATTACCACTGGGTCAAGGAAGAACAAATTAAAGACTTCCTACAATTCAATGAAAATGAATGCACAACATACCCAAACTTATGAGACACAGTGAAATCAATACTAATAGGAACATTCACAGCACTATGTGTCTGCATAACGAATTTGGAGAAATCTCACACTAGCAATTTAACAGCACACCTGAAAGCTCTAGAACAAAAAGAAGCAAACGTACCCAAGAGGAGTAGATGACAGGAAATAATTAAACTGAGGGCTGGAATCAATAAACTAGCAACAAAGAGATACAAAGAATCAATAAAACAATGAGTTAGGTTTTTTTTAGAAAATCAATAAGATAGACAAACCCTCATCCAAACTAATAGAGAGAGAGAGAGAGAAATAACATCCAAATTAATAAAATCAAAAACCAAAAAATAACGACATAACAACAGACACTGAGGATATCCAGAGAATCATTGGGTCATACTTCAAAAACCTGTACTCAACATATTGGAAAATCTACAAGAAATGGACAGATTTCTTGATAGGTACCACATACCAAAATTAAATCAAGATCAGACCAGATAAACAATTTAAATAGACCTATAATCCCTAAGGAAATAGAAGCTGTCATTAAAAGTTCCCTAATTAAAAAAAAGAAAGAAAGGAAGGAAGGGAGGAAGGAAGGAAGGAAGGAAGGAAGGAAAATCTCAGGGCCAGATGATTTTAACACAAAATTCTACCAGAGTTTTAAAAGACAACTAATATCAAAACTCCTCAAACTGTTCCACACAACAGAAACAGAATTCTGTTAAATTCCTTTTATGAGGCTTGTCACCCTGATACCCAAAATCACACAAAGACTTAGCAATGAAAAAAATTACAGAACAATTTCCTTCATGAACATTGATGCAAAAAAACTCAATAAAATATTTGCAAATCTATTCCAAGAACACATAAAAAAGATCATTCACTATGATCAAGTGGACTTCACCCAGAGATGCCAATGTAATCCATCATATAAACAAACTGAAAGAAAAGAAACCACATGATAATCTCTGTAGATTGCTGAAGAAGCCTTTGACAAAATCCAACTCCCCTTCATGATAAAAGTCTTGGAGAGACCAGGGATGCAAGGAACATACCTAAGTATAATAAAAGCAACTGCTAGCCAACAACCAACATCCAATTAAAAGGAGAGAAACTCAAAGCAATTCTACGAAAACCAGGAAAAAGACAAGGCTGTCCATATCTATTCCATGTCTATTTCATGTCCATACTCTCTCCATATCTATTCAATATAGTACCAGAAGTTCTAGCTAGAGCAATAGGACAACAAAAGGAGATCAAGGGAAATGAAGAAGTCAAACTTTCGCTACCTGCAGATGATATGATAGTATACATAAGTGACCCCCAAAATTCTACAGCTAATAAGCACCTTCATCAAAGTGGCTGGATACAAGATTAACTCATAAAAATCAGTTGCCCTCCTATACACAGATAGTAACAGATTGAGAAAGAAATCATGGAAACAACACTCTTTACAGTAGCCACAAATAATATAAAACATCTTGGGGTAGTCCTAACCAAGAAAGTAAAATACCTGTATGACAAGAACTTCAAGTCTTTGAAGAAGGAAATGGAGAGGCTATCAGAAGATGGAAAGATCTCCCATGCTCATGGATCAGTAGGATTAACATAGTAAAAATGGTCGTCTTACCAAAAGCAATCTACATTCAATGCAATTCCCATCAAAATTCAAACACAGTTCTTTACAGACCTTGAGAGAACACTATTCAACTTCATATGGGGAAAAAAAAACAGAATAGCTAAAAACAATCTTGTATAATAAAGGAACTTCTGGAGGTATCACTATCCCTGATCTCAAACTCTATTATAAAGCTATAATAATAAAAACAGCATGGTATTGGCATAAAAACAGACTTGTGGACAGATGGAATCAAATCGAAGACCCCTAAATAAATCCACACACTTATGGACACCTGATTTTTGATAAAGAAGTTAAAATTACACAATGGAAAAAAGAAAGTATCTTCAACAAATATTTGGCATAACTGGATGTTGGCATGTAGAGAAATGCAAATAGATTCATATCTATCGCCCTGTACAAAACTCAAGTCCAAATGGATCAAAGACTTCAACATAAATCCAGGTACACTGAACCTTAAAGAAGAGAAAGCTGGAAGTAGCCTTGAACACATTAGCATAGGAGACAACTTCCTGAATAGAATACCAGTAGCACAGACACTGAGATCCACAATAAATGGGGCTTTCGGGGGTGGAGCAATGTCCTTCCAGTAGAACCCATTCACGGTGGGCTTTTTCAAGGGCAGAGTCTGGACTAAGGCAACTCCAGGGGAGGGGTCTGCTGCTTGGCACCCTGAGGGCGGGGTCTGTAACAGGTGCAAGCTGGAGATTCTACACACTTTTCCCTGGAGACACCATGGTGTGCGCTCACTCGTAAGTGGACATTAGCTGTAAAGGAGATCTAATGCCCTCTTCTGGTCTCTGTGGCATCAGGGGCTCACATGGTGCATAAGCATGCACAGACAAAACACTAAGACACTAAAATAAAATTAAAATAAAAGAATTTCATCTAACTAAATTGGGAAAATTAAGACATGGATGAATTTCTAGATTCATATGACATGCCAAAATTAAACCAAGACGAAATAAATAACTTACTATTTCCACAACCAGCAAAGTGACTGAAGCAGAAATAGTCTCCCAACTAAGGAACTTCAGAGAACTAATACAATCACTACTTACATAAAGTACAATATATAAGATCTAAATATATAACATAGATTAATCCATGAAATGGAAAAGGAAGGTCCCTGAGCTCTTTTTATGAACCCAGCATTTTACCCTCATTCAAAACCAGATAAAGACACCAAGCACAGACACAGATTATCAGCAATCTCCTGATGAACAAAGACAGATACAAAAATTCTCAACAAAATACTTACAAACTCAATCTGATATCACATCCTAAAGATCCTTCATCGTGAACAGGTTGGCTTTACTTTAGAGATGCAGAGATGGTTTGTCATCAATCAAGAAATGGAAGTCGTCACATAAACAGACTCAAAGAAAATTATCATAATCATTTCAATAGAAACAGAAAAGGCTTTTGAGTCTTAGTGACCATGTCCCAGTCAGTAGGTGGGAGCCTAGCCAGTTTGGATGTTCACCTTCCTAGATATGGACGGAGGGGGAAGGACCTAGGACTTAACACAGGGCAGGGAACCAGGACTGCTCTGTGGACTGGAGAGGGAGGGGGAGAGGAGTGGGGGGAGGGGGAGAAGGGTGGGAGGAGGGGGAGGGAAATGGGAGGCTGGGAGGAGGTGGAAACTTGTTTTTTGTTTATGTTTTTTTTTCTTCTTTTCGCAATAAAAAAAAAAGAAAATTGCAATCTATTTGTAAAATGAAATCCTATATGTCAATAAAAAGAATGTACAGCAGAAATGTATATGAAAATGAACAAATTTCAAAAAAACATTATGCTAAATAAAATAAGCCAGACATAAAAAAAAAAGAAAAAAAAAAGAAAAGGCTTTTGAAAAAATCAAACATTCCCTCTCGATAAAAGCCATGGAGAGGCTAGGAATGGCGAGAGCATACATCAACATTATATAAATATATACAATACATTTATAGCAAACTCCACATTAAATAGAGAAAAACTACAAGTGTTCCCAATAATATTAGGAATGAAACAGGATAGTCCCTCTCTCCACTTCTATTTATTACAGTGCTTGATGTCTCAGCCTGAGCAGTATGTGAAAAAAATAAAGAGACAGAAATAGGAAAAAAAAAAAAGCAGGTCAAACCTTGCTTGTAGATGGTGCAAGACTCTGAAGACGGAACCAAAAAATTCTTAGTGCTGATAAACTTTGTCAGTCAAGTGGCAGGGTACAAAAATCAATACACAGAAGCTTTACCTCTCTTATGTGCCAACGACAAACATACAGACAAAGAAATCAGAAAAACAATCACATTCATGGTAACCACAAAAATGACAACCAGGATAAACCCAGCCAAGGAACAAAAGAGTCCTATAATGGAAACTTTAAACGCTGAAGAAATGAATGGACTGTGGAAGACTTTTCATTCTTAAGGACTGGAAGAATCAATAACATAAAAATGGCCATCCTATTAATGGTAGTCTGCAACTTCAATACAATTCCACTCAAAATTCATGTAGAAAAAACAATCTAAAAATGTATATAAACGCATGAAAGAACAGAGATAACCCAAAGCAATACTGAACAAACTAATTACAGTGGGAGATGTCATATACCTTCTTCCAGATACAATGTCTTTATTACTTCATCTACACGTCCTCTTGGACAAAACTAGATCCCTCTCCCCTTGGGAATTTCAGAAATCTAAACAGCTCTCTAGAAACGGTACTCAAAGAATAAAAACAGAGTTCGGTAAGAACAAGAATAAAGGACAGCCAGTGATTAAGGCCCAAAGAAGGCCGGACAAGCTGTCTTTCTCAAGTTAGCTTCTTTCCTCTTATCAGTTCCCCCATACTTTGGCTTCAGCACTTGAATAAACTGGCCCAGTCCCTCACCAGGGCAAAGCAGGAGAGCTGGTCCTGGTGGTTCAGGTGCAGGAGAGCGGGTGGGCTGATCGACTCAGCTACCATCCAGGCCCAGATCCAGGGTTTTGAATTAGTCCACCCCAACATCTACCCCATCTATGACCTGCACATGAAAGGGACCTGTCCTGCAGAACAAAGCTGCATGATCTCCATGACACAGAGCAATAACAAGGTATCTGGGAGGAGTCCCAGTGAAGATCCAGTATGATAGTGTAGCAGAAGCCAGAGGCCTTGAACCAATCCAGTGGCCATTGCAGTGAGCATTTGCAAGTAAAGCTGTTTGGGTAAAAGGTTACACTGTGTGACACACCATGACACACCACAGCTTCCAAGGCAAGATTTTTTTAAATTTTCTTCTAATTTTTTTGTTTTCTTTTGGGAGGGTGTTACAAAGGCAGAGAGTGGATACAGAGGGATAGGGAGATGAGTGGGCTTGGGGTGCATGATGTGAAATTCATAAAGACTCAATAAAAGTTTAAAAAATATCAGAAAGAGCTAAAAAATGGCTTAATGATACAACTCAGAAAGCTGGAAAAACATTTTAGATCAGACCATATCCAGGACAACTTGTTATAATATATAATAGTTTTGCTGTATGTATGTAGAATACTCCTTTTCCAAATGTTTTGTTGAGTCTTTTTCAGACTGTGCTCCTCAGGGACATTGTCCTGTAATCTCCTGTTTGGTTGCTGCTGTGTTTTTCCTGGTTTGGGCATCACAGTGACACTGGTTTCTTAGGAGTGATGTGGAAGAGCTCTTGCTGTCTCTGTCTTAACAGTTTAAGAAGAAGAGCCATCACAGTCAATAGCAAGGAACAACAAAAAGTAGAGCAGAAACTTATGAAGTTGAAATAAAGAAAACAACACACACAAAAATAAGGACTGTAAGAGCTGGTTCTTGAAGACAGACAAGATTGACAGACCCTTGTCTCAACTAATGAAAGAGAGAGGTGACCAAAATTGACACAGTTAGAAATGAACAGGGAAATATTAAAACAATCACCAAAAAAAGACAAATATCTAGGTTCAGCCAATCTACCAAAATTAAACCAAGAAGTCAACAATCCAGACAGACCCATAAAAATGGAGGAAATTGAAACAGTAATAAAAAGCCTTCCAACGAAAACAAGAGAAGTCCAGGGCAAGGTGGATTCACGGCGAATTTGAGCAGAGAAGACGTACAGTGACGATGGCAAAGACGAGGAAACAGTTGATAACACACACTGCAGGGGATGTGGGGAAGGGGCCCTCATTCCGTACTGGTGGGATCACAGACTGGTGCAGACACTACAGAAACCAGCGCAGGAGTTATCCCAGAGCTGAACCCACCACTGAGGCAGCTATAAACCCGCCTTGGCATATGGATATCCTACCCCACAGACAAGTATTTACTCACTGTGATGCTATTCGCAACAGCACTGGAAATGACCTAGATGTCCTCCGGCTATGAATGAGCACTGAAAAGATAGCACACATACACACTGGAGTACTACTCAGATGTAGAGGAAATGAGATCTGCAACTTTGCAGGTAAAGGGATGAAACCAGAGATCAGATGAAGTAGCCCAGACCCGGAAAGAAAAATGTTCACATGTTTTCTGTCACTGCGGGCTCCCAGATCCAGTTTTCAGATGTAGTACATAGTCTAGAATAGTTGCAGAAACTGGGAATGTAAAACAGGACCATGGGCAGGAAGGGGTGTTAGGATGCAGTAGAGAGACCAGCGGGAGGACGATATGAACAGGAAAACAGTAAAGAGGGTCTTTAAAGAGGGTGAGTGGGGAGCGGGAAGGAAAATAGTGAGCTACAATCGGGAAGGAGGGAGGTAAAATATTAGTATGGATGGCCGAAAGAGACACAGGAATCATACTATTAACTACTTACCGTAAAACAAAGGTCTATAACATGTAATTCAGGGTATAAATACATATAAAAAGTTTTAATGAACTTTTCTCATCTGAGCTGATAGCTTTTTCTTCAAGAATCAAAGACCACCTAACAAAATCTCCAACAGAAGACATGAGAATCCCCCTTGAGTTGACCTAGGCTGCCTGAGAGATGCTCCTGCATATGGCCTATTGTTGCCCTTCACTACCCCCGTTGTGGTAGAAGGTAAGTCCCTATCTATGGCTAAAGACATCATGCACTTTAGAAACAGGATCCAGAGACCCCTGAACTGGATGATCTGAATGAACCTTCCCTGAGGACTGGCTTTCATGGTACCAGAAAGTACCATGTACTTTCGGAAGAGAGGGGCTACAAAAAGTCCTAATCAGCTGTGATGCCCATGAACCACACCAATGACCAGCATGACAAGACAACCCTTTGGATGCAGTAGTGGCACACATACCCTGGCAGTAACCAATGGTCTCTAGTTGGACTTAAGACCCGCTCAACAAGAGTAAGACCATGCCTGGTACTGGAACCCTAGCTAACTACTCAGTGCCAGTGAAGTGGTGGTTATTGGAGGAGAATCTACAACCACTAATTTACTAACCCAGCATAATGCCTAATATCAGTGCATAAACATTGGCCCTTATGCTCACAGGTAAGTGTAGTCGTCACCCCTCGTTAGGGAAACTTCTTGTAACAGATGGAGATGACTACAGAACACCACAACCAAGATGTGAGTTGTGGAGTCCAGCCCAATGGTTACCACTACAAAACACTCCCACATCTAAAGTTCAAGGGACACTGTAGAACAGGAGGCAGAAAGGTTGTAAGAACCAGAGGATCAGTGACTTTGTGTGAGAGTCTAGTTATACCAGATTCATAGCTATACCCACAAAAATCTTACCAGCATGGCCACCCAAACTGCATGGGAGAAAGCCCGTGAAGCCTCAATCCTACACAAAGACCTATGGGAACGGAGGAAAGCCAGGAGCGGGAGAGATGACATTCCTCCATGGAACAGCACACCAATTGGCTGTCCAGTGCCTAATGGTCATCCATGATAACATACATACAAGTAACAGGTTATATTTAGGAATATATATGGAAACACACATGCATGCACACACACATATGCATGTAATAACAACTGGTAAAAAAAGAGGCCATGAATTTGAAAGCGGGGGCAAAGGGTATGTTAGGGTCTAGAGGGATAAAAGGGAAGGCAGAAATATGATTAAAACACAATCTCAAAAATAAACAGCAAAGCCGGGCGGTGGTGGTGCACGCCTTTAATCCCAGCACTCAGGAGGCAGAGGCAGGCGGATCTCTGTGAGTTCGAGACCAGCCTGGTCTACAAGAGCTAGTTCCAGGACAGGCTCCAAAACCACAGAGAAACCCTGTCTCAAAAAACCAAAAAAAAATAAAAAATAAAAAAAAAATAAAAATAAACAGCAAAAAGGGAAAACCTAAAATACATGGAATTCTGTATATATATATATTTACGTATGCACATTAATTTTAATGAACTTTTCTCTTCTGGGCTGCCAATGCTCCCTCTTAGAGCAAAATACCACCTAATAAAACTCCTAATACAAGACATGAGAAGTCCTCCTTTTAGCTGATAGTCATGGTTGTTCAAGAGACTCCCAAAACATATGGCCTACTGCCATTGCCCTTGATTGCCACTGTGGGGTGGAAGCAAGTTCCTACTGCTGAAAACATTATGGCCTTCAAAAACGGCACAGAGACCCCTGAGCTTGAATTTACCTGCATGCCTGCTCTTTGACAATTAGCTTTCATGGTGCCAGAAAGCACTATAAACCCTTCTAAAGGAGGGAGGCAGTCAAAAGTCCTACCCAGATATGATGCCCATGAACCACATCAATGACAGCATGGCACAATAACCCCACAGCAGCAGTTGAGGCACACACACCTTGGTAGTAACCAACAGCTCTCTAACTAGACTTAAGTCTGGTCAACAAGAGAGAAAACATGCCTGTTACTGGCAACCCAGCCCATTACCCAGGGCTAGTGCAGTCATGGGTCTTGGAGAAGAACCTACAACCACCACTTTACTAAAGCAGCACAGTCCTTAACAACAATCTAGCAACATTTGTCCTTCCACCCACAGACAGCTGTAGTCTTCACTCCTCATGAAGGAAACTCTCTTTGCAACAGATGGAGACCACTACAGAAAACTGCAACCAATCGAAATATAGTCATGATCTCAGTACCAATGGATGTGTTACTAAAACACTCCAGCATCTAAAGGTCAGGGAACATTGTGGAATAGGGTGAGGAAAGATTGTAAGAGTCAGAGGATCAGGGAGTTTGTTCTGAGATTGTATTTCTAGTAATAACAGAAGCTACACCCATAAATTCTCATCAACGTGACTGTCTAAACATGAGCTGAACAAGGACAACAACAGACATGCCAACAAGGATGTGGGGAAGTTCAAAGGCTTTAACCACACAGAAAGAACTACAAGCAACTAAGACATGTTGGGAGCAGGAAAACATTCTTCCAGGGAAGAGCATACCCAACTGATAACCCAACACCAGTCAGCCCTGAAAACATACTTAAAGTAACATTATACAGACAGAGTGGGTTGGTAGAAACATGCATATACATATGCAATGACAAGTATTAAAAAAGAGGCCATTAATTTGAAAGAGGACAAGGAGGAGTATTTAGAGAAAAGGTAGAAATATTATAAAATTTATAAAAATATTTTATATAAAATATGTTTTATATTAAAATATATCAAAAATTTTAAAAGGCTTTAAGGGGGCATGGCTTTAAGAGGGTTTCTCCTTTAAATAGTTAGAAAGAGGAACACTGAGGTTTCATAATACCTTTTTAAAAATTATCTGTTTCTTTTTTGAAAAAGGATGTTTAAGGAGAAATATGGCCATACTACCTATTTATTTTTTGATGTTAAATAACCAACTTCTACAAACCAAGTATGCAAGTAATCATCTGCAGCAGCTACAGACATGGGGTGCAGGGTGCAGCAGCTACAGACATGGGGTGCAGGGTGCAGCAGCTATAGACATGGGCTATGGGGTACAGGGTGTAGCAGCTACAGATATGGGGTGCGGGGTACAGCAGCTACAGACATGGGGTACAGGGTGCAGCAGCTACAGACATGGGGTACACAGTGCATCAGCTACAGACATGGGGTGCAGGGTGCAGCAGCCACAGACATGGGGTGCAGGGTATACAGCTATCACTTTCTTCATGGGAACACTCTCATTGGGGCTGGTTTGTAACTACAGCATAATGTCCCTCAGTTGAATGACATATCAATAATCACCTGCTAGCTTAGTACTCGTTTGTCTCCCTTTACTGATTTGGATTTTACCACTGCTAGTCTAGTAACATCTTCTCAATGTAACTTTCCTGCTACTACTGTATTTTTCATCTTTAATCCATTTCTGACTCAGTGGGTTTAACATGGGACACCAGCTAATTTTGCTGACAGAAAAGAAAAACTAATTCCTCCTTATCACTCCCAGTGATTGCAACCTGTCCTTAGACGATGTTCCCAGCCTGTTTGATGATTTTCTACTACTGCCTAATTCACACACCGAGGGTTCCTGCAGCCTAAGGAACTGTGCATGCTAAGCAAGACTCTCCCCTGAGCCCCAGCCCTTGGCTCTTGTCAGAACTCATCACTGCCCCATCCTCTACATATTTCATTTGTGTACGCATTCTGTTCAAATGTTTATGACGACTCTTTGTCACTGTGCCTCATTTTACCATTTCATTCAAGCAGAGATTGAGAGAAATTATTATTAATCCTTTGTATAATCCCCCGTAGTGAACACAATGCTTTAAATAAAAGTAATATTTGATACTGTATTGGCAGGTTTTATGTCAGCTTAACAAGCTAGAGTCATTGGTTGAGGGAGCCTCAATTGAGAAAATACCTCCATAGGATCTGGCTGTAGACAAGCCTGGAGGGCATTTTCTTAATTAGTGATTGATGGGGGAGGACCCAGTCCACTGTGAGTGGTACCATCCCTGGGCTGGTGATCCTGGGTTCTATAAGAAAGCAGGTTGAGCAACCCAGTAAGCAGCCCTTCCATAGCCTCTGCATCAGCTCCCGCCTCCAGGTTTCTGCCCTGATTGCCTTCTATGATAAACAATGATGTGGGAGTGTAAGCCAAATAAACCCTTTCCTCCCTAACTTGCTTTTGGTCATGGTGTTTCATCCCAGCAGTGGTAACCTGACTAAGACAGATAAATATTAGTGATTAACTAGACAGAAATATCATACTAAATTTCCCCAGTTACCACCTAAGCAGAGTCCAAAATAGCATACATTTTTTTATTTCTCTTTGGGTGCCTAATTTGATTATACCTTCGACCTGAAGGGGTGGGTGGGGGCACAAGGTGGTATTACCTTAGGCATCCAGTGACATTGTAGAATATATCAAAATCCAGCAAGCCATTTGCTTTGGGGTAGTCTCCTTCGGGCCACCCCGAGAAGGGGATGACGACACTCTCTGTCAGGGTGAGCAAGGCTTCTGTTATCATGAGGTGCTTGAGCTTGTCATTAGAGGACAAGTTCCAGAGCAGACCTAGGAAAACAGCAACAATGAGAACAGTGCTCAACACTCAAGACCAGGCCGCCAGCTTCAGGACTATGAATGGGTACTTAAAGCAGGGAGCAGGGTGTTGACCTGTTTGGATGCTAACAGAAATGGATTCCTAAGATGATTATCGTGAAATATGCAAAATCATGCAGGTTCAAATTAACCAGGAGTGCTAATGGAATAGTGTGAATTTGAAACATCCCCACAGGATCATGTTTTGAAGCTCACCTCCCATTTCGGGAGGCTGGCTGAAGGAAGTAGGTCACTGGGGCAGGTCATTAGTGGATTATTATCTCTTGCTCCTTCCTTGCTCTGTGTTTTCCACCATGTGAAGAAGCAGCTCCATGACTCCATTCCCATCACGATGGACTATAACTCTTGACGCTCTGAGCCCAAATAAACTCCCTTAAGTTACTTTTGTTTGCCATATAAGAAAAGTAACCAATGCATACTGAAGCTTTTATTGCTATTTATTTTACAGAGCCTACCACCAAGCTGACCTCACTGTGTGATAACATACTCTGGGTTCACAACACGGAGCTGAGAAATAGCTGTCCTGTAACTACTATTTCAATGGTTTAAAGGATTTTTTTCTTTCCATGAAACAGAGAGGGTCAAGCAATGTTCCTAACGGCTGCTCCTCACTATCTGTGAACTTGACCCACTATTTTCTGCCCCATTCAGGGAAGGAGTACCTGCAGAATGTTCTATTCCACTGCGGTAGCTGATCAACACTCCAGGTAATGCCTGCGACTGCTCTCAGGGATGGGATCTGTGCCCTTTGCTAAATGCCCTTTATTCGTCTTTTAGAGCTCAGCAGTGGGAGACGAAGAGCACTGCATCTTATCTCTCCACAGGTTATAGTCAACTGCGATTTTCACTTTCCCCTCGATGCTATTATTGAAGGGAAAGGTTGGCTAGTCAACCAGAAAAAAATTAAAATAATAAAATACCAGGTTATTCAGCGCATTTACACATAGAAACTGGGACTTGGTGCTGAAAGACAACAGAAAATCACATATACAAGTAAGATTTTAAAAAATGTAGCTCTGATACCCAAATACTTCTCCATGGGAGAACTCCACTGTTTGCTGTGACAATGGTTCTGCCCATGTGTAACACTGTGTCATTCTTTTGTTCCCCAACAGTTTGCTCCAACTCACTACCATCCAGGAAAAGGCACAGGGAGGCCCGAAAAGAGAAGGGTGATTCTTCCTTTCCTAGCTTACCCTCCTCCATCCTCCCAGTAAGTAATTCCTACTTCTTAAATGCACTGCACGGAAAGCACAGATAGACAGGGTATCTACTTTATGATAGGTAGTACCATCTCCTTTGATTTTAATGACTGAATTAATGGTCTATGTAGTTAAAGCTTTATAATTATTTGATATGATGTATCCAATCAATTAAAATACATTAGGCCTAAGGTTTCAGGCTTAAACAGTTTCCTTTGGTTGTGTATAATAGCTAATCTTTGAAACAGCAACCAGATATTCACGCAGCCTACACATAGCTTCCATTAGAAATGGTCACGGTAGGACTGATGTCTGCTGAGAACAGGATTTCTGGACTGCAGGAAGTCTTTTCCTGATCAAACTAGTATGTGGGGTTAGTCGGGAGCAGTGTCTCAGCCGTGGGTGCTGCAATACAATGGCTCCGTCCCTCTCACTTCATCTTAAGAGGCCCTGGAAGGGGGACAGAGAGAATAAAACTCAGAAGGTAGTTGGAGACAATGTAAAGGCAGGCCTGACGTTGAGTTTTGGTTACTAAGCTACGAAAGAAAAGAGGAGAGAAACAGGAGAGAAAGTGAGAGAGAAGGGCGGGGTGGCGGGGGAGCACAGATGAACCGGACTTCCTTGAGTTCAAAATAAGCAAACAAATCAACAAGCTTCTCTGCTTGAAAATCTCACACACAATGAAGTTTCCTCTTCCTACAAAGAACCACACAAAGCACTCATCTTACATAAAAACCAAAGAGGATTACTTTCAACAAGGGAACGGAATTTTCCTTTAACAGTCAATATACATTCTTTCTAGCTTGACATGCTACATTATTTCTACAGACATATATAATTTAGGAAGTCTTGGTGTAATTAAAAAATTAATGTAGGATAATGCATCACTAGGTCAGGGCCACCAAATTTCTGGATGACATGACACCAGAGAAAAGTGTTCTTTGGAGATACAGTTATGCACAGACCCGTCCGGACATGCTCAAACAAACTCAGCAATCAACTAGAAACAGGGTAAGTACTTAGCACAAAGCTTAAAGATGTTCGGGCCACTATACACAGGGATGCTTGCTGCAGTCACTGAAGAAAGGCTGAATTAAATGGATGAACACCCTCTGTGGGTACAGGAGGCAAAGCCAGAATCACCAGCTGAAAATTTAAGGAGAAAAATTTTGGGGGACCACTCTGCAGAAACCAGAAAGACCCACTTAAAAGATCCAGCTTTAGAACTTAGGTCGGTAAAAAATTAGCTCACTTCTTCCTGAAATGTTAAGAAGGATTTTTATCCCTTGGTTATTGTTAGACTGGAAGTTTGTGAAGAGGACAGACCTGAATCTGGGCCACATTCCAGATTTACTGCACCAGAATCTCAAAATGGATTACAGGAATTCATGTTCTCAATGTAAGTTCCTGGGGGCGCACATCTATATTAAACATTCTATGAGACTGATTAAGATTTCAGTGATGGTGGTGAGTTGGGAGCCAAATTATCTCGAGTAATCTTTAGTCCCTATAATAGCCTGTTATTAACTATTGCAGATGGCCTAAAACCCCAGAGGCTTAGTTAAAATCCTTCTGGAGTATACAAATAGACCCCAGCTTCTACCAACTGAAAAGACTAAAATGCCATCAGATAGTATCTAAGATTTCCACAGATTTCTTCACTTAGCTTTAACCTACCTACCTGATGTTTGCACCAATGTGTTTAATTAATAGCTTCATATATGGCATATTGTTCTGTTATTATCAAAGGTCCATGAAATCATTACCACATTGGAGCATTTGAGTAACATAAATCTGGGTCCCAGGACATGTCAGAGAAAACTTCCTTTGGGAGGGAGCCATTCTTTTGTGTAGATAACTAAGAAAATTTTTCTAGCTGGGCTGTGCTGGTGCACACCTTTAATTCCAGTACTCTGGAGGCAGAGGCAGGGAAATCTCTGATTCAAGGCCAGTCTGGTCTATAAAGTGAGTTCCAGGACAGCTAGGGCTACACAGAGAAACCTTGTCTTGGGAAACAAAACAAAAACAAAAAGAAGAAAGGAAGAGAGGGAGGGAGAGAAAGGAAGAGAGAGGGAGGGAGGGAGGGAGGGAGGAAGGAAGGAAGGAAGGAAGGAAGAAGGGAGCATTTCTTGCTGGATCTGATGGCACTTGCTTATAATCCTAACACTGATAAGAATGTGGCAAACATTTAAGGCCCAGGCAGGGCTACCTGTCACACCTACAGAAACAACATGCATCCTTAAAACCCCCAAAATTCTGTCACTAGGAAACCAATGACCTAATAAGAGCAGGGCCAATAAAGGGAAGACTCACATCCAAGTTTTACTATGTAGCTGTGTCTATGTTAGAGCAACAGTTTCTTCCTGAGGCCTAGAAAGCACTTATTTAGTTGTTCTAGAGCCAAAGGAAATAATTTATTTTTATTTTTATTTTATTTTATTTTTTCGAGACAGGGTTTCTCTGTGGTTTTGGAGCCTGTCCTGGAACTAGCTCTTGTAGACCAGGCTGGTCTCGAACTCACAGAGATCCGCCTGCCTCTGCCTCCCGAGTGCTGGGATTAAAGGCGTGCGCCACCACCGCCCAATCTGTATCAAACGCCAAAGTTCACTTCAATTAATACCTAATTAAATGCCCTCCTGTAGGGAGGTCTGGCCTGCACTGCACCATTAGCCGTGCAGGTACCCTCTAATGCCTGGATGGTTTCTATAGCACCAGCATCACAGAATGCACTTTGACTTTAGCCTTCTTCCATCTGCACAAGAAAAGGATGGTTTAATGGATTATTTTCCTTGTCCAGTTTTCCCTGCTACTATGTTTCCTAACCCAATCACTGATTTTCAGGTTTCCTTTATGTGACCAGGAGCTGCTCCCACCTCCTCCTTTCCTAGTCACGGCCACTTTGCCGAGAATAACTGTCATTCTCCTTCAAAACTCCACTAAGACCCTTACTTCCCTTTAAAGGTCCACAATGAGACAGCCTCCTCCCAAGAGTCTTCTCTGACCATGAAGAGAATATGCTTGATTTTCCTAAAGTTCATTGCTGCCTGAAGAAATGCTGGGTTCTGAAAGGAAAGTTTGGTCTTTTAGCACACAGAGTCTCTGCTCTAGTTGAGTAGATGGAGAAACCAAACAGTTCCCCAGTTCCAGGCACAGTGCCCAACATTGAAGGTGTACTCTGAATGCGGGCTGAACGAAAGCATCACTGCTGCGTTCTGCAGATATTTTCATGGAGGTGACGGATGTGAGTGGCATCCTATAGGGGACATGCTGCATGTCTTTAAGTAGGGTATATTGGTAAAATTTTATAGAAAAAAATGAAGAGATTTGTCAAGCATGAACAGGGTGTAGGTTCAAGCCCTGATAGTAAGAAAAAAAAAAGGATTTGCCAGAACACTGGTAACTATTATTATTAATTCTTAAAACCTTTTGATAACTTTATTCTTTGAGCCACAGAATCTTTAACAGAATAACTGAGGTTTAATGCCTCACAATAGCTCAAAATCTAAAATCTTCTAGGTGATAACTACATTTCAAAATCTCTTGAGTTATAAAGGCTGCAGTAAGCAGAGTGCAGATAAGAGAAAGACAGGAGGGCTGGAGAGATGGCTCAGTGGTTAAGAGCATTGCCTGCTCTTCCAAAGGTACTGAGTTCAATTCCCAGCAACCACATGGTGGCTTACAACCATCTTTAAAGAGGTCTGGTGCCCTCTTCTGGCCTGCAGACATGCACACAGACAGAATATTATATACACAATAAATAAATAATAAAAAAAAAAAAGAGAAAGACAGGAAAAATGGCTCTTTGCATTTTGAGCAATTAGAACAGTGAACATTTCTATACCTCTCCATGGCACTCCTCTCACAGATCCAGAAAGCAGATTGTTGCATAAACACTGGGTGGACATGCTTCTCATTTTCCTTTAGAAAGTTTGAGGTACCTGGGGTAACATCCCATCCCCACGCATTCTCAAACCAGAGCTGCTGAGGAGTGAAGTTGAGTAGAATTTCCACACAGTCAATCTTGTCAACTGCTTTAAAAACATTTAGTCATAGGTGTACAGAGTTTCTAATGAAAATATTAAGCAAAAGCTTCATAATACTTTCTCCTTCAGAAGAAAGGAGCTCTGGTCTGGATATAGGCCACAGTAGCGTGGATCAATGACCCTATTCATCACGTGCTATGGGAAACCTAAGAAAAACACACGACAGAAAGCACCTGGCTGGGCACTGCCTTGCTGGGCTCTTACTGGCTAGCAGGAAATACCTGTTATTTGCTTTTTTGTCTCCAAGTCTCTGGTTTGCTTCAGCACCTGGAGTAGGCGAGGTACTCCATTCAGCTCAGCTACCTCCAACTTGTTGTCATTGTCTTCAAAAACCAAGTTCCTCAAGGCCCCACACACAGCCCGCTGGACATCTTCATTCTGGACTTTGAGCAGCTGCAGCAGCTTAGGGATGCCTCGGAGCTGATTAACCTAGGGATGAATAAATGGATATATCCCTCTTAGGAATTTCGACATTCAATATCTTAGGGACAGATGTTCGCTGATTCTAATTCTTATTAGTCAACAACTATATGTAGCCCAATATGAGACTCGTATCGTACCTGTCCGATAGGATAATCTGTCAGCGAGCTTGAAGAAGAATGGTTAAGTAACAAAGGATAGGTAAAGGGCTAAGTAGAGAGAAAAGCATTTGTTACTGAAGACTGGAAAGCAATAAACACAGGATAACCTCAGATATGGAGACGAGAAGAGTTGGATGAAAGAATGCAAAATTTCACAAATTACATGAGTACATTTTTCCAGAATAAAGTTTTATACTTGATGAAAATGAATAGGAATTACCATCAATAGTAGAAAAAATGCTTTTATTACGGCAATGTTAGCAGCCTTGAAACCTACCTCCAAACCTAAGTTACCATCAACTGCTTAGAGAACTTAAAGGAATGACATAAGCTACGTGAGAATTTTAAGTAAAAATTTTATACCCTTTAATGTGTTATTTAAAAACATTTCTTCTACCTATACATGCAAAGAGGAACATGCTGGCTACTAAGAAGAGAGCCCCAGCTAGGAAGGGAAGAGCAAAACAGACCACACAGCTGAGTATGCTAGTGCACACCTTAGTGCACGACAGCATTGTTGTAATACGAGCGGCGGGGCTGCGTCCCCAGCACCCCGGCCGCCTGGCTAGCTTATGCCCCGAAATAATTACACGGACACTGTATTCTTTTAAACACTGCTTGGCCCTTTAGCTCTAGCCCTTACTGGCTAATTCTGATATCCCGATCAACCCATCTCTAATAATCTGTGAGCACCGGTCTTACCGGGAAGATTCTTGCCTACGTCCATCCTGGGTTGGAGCTTCATCGCGTGTGTCTGCCCGGGAGCGGGGCATGGCGTCTCTGCTCCAGAGAGCAGCTGCCGAGTCTGAGCTCACTTCCTCTTCCTCCCAGCATTCTGTTCTGCTTACTCCACCCACCTATGTTCTAACCTATGAGGGCCAGCCAAGCAGTTTCTTTATTTTTTTAACCAATGACCTTCCTCCATCACAGCATGTACCCAGAACACGTGTGCCTCACTAGTGCACACCTTAGTGCACTACAGCACACCTGGAACACGTGTGCCTCACTAGTGGAAGCAGAAGGCTAGCAAGCTACAAAATGAGACCCGGTCTCAAAACAAAACAAAACCAAGAACAACAAAGATAAAATGGAAATAAATGAATTAGATTCATAGATCATGGCAGATGAAAAAAGCTGCACAGTGAACAATGTCAACTGGAGCAGTAATTTGGTATTTTAGGCTGCAAATACCATAAGAGAAATCAAAAGGCAGACGCGTCATCTGGACGGCCGGCTTGTGGTCTGACAGAGTCCTCATCACTGCCTCCATTGACATCTGACGGTTAAATGTTCAAGTTGGCCACGGGGTTTAGTGCAGATCGTGCTCATTTGCATCATCCCAATGTAGATGCTCTTAGGAAGCCAGCTTTCATGACTGACCCTGGGTTTTGCTATCATATGAGGCACACAGGTACCTGAACGGCCAGTTCTCCCACAACAATCCACCAAGATGTCATTGTCATTCTTAGCGTCTTTGTCTCAAACACAAGGCACTCAAGTGTCAAAGAAACATCACTAGAGTTTTAATCACACGTTGATAGTGGAAGAGTTCAATACCCCACTCTCGCCAATACACATGTCATTCAGACAAAACCTAAACAGAAATGCTGGAGCTAGCTGACTTTATAAACCAAATGAACCTAATAGATATTTACAGAACAGTTCACCCAAACATAAAAGAATAAATATACCTTCTTCTCAGCACTTTATGGAACTTTCTCCAAAACTGACGACATACACATACAAAAAAAAAAAGTTGAAATAACACCCTGCGTCAAATCTGACCAGCACAGATTTAAGCTGGATATCAACAACAACAGAAAGAATAAACTCATTAAAACTGAACACCTCAATACTGAAAGAAAATAGGTCAAGGTAGAAATTAAGGAAAAAATTAGAAACATTTTAAGAATTGCATGAAAATGCATATAAAACATACCCAAACTTATGGGACAAAATGAAAGCAGTTCTAATCTAAGAGGAAAGTTCATAGCATTAAGTGCCTACATAAAAAAATGGAGAGTTCTCATATTAGTAAGCAAAACTCTAGAAATAACAGACAAAAGGAGTGGAAGGCAAGAAATAATCTCAGGAGGACTGAAATCAATAAAATAGGAACAAACAAACAAAATACAGAGGATCAATGAAACAAGGGACTGGTTTTTTGAGAAAATCAATTGAGATTGACAAACCCTTAGCCAAACTAACTAAAAGGCAGAGAGAGAAGATCCAAGTTAACAAAGTTGGAGACAAAGAGCAGGGCATTAACAACAGACAGGGAGGAAACCAGAGATCCAAGGACATATGTTAAAGGCCTGTACTCCTAATAGAAAAATCAAATAGAAATGGACAGTTTTCCTGATTTATATCACTTACCAAAGTTACAGTAATATCAGATAAGCAATTTTAACAGTTCTATACCTCCCAGTGAAATAAAGCAGTAAAAAGTTTTCCAACCAAAACAAACAAACAAACAAAACAAACAATCCCAGGGCCAGATGGTTTTAGTAAAGAATTCTACCAAACTTTCAAGGAAGAATTAAAGCCAATACTTCTCTAAATTAGTCTACAAAATATAAAGAATATACAAAGAATTCTATAAAACTCTACAGAATGGACATTGCCCAATTCATTTTATGAGTCCACAGTTACTCTGATTACTCAACCACATAAAGACTCAAAAAAAAAAAAAGAAAGATAATTACAGAGCGATTTCCCTTATGAATACAGGCACAAAAATTCTCAATAAAATATTTGCAAACCGAATCTAAGAACACATCAAAAAGATCATAAATTGATAAGTGTAACCCACGATATAAACAAAGAAAAAAATGACCATCTCATTAGGTGCAAAAAAAGGCATAAGAAAAAATGAAACACTCCTTCATGATGAAAGTCCTGGATAGATTAGGGATACAAGGGCCATAGCTAAACATAATAAAGGCAATTTATAAAAAGCCCATAGATGTAAGTAGTGAGAAACTTGAAGAATTTCCACTAAAATCAGGAACAAAACAAGTTTGTGCACTCTCTCCATACCTTGTCAGTATAGTACTTGAAGTTCTAGTTTTATTGCTAGAGCCATAAAAGAACTGAAGGAGATCAAGGTGATATAAAGTAGAAAGGAAGAAATTAACGTATTTTATTTTCAGATAATGATAGTATACAGAAGTGGCCCTAAAAATTCCACTGGGAAACTCCTACAGCTGATAAACACTTCGGGCAAAGTAGCTGGATACAAAATTAACACACAAAATTCAGTAGCTCTCCTCCCATATAACAATAACAAACATAATGAGAAAGAAATCAGGAAACACCTTCCATAATAACCTTAAAAATATAAATATCTTGAGGGTAACTCTAACCAAGCAAGAGAAAAGTCTTGTATGATAAATATTTTAAGACACTGAAGAAAGAAATTGAAAAAGACTTCAGAAAACGGAAAGATCTCCCATGCTCATGGACCAGTAGACTTTATATAGTAAAAATGGTCATGCTACCAAAAGCAATGTAAAGATTCATTGAAATCCCCCTCAAAATTCCAAAGCATTTTTTCATAGAACTTAAAAGGACAATTTTCAGCTTCATGTGGAAACACAAAAAGGCCAGGTTGGCTAAAATAATTCTGAAAAATGAAAGAACTGCTGGAATTTTCACATGCCCAATCTCAAATTTTACTGCACAGTTACAGTGATAAAAACAGCATGATACTGGCAAAGAAACAGACATGTTGATGAACTCAATTGTACTGAAGACCCAAAAATAAGTCCACATACCTATGGACACCTGATGTTTGATAAAGAAGCCATAGATACACCCTGGGAAAAAAGACACCATCTTCAAAAACTAGTGCTGGTCAAACTGGATGGCTGCACACAGAAGACTCCAAATAGATCAATACTTATCACCCTGCACAAAGTTCAACTCCAAACGGATCAAAGATCTCAACTTAAGACCACATACACTGAATTGGATAGAAGAGAAACTGAGGAATAGTCTTGAACGCATGGCACAGGAAAAGACTTTCTGCACAGAACACCATCAGCACAGGTACTAAGCACAACAATTAACAAATAGGAACTCATGACGCACAGAAAAGCTTCTGTAAAGCAATGGACACTATCATTTTAACAAATGGCAGGCTACCAAATGGGAAAAGATTTGTACTACATATATATTGCAATGAGTCTTTCTCCGTCCTGACAGCCAGCTCCCAAATATATATTAATGTCACTTATGTGTGAGTGCTGGCTGTTAATTCTTCAATAAGCAGGCTGTAATTCCTATAACCACAGAGGTTAGGTATAGATTAAGGGACTAGGGATGGATCTCCCTAGGAGTAGGAAATAGAATAGATATAGATGGATGGGTGTGGGTGGTTACTGGAACAGGAGGATCAAATAGGATAGGGGAGGGAGGAGGGGGAGAAAGAGAATATGGAGAGAGAAAGCTAAAACTAAGTGCCATTTTAGGGGTCGTATGAAAACCTAACAAGTAGAAGCTTCCTAAAATATATACATAAAGTCATCCTAAATGAAACTGCCAAATAACAGGGAGACAGAGCTCCAACTGGACGTCTCTCATCACCACATGAAGCTTCCAGTGCCAAGAGTGGGTTACATCTCATTGTATTTGTCTTAGCAAGGCTTACTATTGCTGTGATGAAGCCCCACAAACAAAAGCAAGTTGGGGAAGAAAGGGCTTATTTCACCCACAGTTCCATATAACAGTCCACAATCAAAGGTGGGGAGGGCAAGAACTCAAGCAGGACAGGAACTGGAGGCAGGAGCTGATTCAGAGGCCAAGGAGGGGTGCTGCTTACTGACGTGCTTACTATAGTTTGCTCAGCCTGCTTTCCTATGGTACCACCATAACCCAGGACTATGGTACCACCCACAGAGAGCTGGGCCCACTGACATTAATTAAGAAAATGCCCTAGAGGCTTGCCTACAACCTGATCCTATGAAAATGTTTTCTCAACTGAGGTCCCCTCCTCTCAATGACTGTAGCTGTGTCAACTGACATAAAACTATTCAGCACAGCGTTCCTGGCCAAAGGGATCCTGCGAGAATGCTCTAACAACCCAGGCTATGGAAATGCATATTTACTGCTCTCCACAAATTGACAGTGAGGTCCTATCGCTGAGGACAACACCTACACAACTCACTAAACACGGGGAAGTCGGGGTACCTACCTAGAACCTTCACCCCTACTGAGTAGCCTTTATGATACTGGGAGGTACCGCGCACACTACCAGAGAGAAAGGTAAACCAGTCCAGCCACAAACCCTGCGATCTATATTATATGCTGGCATGATAGTGGGCCAAAGCTTGTGGGGGTAACCAACCAAGACCTGATTTGATTTAAGGCCAAGAACCTGAGACTAGATAGTCCAGGGACCTAGAGGAAAATCAAAAACTACTGTTCTGCTAAAGGAACACAGCAATAAAATTGAGTCCTAATGACATTCTACTATACTAATAGATCAGTACAGCTTACGATCTCCCTAAATTACCTATGTCGGCAAGAATGAGCTTGGTTTCTGATCTCCCTGTCTTCGCCCTAGTGCTAGGATTAAAGTGTGCGCCAGCACTCCTGACTTGTACAGTGTTGGGCTGCGTGTGCATTAGAAGCACAGTACTGGGTTTGCTGTGCAGGGTCAACACACCACCAATGGCTTGCTGGATTTGACACGGGGCTTAGTGGATACTCACTCTTTTCCGGGCTTCGGACTTTTGGAAGCTCTCATGCTGTATAAACGTAGCTGCGGCAGAAATCCTGGGCAGTGGTACGCGGTCTGCGTCGAGCATATTCACAGCTCTCTCCAAGGTCATCTCCACGTCTGCATTCCTAAACGAAGAGCCGCAGATTTGGTGAGAAAGCTAACCGTGCCCTCTGAGTGTCCAGAAGGGACTTAACTAGAATCAGCAACAGCTGCAACATCTGCACTCTAACTTCTCCTTCGCCTAAGAAACGTCAGCACCGGAAAGCAGAGGGTATCAGGAACTAGTGGCGGAATTTCTCTACTTCTCCTTAGACTGGTCTCTGGGATGTTGCAGAAGAGAGAGACAAAGAGATGCAACTCTCTAAGATAAATAGGATGATAGTTATATAAAAAAAAAATGTCCTGGTCCCCTTCTCTCCGCCACGGTAACGGAGTTATCTGGGGCTTGATGTGCAATCTCTCCTTTATTAATGGCATGTGAGGTGATGTCATGTCGTTGGGCAGAGAGAGGCTCCTTTATTGAAGACATGACTTACGAAACAGCAACCCCGACTGACTCACAGAGCAACACTTTGCTCTCCTTTTAATTCCTGCTGGGAAGACAGGCTAAGAGGGACATGGCTGCATCTAATTCATTCCAAGTAAAACAAACACCAAAGACATCCCGGGAGGTTGTTTTCTAACATCTGCTAGTTTATAAGTTCAATGCAGAGGTGAGGCAGTGACCACAGTGAGCAGTGCAGGGCAGGTCACAAGGTGACCACAGTGAGCAGTGTCCCTGTGTGCTGGGGGTGTGCAGAGGTGAGGCAGTGACCACAGTGAGCAGCGTAGGGCAGGTCACAAGGTGACCACTGTGAGCAGTGTCCCTGTGTGCTGGGGGTGTGCTGAGGTGAGGCAGTGACCATGGTGAGCAGTGTGGGGTAGGTCACGAGGTGTCCACTGCGAGTGGTGTCTGTGTAGAGGTGAGTGTGCAGAGGTGAAGCAATGTAATATATTTTCTGTAATATATTTTTATACATAGAAGTTCAGAATATGCCACCTCAAAGTATAAAGTTCTGGCTGCTGTTTATGTCTGGCTGAGCGGCATATCATGAGTATAAAGGTATTTAAAGAAAAGCAGAACACTGCTGGCCTCTATATTGAGAATTATATAATGACCTCATATTTGAAAATATACTTCAGGAGACAATTATAATCAGTTTAAGAAAAAGGGGAGGGCAGGCCAGAGCTAGGGTTCAGCCTGTCATGCACACAGCCCTGTGTTCAATCCCCATTACCAGTGTGGTAGCACAAACCTATAATCCCCAGTACTTGGGAGGTAGAGGCAGAAGGAGCAGAAGTTCCAGGCCAGTTGGGCTACCCAAATGACACTTCTGGAGGCCCAAAGAATGTGACCTGATCGATGGGTAGGGAGCTAGGTGGGAGATCAGAAAGAACAGCTGTTCCCTGGCTCCTGTCTTCTAAACCAGAAACTCAAAAAGTGAGTCCTTCAGCTTCAGTTATGACTCTCGGTGTCATTGGGCTGAGGAGAGAGCTTGACGATAGCATGCTTCCATGGCTTCCATGGCAACACACAGAAAATAACAAACAGCAGGAAGAACATAAAATGCTATTGGTCAGACTAAGAGTCACTTTAGAAAGTACCCGCTCATTTTCTGCGTGTGGAATGTCCAACTTACATTCCTGCCCCAGTTTGCCCCAGTCTGGCTCTCCTGACATAGCATACGGTTACATCTCTGAAGTCATCAAGCTGCTGCAAGTGTTCTCAAAAGAAGGGGAAAATCACCCGGCTGCCCAAGGTGTGGCAAGAACGCTGCTGTGAAACATGACTCATTCCTATTAGAGCAAAGGTCAGAGACGGACACTTCCGAGAGCACAGCAATAGTCTGAGCTGAAGCAAGAAAGCAAGCCTTCAACCGGGAAGTCTAATAGGAAGAAGCAGGTGGGAAGGAGATGGGGAGGCGTGAATCCTCAGCAGCCCTAACTGCTGTCTGTCTGCGTGGCGTGCTCAACGGAAATGAAAGTAGGGACAAGGAAGATGGCGAACAATCTGGTTGTCATTACATAACAAAAGAACAACTAATGTTTTGTCATAAATTATTAATTAAAATAGGAGATAGAGGTATAAATAAGAACAGCAAACTCTTTGAAGTTCAGAATATGTCACCTTATTGTAAGCATTTTCAGTTACTATGTCAGGCTGAAGGGCATTTGGAAACAGTAGGTAAGGAAGGAGCCTTCCTGTTCCACTTAAATCAGGCCATAGAACTTCCCTGGAGAAAGACACCGTAGCACAGGAGACTAGGGACCAGGCTGAAAGAGCCACACAGAGGGTTAAAATGACACCTCTCTTCTGCTAGCTTTCTGAGACAGCTCCTGGTCTCTGCTCCTCGGCTCACTACCTACCCAGAGCCTCTTCCTCGTGCTATGCACAGTTTGTCTTGGGTTAAAAAGGTACAAGACACAGGGTCCTTTGGGACCTACTTCCTTTCTACAGGCTTCTCCTTTATATGTTAAAGATGAGGACATATGATTTCCTATTGTTAAAATAATAATTAGAATAAACACGATGTGGAGGATAGTCAGCGTGACCTGTTCTCTGCTCTCAAACTTGGCTGGTGATTTGCCAGAGATCCACTCTCTCCCTAGTCTCCCTTACCTGGTCCCAGGGTGCACTGCTCTGCATTCTGGGAATCATTTGGCACAGAGCTGTTGCTTACAGCACACCTTGCTGATTTCGCTGCCCCTCTCCTGAACACTCATCCAAGCCATTTGTTTTTTCTCTCTATGGGCTTTACAGCAGGGCAGCGTGCATGGGAAGTGTCTAAGATTCACTTGTTGAATTATTCAATTCTAAGAAGTATAGAAATCCCATTTTTAAAAAACTCCACATAGAGTTTGTCACTTGGTGATTTTTATAAAACCTTTCTCACTAGTCTGTCGTGGACAGGTGGTGAGTGCCTCCTCTAGCCCCAGACTGCCCAGCTGCACCAGCCACCACCTGACTGGCACCCTTCCATTCTTCCGGGAAGACAAACCCATAGTTTACTGAGCATCCAAGTGTGGATTTCTAGCTGTTTCTAGGTAGTCCAGAGGATGCCCCACATATGTCCATATTCAAAATACTTGGCGGGCATAAAAAGGGAGAGCCTGGAAAGGGACTGGCCAGGGTGAAATGCGGAACAATGGCGTAAGGGTGGAAGACCCGTGTGCAGATGTGGGCGAGTGTCTCTGGGCTCAGCCAGGAGCTCTGGATGGAGCAGGAGTGCACCAGAGCGGAGGACTGTGCCATCGTTGGCTTCCCAGTCAGAGGAATGCCTTCTTCTCCTTCCCAGAGGAAGCAAAACTTCCCTTCAGAAATCAGAGTTACCTCCCAGTCTCCAGAACTTGAGAATCTCAGGAAGTAATTATCCTTTGAAATATAATTAAATATTGTACTAAACTACACTGACCAGTAAGACAATTTCCTGACACAACTACGGCTTTTAGCCTTAGTTATTACATCTCACTCTTCTTTCACGACACGTTTTTACAGTGCCTGCTATGGACCTGCCTTGCTCTCAGGGTGCTGACAACAGAAGGATGAACTGGACGTTAGCAAAAAGCTGAAGGCTAGGGGTACCAAGTTAATGCATAAACACAATGTAAAATGTGAGGCGGGTTCGGGAGGCTCACCCGAGCTGGACATCAGTGAAGGTGCTCCTCTCCCGGTGCGCATCCCCGCTGCCCACAGCTGCCTGGCCCGCAGTAGGCAGCAACCTCCCTGGGTCCTGCAGGGTGCTGCGGACTGAGCTTCGGGGCCAGGAAGAGCGGGCGGCTCTGCTTTGTGCACCCAGAGGCCGAGCCTGGGTCACGCGCACGGTCTCTTCCAGCAGGCTGCCTGCGCTGTGGCTGGTGCCTGGTGGATGGGGAGGCATCGTGGGGTTGAGTGGACCATTGTCGAAGACAGCATCGCTGAACGACCCGCTCACGGGTGGCCTGCGGACGGTGCCCGCCTGGCGAAGGCTCAGGATCTCTGAGCGTGCATAGCGTGGCAGGGTAAGGCGCCCACCGGGCACATGGCCCTGGCTCCGCCAGGCAAACTGGTATTCACTGTGGGCATAGCGAGTCCTTTCCGGGCTGCTATTTGGGGAAATCTCAAGTCTCCTCAGAGGTTGCCTCCAGGACCTCTCCTCCACTGACTTCTGGGAACTGTATTGTGCTGTTCCTCTCCCCCAGCGACTTCCGTAAGTAGCACTCATTCCAGACTGTAGGAGAGAAATAAAATTTAAGTTAAGTGTAATAACTGATCTTGGAATTACAATTTAACAAGTTGATTTTCTTGAATAAGACGGAAGTCAGTCCCTTTGAATAATAAGTCAGTTCCTTTGGGTTGTCTTGAGTCATATTTATTTGTACTTAGGATTTAATATCATCTAAACTTTTAAACTTTAAAGTCCCAGTTTTCCATAATGTTCACACAACTTTTCTCAAAATCTGGGAAATGAGATGGAGCACTTTAGAAAATAACCCTCCCTGACCAAAAAAAAAAAACCCCACAAAGTCTGAAATGGTGTTCCTGACAATCTAATCAGTTACGTCCTCTGGTGTCCCCACCTTTAGCATGTCATAGTCCCTGGTGACAGGTGATCGCCTTCCAACAAAGTCATTCTCAACCAAGTGCAGTTTGTAGACATACTCAGGGACACTGCTGGTTCGGTGAAGATTCCCTGAAATGAAGACAATATGAAGATAATTTAGAATATAAATGTACCAATCGACAATTACTGAATGCATGACAAGCATCTAAGTTTATATCAGGTGTTTCTAAATGCTGGTTGAAAGTTGTCATTTGGAAATGACAAATGATCAAAGGTTATCAAAACATTTGTTGGGTGTTTCCAAGTGCCAGGAAGTGCAGGCTTGCAATGCTGAAGTCCTGATCTCTCTCTTTCTGAGTAGGGACAGCCGAAATGAAATCAAGCAAACTATAAAAGCCAACCAAACAAACAAAAACCCCATACTAAACAAGAAAACCGTGGAAAGTCCAAACCAGTATAAATCAGAGAGTTTCATGAAAATCCAACACTGTTGCAATGCGGACAATTTCTGTGAATCGCTGTTTGGCTCAGATACTCAGCTCAGCACTAGAAAGCTGGGTTTCAAAGGCCAGCGGTAGTTCTGCTCCCAGAGTAGGAGCTCAGGAATTCTTTGCTGCTCTGAAGGCACAGGCAATGAATACATTCAAGCGCTACTAGATAAGGAAGCCTGTGTAAACAGGCGGTGGGGTCAGTGTAGTCAAAGAGAACAAACACCAACCAGTCTAAGGGCAGGTTAAGGTGTTGGCAAGGTAGTCAGTCTCTTCTGCAATGACTGTGCCTGTGGAGTCAGGACACTAGCCAAGTAGCCCAGACACTTCAGGGGAAGCCAGGCTCTGTGCTCAGTGATGCGTGTCTTCCTCATCTCTGAGGAATGTGGGGCGAAGACAGTACTGTGTCCCTCTTCTGTCTCTTTGGCCTTTTCTTGGTAGCTGTTTTGTAATCTCTCAAAGAAAAAAAAGACTTCTAAAATCTTAGTAATGTCTTTTTCTATTTTTTTTATTTTTGTCACACTGCATTCTTTTACGTGAAGAAGAAAGACACTCAACTGTCCTGAGATTTCTGATCCTCCAGGGAGCTGCTGAGGACAACAGAACACAGCAGTCCCTTTTATGTGACGGAAATGATCACCGCACTGCCTAACAACGTGTTCAAATGTTACACTTTCAAGAGACTAATAATACAGTCACAGGTTACTCGGAGGAGAATGAAGCTTGTTACCAGAAAGCCAAACAGTGTGAATCCATTTGAATTACACACTTGCGTCTATTTCCTGATGCCAAGCATTTCTCCTGAGGGGAGACATCTGCAGACTTGTAAGTATCGTTTTCAAGACACTGAAGTATTGGTTAGCCAGAAATCCTGATTCTAGGAAGCCTGCATTTTCCATGAGGCCTGGCGAGGGTCATGCAGCAAGACAGGACAGGGTGACCAGCTTCTTGCTCAGGGATTCACTGAAGCCTCTTGCCAGTGAAGGAGCAAGGACTCCAGCACAACCAGCACTTGTAAAAAGCCTCTCTGGAAACGTCACTAGCAGGGAAAGGATGTGGCTTAAGCCTCTCGGGCAGTCCTGCTGGCTTCTGGCTTTATCTTATCAGATCTATCCAGGGAATCTCTGGAGCCAGCCACTCACGTCATTTATAAAAGGAGAAAAGGGTGGAGTGGAGTGTGTAAAAGGTTTCTCAGCAACTTTTTGAGATAATAACTTCAGAGAGCCACAAAAATGGCAGATGGCTACAGCTACACAGCCATGACTGTCCCTTGAGGAGCCTGACCTGTGTGTGCTTGGGTGTGGCTCGCTTCCTATCTCTATGCTTAGGCGGCTGTTACAGCCGAGCACCTCGCTTTCTCTCTTAGCCCTAATTCCCAGGCCAGGATTGAAACCTTTTCTTTTTTAAATAAAATCTCTAACTTCACTTCACATCTGGTATCCATGAATTTCTTTTTTTGGGTTCAAGCCATAAACACTAGTTTGCCTTGTATCAAGGTCCCTAACCCATTCTCAGGCTGCCGAGGGAGACCATGTGGAGCGGTGTCTCTGCCCCCTTACTGATGACACAGAGGTTCCTTAAGTTTTAGCTTTTAGAATCTGGACTAACAATGAAGGAAAAAAATTTCTTCAAGTTAGGAAAGGCTTAAGGACTCAACTGTCAAGGGCCTGGTCTATCCTTACAATTATCCTTAGCTCTGCACTCCTGCCTTTCCCCTCATTCCCTGGTCCAGTCTACACTGCAGACTACCAGGAGACAGGGCCTGCTGACCCAGGATCAGAGACCAGCAGTACAAGACGCAGAGAAACACCAAGGCTTTGAGCCTTAAGGGTCTGAGGGAGATACGATAGAGAAAGCCTATATTCCTCCTATATCCAAACAGAAACTTCCTATAGAAGCCGTGATGGCCAAATAATTATTAATTAGCTGATGGAGAAGAAATCAGATTCTATTGCTATGATGAGACAGACACCATGACCAAAACAGCTTACAGAAAAAGGCATTTAATTGGAGGCTTGCTTAGATTCAGACAATGAGACCATGACCATCATGGTGGGAAGCATGGATGCAGGCAGGCACTGGAGCAGTAGCTGAGAGTTCTCATCTTAACTGTAAGGTGGAGGCAGAAAGGGAAGACTGGCCAGGTGTGGGATACTGAAAACCTCAAAGTCCACCCCCAGTGGCATATCTCCTCCAGTAGGCTACACCTCCCTACCCTTCCCCCAAACACTTCCAACAACTAGGGCATTCAAATATTAACTTAAGGGGGGCATTCTCATTCAAACAATCACACCAGATTTACTGTTTTGTTTTGTTTACAAAGTAACTTAGAGCTGGGTATGGCAGAACATGCGCCCTGCTACTCAGAAGGCCGAGGTAGAAGAGCATTTGAAGTAATGACTTTAAGATAGTCAGAACAATATATGAGACCCTGCCCCAAAACACCACCCAAATACATGACAAAACTATAGCAAATTAATTTCATCTTCAAGCAAAGAACAACAAATAAGTTATTGATTTGTTAGCCAATGTCATCGCCATTTCTATCTGCCACCCCTACCATCTGAAGTTGTTTTCTCTGGTGCTTTTTGGAACCAGGGCTGGGAGGATTCATTTGGGATCTTAGCTGTCTATCATAGCTGCATTTTTCTTTAGACTCCACATAGAGATGGTATGACATGGGCATGATGGCATGTGTCTGCAGGGTAAACTGGGAGGATTATTTGAGTTAAGAATTTATAGCTCATTCTGGCTCATCCAGAAAAATCTCACTTCAAAGGAAAAAAAAAAAGAATCACGGTTGAGATATCAGTCTGAAGATGGAAGGCCTTTAATGAACTGCCTGAATTCTCTTAGGAATTGGGCATGGTGGCTCGAACCAGTAATCACAGTACTTGGTGATAGAGACAAAAACAGGCAGAGCTGTGAGTTTGAGGCCAGTCTGTCTACACAGAGTGAGTTCATGGTCAGCTAGCACAAAAGACTGAAAACAAAGACACACACGCATTTCTTTTTTTTATTGCAGAGCTGGCTACATCCCTGTAGCAATGTAGCCACTGTCCCAACAGTTCCAGACAAGCAGGACGTGAGCAAGGGTGTCTCTTCCAGTTCAGGGGTTAGAGGCTAGCTTGTGCAAAATGGCAAGAGTCCACTGAAACCTTCAGGTGGAAAAACAAACAATTAGAATTCCTCAGTATGATTTAAATAAGGAATCCCAAGCCATTGTACCTCTTAGCTTTTCATTGGTTAGGGCCAACAGCTTCTTTCCTTACTGAGCCTAACTGCTCTTTCTTCTTAAAATATTCCTTAGATGACAAACGCATTTCCGCAGAAAATTTGCATTTTTATGTTTATCCTTTGCTGAAACCTATGATTCACAATTATCAAATTCTTTAACTAGCACTCAAAATAGCCATCTCCTCTGTGCGGTAGAAGAGAGGACTGGGGAAGGCCACAGACAAAGCGACACAACTGGACTGAGTTACCCAAGCAAAGAAAAAGGGGAGGAGGGAGCTGGGAAGGGGAGGAGTCAAAAGATAACTGTGTGTGTTGGGTGAGGGGTGGGGTGGTGGTGACAGGAATGAAGGGTGAGAAGTTACAGGCCTCACATCAGAGAACTTGGAATACCACGCAGAACACAGATTCTTCTCCCGGAGATAGCAGTGCGACCCAAGGTATTTAAGAAACAACCGACACTTGGTAGCTGCCTGGGAAATAGTGAGGCCAGATTTGAGCAGCCAGGGGTCCTTATCTCAAAGTGGACTTTTCCTTCTTGACATAAAGAATCGTATCTCATACTGCACTTCTAACAGACCCGCAGCAGCCCGTGACAAGTTAAATGCTCATGAGTTATTCCGCTCAGACATCCAAAATAGCCTACCTACACAGACAAGGTCAGCACGCACTCCTGCAGGCTGACATCTGCCCCATGCTTCACCACAGTGAAGCCAAAACTGTGAGGTCAGTGGTCACACATGTCCTTGTCCTAGGTGGACGGCAGGTGCCCAACACCACTCCTCCTCCATTTCTGGGTGTGTGGTGAAGATGGGAAGCTGCTCTCTACAAAAACATACAAGGCTCGTGCTGAGTGATCAGGAATCTGATATCCTGTTGAGGTTGATTCTATATTTGGGTAATATATATTTATTCTTTTCTTATTTGTATGACGTGTACATTCACCTGTGGTCTCTTGGTTCTCTATGATAAAATCATTTTACCTATCAAGAAAAATATTCATTAGTTTCTATCCTTCTATTTAAAAACTGGTAACCTGGGGGTTGGAGCAATGGCTCAGCAGTTAAGAGCATTGGTTGCTCTTCCAGAGGAGCTGGGTTCAATTCCCAGCATCCGCATGGCAGCTTACAACTGTCTGCAAGTCAAGTTCCAGGGATCCGACACCCTCACACTGACATACATGCAGACAAGCACCAAAGCACATAAAAATAAATAAATCTTTTAAAAAGTTTTTTAAAAAAATCTTAGAAAAAAAAAGGCAATCTGGGGCTGAAGAGATGGCTCAGATGGCTGGCCTTTCTGAGGACCCAAGTTTGGTTATCAGCAGCCTCATGGTAGTTCACAACTTTAACCTCAGTCTCAGAGAACCTGACGGCTCCTTCTGGCCTCCATGGGCACTGCACCCATCCACATGGTGCAGATTTTCATTCAGGCAAAATGTTCATACACATTAAAAAAAAAAAACTTAAAAAAAATCTTACAGGAGTCAGTAAATCAATGTGATACTCAGTCCACAGCTCCATATAATGCACACGTGTGAGATTCAGGACTCAAGGAAGTGATCAGTAAGCTTCTAGGGAGCAATGCATTTTCTTTGAAATTTTGAGAATAATAAAATTATAGAATTTAGTTATAATTACTCAGGCCAACTAACATTATTATACTTAAAGGTATGGCAGTAAGTATGTGCTTTCCTTTGATAGTAATGGTGACCTGTGTTTTTAAATGTGTAGATGTTTCTAAACATTTCTATTAAGGCCTACATGCTAAGCTGCCAATCAGATCTTTAAACACTTAAATTTGTAATTTCTAGTATCATACCCATACAGTAGATTTAAAGACATACAGTAGATTTATGTTCCTATTATAAAAGAACTTTATACACTGCCTAATCTTAATTTAGTCAGTTAAAGGGAAGAGGTTACTCAGATACAAAGATTAAAAAGTCTCTGAATTTGTGGTCTATATCCAATCTTGCTGATGCTATTTAGTTTTTCCTTCCCAAGAAGGAACATGGGACATGAGTAAATACATTTGGATACACACACAAAGTAGAGTTCTGCATTTATCTCAGAATTAAATAATTTGGCTATTTTCAAGATCATCTGAGCTGGAACCAAACTCTCTCACTGTAGGTCACATTGGTCAAGTCTGGGCTTTGAGTTCCATGATTTGTTATTAAGTTCCATATCAATATTAATGTTGAACCACCTGAAAATAAAATAAGCCATATTTTAATATGTGAGAAAAAAGTTTTAAAGTTGATATCTGGGGTAGTTTGAATAGGAATTGCCCTCGTAGACTTTTATGTTTGAGTGCCTGGCCCATAGGGAATGGCACTATTAGGAGGTGTGGCCTTGTTGGAGTAGATGTGGCCTTGTTGTAGGAAGTGTACCACTGTGGAGATGTGCTTTGAGTTCTCATCACATTCAAGCTACACCCAGTGTGGCACAGTTGCTTCTGCTCCTGAGGATCAAGGTGTAGAACTCTTAGCTCCTTCTCCAGCACCATGCCTGCCCACACGCCTCCATGCCCCGCACGATGATAATGAACTAAACCTCTGAAACTGTAAACAGGTCCTATTAAATGTTTTTCCTTATGAGTTGCCGCAGTCATGGTGTCTCTTCACAGCAATAGAAAACCTAACTAAGACGATATCCAAAAGGAAACTGTAAGAGGAGTCAACGAGTCACCAATAGCTAGAATACTCAGTTGATGGGCCTTCGGTTCCCATGACTACAGCGCAGCTGGCCCAGGGTGACTATGACTGCGGCAAATGCTTTCCTTTAAGGTAATTCCTGCTCTAAAGAGCAGTGCGTTGTTATAATCAGACTCGGTCCATTCTTACAGTTCCACCCGTTCTAAAGCATTTTTTTTCCAATTTCCAGCTCAGCATTTTACCTATGAAAGGAAACGTTCTTCCCATTCTAGGGGTGAATCATTCTTTATGACCACCATGTTGTTGGTATTCTGTTTTATTTAACAGAATATAACAAGTTTGTAAAAACAAACAAACAAACAAAAAACCTAAAAAATACAGAAACCCTTACATAAAAATGTTTTCCTGTACCAAATCTGCTAGGAGTGAATGAGAAAGTGTCCCATGGGCTCTATGAGGCTCACATGGACGTCACTACAGCCTGGGGTGTGAACGACACTCAGAAGAGCAGGACCACAGCCCTGCCAGGGCTTTCCCCCATTCCTGTGTCCTTCTACCTAGTAACTGACTAATCCTCCCTCTCGGTGAGTCACTCACGCAATGCCCTTTAGCAAAGGATTCTTACAGTGTAACACTTTCTGCTATTTTATCTTCAGGCAGTTTACCATTGATTTTACATTAAAATTGAATTTCGACTCCAGTTTAAAAAATCATTAAGAGCTTTTATTTCCCTCTGTGAAAGGGCAAGTCTATTATTGGCAACTATCTATGCCAGTTATGAAATAATCTCTCTTTGTGACAGCTCCCACTACTGCCTTTGTTTTAGGAACACGGTTTTATGCTATATAGCCCAGGTTGGCGTTGAACTCACAGAAATCCTCCTGCCTCAACTTCCTGAGTGCTGGGATCACAAACATGAGCCCCCACACTTAGCTTTTGTTAACTGCACTGTTTGACATCCAGAATGAATTTGTCTTTCTCTCTCCAGAACCCACACTAATCGCCAGTACTGAAAGTAGCTACACCAGGAAATCATAGAAGCAGACACGATGGGGGGGGGGCATTTTTATGGTAGATTTTCAAAGATGAATTGGAATACTGTTCACTGAGTGTTCTAAGCATTACACACCACAATTTAAAATGAAAGTGTCTTTCTATTTAGGCACTCGAGAGAGAATAGCAATGTAATAAGTAAAATAGTATTTTATAGTGTAATACATTTCTCTTTGCCAATCTTAAATGTTTCTATTTTGACTTTTTAAAATTTGATACACTATATGGCTATTTTATAATGCAGCCACCTACCTTTGAACCTGGCCCCACCTAGGCTGATAAAACTGACTTCTAAATATTCAGGAGTTTGAAATTATGCCAAAAGTCGGTGAGTGGTTCACAGTGGAAAAACAGCCGCTTGTAAGAAAGAGACGGAAGCTTAAAGAGCCTTACAAGGTATTAACTAAAATTTGCTACGTTTATCTCATCTCTTTCGCCAGACTATCTGCTGCCTCATCCTTCCTGGTATGTCAACAATCCAGAATTCTCCTGAGCACTGGAGCTAAGAGCAGTAGCATCTGGGTCACTTTTCCCAGATCAGCCCTGTTCAGCCATGGCTTGTGTTTCAGCATAGAGTCAGGATGCAAATAGAAGGAACTATAAAAACAGTGCAGCTACCCAGAGTCCCAAACCCTTCCAAAGTGCTGTCATTAAACACGAGAATCCCCTCATGCTGCTGATCCACAGCACATGGAAGCTGGCTCCTTGAAGCCGACTTCTTCTCAAAGCAGGGGTCTCTTACCCGCGCCTAAGCTGCTTTTCTGTGTAGGTTGCCAAAGAGCTGCCCTTGTAATCAAAAATAGTTCAAGGGCTTTATTCCTTAGTTGGAAGAGCCACTCACTGGAGCAGAGGCACCAAAGCTGTGCCTTTTGCTCTACCATATCAACTCCATGAAATATTTGTGCTCCTCTATTCTAGAGTGGCATATCTCCAGCTACCTCCCTTGCACACTCGTAATGAATTTTTCAGATTCAAAAAAAATCCCGGTTTCGGTATAGGATATCACAATTCCTCCGAAGAGATTTGCAAAATTATCTTCAACTTGGAGAAGTTAACGCCCTTGCTAGTCCCTGGGTGTGCTTATTGCTTTTGATTCAGGGCTGCATTCCTATGTGTGTTTAACTCAGCACCCGAACAATGCCTTGCAAAAATAAACACATTCAGTGGCATGGGCTGAATTCACCGAACAGCTCCTGTATGGTTTGGAGAGAGCAGTTTGTGGTGCCTGGACCAAACATCCTACAACTGTTGATGGACACACACCTCACACTTGACATGAATCACCATATCTGTCTCATCTGCCTCTCAATGCCATCTAAGGATATAAGAAAACGGAATACATGAGCTTGTAGACAACAGTCTGTCATGATAGGTGCTTAGCAAACTCCGCTCCTGCTGCCTTCGGCTCCACAGGGACCCCGCCATTTTTGACTAGTTGATGCCTGCTTGCTCTTCTGGCCTTGCTACTCTAGGACAAGAACATATCTTTAATATGCACTGTGTTCCCTGAACAGAGGAGGCTGCTTTAGTCCAGTCTAGCATTGGGCATGAGGGCATTCAGACTACAGTATGCAATGATACGCCTAGCCAAATACTGGCCTCACTATCCTAAAATCTCTAGCCAGACTCCTAACCCTAAATTTTGGGTCTTCTACCCAGGGACTAAAGCAGTTCTTTCTTAGGTGACCCTTCTCATCCTCTCAGAACTTCCTCGGTTTTATTTAGAGGAAAATGGGAAGGAGTCACAAGGAAGCGTGGGATCCGAATAATCTCATTTTATGTTAGTAAGCAAAACAATGCCATAACCAAGGATCAGTTTAAAACTCCAGGTTTTGGTGTTTAAATACCAGCTCTGCCACTTTCTATCTGGAATCCGAGTGTTATTTATTTGCTTAGTTTCCTTATCTCCAAACTTGGATTAAAAAAAAAAAAGAACCCCAGGTAGTTCTTGCCTGTAATCCTAAAATGGGAGGCAAAGTCAGGAAGTTTGAGATTGCATCTCAAAATAATGATAATAAATAATAATAATAATAATAGAAAGGCAAAAACAAAACTAAAAAACTAGTTCATTTAAAAAAGATAATATAAAATGCAAACCACATAGCCTAATTAGGGGCATTACAGGCACTCAGTTACATGAACTTACAATCATTAAACACCTCTTTACTTTTCAAGTATGCAAACATCAACCGCCTTAACCTTTAGACAAACTGAAAAGAGTACAGCCTCCCAGACTCTGCTGTCTGAGATCCACTGGCTGGCGCGTGAGTATTATTACTCCTAATAGGAAGCACATTCGCTAGAGCTTGTGATGATCTTTCTGATCAACCGCACTTCTGTCAACTAATCTGTGCATTAGTTTGATTTTTTTTTTCCGGTAAGAGCAGTCCTGTACCCACGCGCCCACGCATCTGTTGGTGCCCGTGCTGGTATGTGGGTGTGAGGTGGGCAGGCGCGGCTGCCTTTAGCCCGGCCAAAGTCTCCTTCCTCCTTCATATCCTCTGGCAGGGGATTGGGATTGTTCCCAGGCCCAAAGTCGACTTGCCCAATTTGTTCACGTCCCAGACCAAGCGCGGCAGATAATAAGTGGAGCGCTCTCAAGTACCTGGGTGACGTAGCCCTGCCTCAATTTAGGGGATGTAGCAGCCGCAGGGCTTTCAAGGTTTCTTTCTAAAAATATTTATGAAAAGTCGTGAACTCTAAAACACCTAAATAAAAGCCAAAAGGAGCTGCCTTACAGAAGAACAATCGCGCACACCAAAAGTCTGCATACAATTTCCAAGTGCTTTCGGAACCCGGGGGCACGGACCCGGATCGGGCGGCGAAGGGGGAAACAGACTGGATTCAGTAACAGTCAACGGGGTGATTAACACACGAACACGGTAGACCTGAAGGAGAAAGAGCGTTTGTTTCCGCGGAGACGAGCGGCCGGCCAGGAGGCGCTGCGGGTCCTGAAAGGGACGGGGATCAACAGGTAGGTGGGCAAGCGGGCGGGAGCCGCGGGGCCCGTCGCCGGGAGCCGCGGGGCGCGCGTCGCGGGTGGGGCTCGACTCACCGCTGACCACCGAGCTCCTGCCCCGGCGGGCCAGGGTCTGCTGCACCTGCTCCTGGATCCGCTGGCTCCGGGCCGCCGTGTCGCCGCGGCCGCTGCTGCCCACCAGCCTCAGCCTGGCCTCGGAGGGCAGGGCCAGGCTGGAGCTGTCCAGGTGTCCCAGGATCTGCTGGCCCAGCACCGTCCGGATGTAGCCACACTCGGCCAGGGAGCCCGGGACCGCCATCACATCGGCGAGGTGACCGGCGAGCGACTGCCAGGACCTGCCGCCGCCAGAGCCCCAGAGGCGTGGGGGACCCGCCGCAAGCCCCGCCCCGCCCCGCCCCGGACCCGGGCCCGCAGGGGACAGGGGCGTGGCTCCGGCAAAGCAGGCGCACTCAGCCCGGGGCGAGCACGTCCTCCGAGGTCCCACGTACTCAGCGCTCGGCTCGCGAGGGATTGTGGGAGGAGCTGCCCTCAGGACAGGTGCAGCCGGGAACCTCGCCTCCTGGCGCGAGGAGCACGTCCAGTTAATTAGGCTCAGCCACTCTGTTCCAAATGCTCACTGACGATGAAAGGTGTATAAAAGAAAAGTCGTCAAAAAGTCTTATTTTATCCTTAGTGCAACTCCAGTACGACGCGCTTTTTCGCACAGATGGAGTCTCAGAAACATATGTTCTTCCTCAGTGAAAGCATCGGCTCGCTCTTGCAAATACACAAATTGTACCCAGTGCGCGCTTGTCCACCCACTTCCTTTCTAAGGAACATGCCCACACAGAGAAACTCCAATAAGAGGCTCAGCGAGGAGATGGCTTTTAATATGCTTTTTAATAGCCCTTCTAACGTTGAGTAAGTGCTCTTTATGACAGGCTCTTTGTAGGGGAACCCAGGGAAGAGGCCTCTGACAGTAAATCTTCCACAACTTGAGTTTATCATGCTATTAATTATGCTTCAAATGCAGTTGAGGAGTGAGAACTTAAGAGCTATGCGCAACAGAAGGGTCCTTGACCTTAAAGTTGTTAACAACCGACGCCATTCCTCCAATACTGGTACTTAGGCTTGGGAGAGGAAAAGAACACCATGGGTGTTTGACACTGAGCGAGGTCTTCCCTTTGGTTGCTTGGGTTTGTATCTTTGTTGGAACGCTAGAGAACACAGTCGCTCTCCTGCCCGGGTTCCTAACCTTACGATTCAGGTACAGGGATGAGGTTTCCTGTTTGACGTCAAGGGAGTGAAGAGGGAATCCTGGACTAGTCACCCTTTTCCCACAGGCCTCGTGGTCGAAGGTCATGCACAAGGGACAGGGCAGTGGGAGCTATGAGGACAGCGGGTCTTGGAAACAAAAGCTCGGTGCAAATGTGCAATCGTGATGCTGAGATTTTACCGAAAGCAAAGAATTCAAGAATGAGTTTGGAGATTATAAAGGTTAAATTACAGCAGTCAATCCCATCGCCTGCCTCTTTTAAACCCACCCCTCTTCCGCTCCTTCCTCCTAGCTCCTCCTGGAAGTCCCAGGTCTGTTGCTTTAAAAGATGACTCTCCTACAGGGCCAGTGGACACATTCCCTGACTTTTGTACCTGGAGAAGTGCGGCTTAGAAGAGCCCTCTTCAGCTGGGGACTGGCATGTCATTTCTCTCGTTTATCTTAGGAAATGTAACTTCAGTTTTCTGTTTCCTTCTGTATCACTTTTGAAAAGTGCTGTTGTAATTATTGGAACCCTATTATGTACGCTCCAGTAAATGAGGGCATCTTTATTGATAACTAGATGACTTGAAAAGAGAAAGGCGATAGTTTGTAAGTGAAGGATATAGCATTCAATGCTAGCCTAACCTTTGCAAGTGCTGTGCCATGAGCCATGGTATGTAGATTTTCACACCTCAGTTCTCCTGTCTGCAAACCAGAACGACAAATGTACCGACACATAGTGTTGCTGAAATCCCTACACCAAGACTGTACAGAGGAAATGTTCAATGGCCCTTAGAAGTCCATTCTGGATTCTCTGACTTTCTACAAAGCTCTGTCATAGATCAGTATCTTGCTTAAGTGTGCAGCTTTCATAAACACTCATGCATGAGCCTCGGTATGTGCATGACTATGCACGTGTGTGTGTGTGTGTGTGTGTGTGTGTGTGTGTGTACACACCATTCACCATTCCTCTTCTCTGCATATTTTCCCCATAACTCTTACCTTCATCATGTGTTCTGGTGATTTGAACCAAAATGTTTCCAATTGTCTGGTCAGGTTAGTGGAACTATTTGGGAAAATTTAGGAGATGTGTCCCTGGGCGTGGGCTTTGGGGTTTCAAAAGCCTACACCTAGCCATATTTCTTTCTCTCTCTCTCTCTCTCTCTCTCTCTCTCTCTCTTTCTCTGCAACTTGTGGATCAGATGTGATCCGCTTCTCCAGAGCCATGCCTGCCTACCTGTTGGCATGCCCCCTGCCATGATGATTATGGACTAACCTTCTGAAACTGTAAGCAAACCCCCAATTAAATGCTTTCTTTACAAGGTGCCTTGCTCACAGTGTCTCCTCATAGCAACAGAACAGTGACTGAGACAGAGGTACTTTATGTTTTCCTTGTTAATTGCTTCCTGACTAGAATACAAGTTCAAAAAAAAAAAACCCACAGAAGCAGGTCTACATGGAACGAATGGGTCAAGCAAGAGTGTACGCAGTGCTTTACATATTGAGCACACAAAATCGTTAATGTCATTGGTTATGTTTTCAAACTCTTGTAGTAACTTGCTACATAAAGTCATATAAATATCAGTGCAACTCATTAGCTCTTAAAGTCTAAAAAATAAAGTAAATCAAGGTAAAATTTTTAAGTTTGAGCTCACAGAACTCAGGGATTCAGGAAAACTGTCTCCTTGAAAGTAAGACAAGCACACAAGCTTCTGAGAGCAGCTTTAAAAGGGAAAACCCACTGTAGGAAGTCTAGCTTAAAGACAGGGAGAGGAAGTTTTCAGACTCGGGCACAGTGAACCTAACTGTATTGTAGATATGTCTATATCCTAGCAAAGTGCAGGCCTGGCCCTATTTTCTCGGGGGAAAAAAAGTCCATTGACTTCCTAAATTATGACCAAGTGCTGAGATAACTGTTGAAGGCAGCTTCTTTCCAGCAAATTGAAACATGGAAACCAAATGCTAGGCACCCTTTATGGTACCTGGCTGTTCTATGATCAGCTACCTTTTAGTGTGAAGGTTCACTTTTGAAAACTTCTCTTTTTCTCTTTATTTTCAACAAAATACAATTTTTAAGAAGTAATTCCCAGAATGTTAAAGCGAAATGTGATGGATAGCCCAATAATCAGGTCCATTCCTGTCCTGTGTTGGCTTTTGTCAACTTGACACAAGCTAGAGTTACCTAGGAAGGAGAACCTCAGTTGAGGAAATGCCTCTGTCAGATTGTCTGCAGGCATTTTTCTTGATCAGTCCTTGTGGGAGGGCCCAGACCACTGTGGGTGGGGCTGTCCCTGGGCAGTTGCTCCTACGCAGGATAAAAAAGCAGGCTGAGCAAGCCAGTAGGCAGCTTTCTGCCATAGGTTTTGCTCCAGTTCCTACCTCAGGGTTCCTGCCTGAGTTCATGTCCCGACTTCCTGTGAGATAAAATAAACCCTTTCCTCCCCAAGTTGCTTTTATTGCAGCAATAGAAACAGAAGCAGGAGAGTCCCTTTGCTGTGATCCTGTGATGAGAATCCAGGAACTCTTGAGTTTTCACTTCCATTGTAATTTGACTTACACCTGATTTACTTACCATATTCATTTTTCTAAAACAAACAAACAAAAGACAGGCTGTTTAATCCAAGTTCATTTTAAACTAGCTATGTAGCCAGGAAGGACTGTGGTACTGAGGACCAACCCACTACCTTAAACAGGCTGTCAGCTAAACTACATTCCAAGCCCATGATTGACATACACAGTATCTACATGAAGTACTTATCTGTCACTGTTTCCAATTATATAGTTAGGTTCCCTCAAAGTGATGTTTATTATTTATTTAATAAATTTAAGATTTTATTAATTAATAATTATTTTTGTTAACCATATGCAAATTCTTCTGTGGAAAATTAGGGTGTATTTAAAAATTCAGAAAGTTATTTGAAAACTAAATATATAATTTATGTGGGTGTGTATGTGTATATATGTTCCTGTGTGCACATGTATGTGCAAGTGTTCATTGTATATGTGTGTATGTGAAGGTCAGAGTTCATCATGAGGGGTTTTTCTTAATCCATTCCACTTTATTGTTTAGGACATGCTCTCTCACTGTACCTGGAACCCCCCTGAGTGGACCGGCTGGTCAGCGAGTCCTAGGGGTTGACTGCGCTGTTTCTGCTTCCCGCAGTACTGGATTGCAGACCTACACTTATCATCTTTTTAGACTTCAAATATTTTCTCCAGTCATGACTCACAGGCTTGTATAAGCAGAATACGTGAGTTCAAATAACTTTTTTCTGGACAGCTGACCACAGTTACTGCAGCGAGGGTGTCAGATCCTTGGCCTGATGACCAGAAGCTGAATGGAGAAGTCAATGTGGAGAAGTCAATGTGTTTGGAATCATGATTTACGTTTGTTCTCTATAACCTAACAACCATGCTTGCAGATGTCAATATATTCTAAGGCACTTGTGAGGCTCCCTTTGGCTATCAGATTATTAAAGAAAAAAAAGATAATGACCAAAGAAATTGGAATCGCCCACCCCCACCAAGAGTCTATATTGGGAATGGAAAGGCCAAAACCTGATGCTGGGCACAGGAGACACTTGTCTGCTGGAAAAAGATATCACATCGTTCTGAAAGTTTGTCCTGCCTCATTCAGGGATGGGCATGAACACCCGTTGGCCCTGACTGCTTGGTTATTTTGCCTCTTCTCCTGCCTTGTGTTTGAAACTCAGTCTCATGTCAGGTGGGGCCACTGGGTCTTCCCAGTGTGGCCTTAGTGTGTGAATAGAATTTCTCCACTTCCCCTTTCTTTGACATATTGAGGATGAGTAGTCGAGTCTGTTTTGTTAGGGCTGTCAGGCTCTGACCTTAGCAACTCCAGTAACACAAACACAGAGATAACTAGTATTGTTCCATAAATAGTAGACCCAGTGGAACCTCTCTCCTGAAGGCAGCTTGTTAATTTGCCTGAGGTTTAGGTGACCTAAGGTTTCTGGAGAAGGCAGACTAGTCTGAAATAAAATGCCAGAATAACTCTCATGGCTACAAAAGAAAAATATCTGTTGACCTTTAAGTTTATGAAGTGACAGAGAAATTCATATACTTATGACTGGTTGTGGTCACGTTTCATGTATTCTTTTAAAAATACTGTACTACATATATTTTTAATTGTTTGGAAGATACTAATTGACTTAAGTATAAGTACATATTTATAATTGAACTATTTGTATTTTAAATCTGTCTTCTCTTTTTATATACACACCATTACTTCCTTAAAATTACAAAAGCTGAAGTATGGTAGAGTATTTATAAAAATCTAAAACTCGGGTTTTCAAATTCCCAGACTTCACCACCTTTTTATTCTTTTAAAGATGTAAAATATCATCCTAAAGTGGTGGCGGGATTACCATTGCTTCCAAAAGGTAGGACAAAGAAAGACTCTCCCTCCTAAGGGAGAGATGACTATGGTGTTCCAAAAGAATACATGCAGAAATGGTAAGAAATATGATGGCCACTGAGGTGGAATAATGAGACAAAGAAAATGGAATATGAAGGGAAAAGAAAGGGAAAGAAGTCTCTCACCCTGGAGTCTAATGATGTCTCTTCTAGTTGAGAAGCAAGATTTACCCCACAAATAACATTTTCTGTCAAGATTGTGGGCATAGAGATAGTGCTTGTTTCATGAATAGATACTTTATGTTATGACAGACTGAACTGTGTTGTTTTAGGCAGGGTTGTGGAAGGACTGAGGAATTTTATGCAGTAAAGGCCATTGAAAGTCCAATGCTTGCTGAGCTCTTCTGAAGAAGCTCGGAAGATAAGAATGTTGAGGGCAAAGCAGAGATGGAGGCCTAGCTTAGAGGCAAAGCAGAGATGGAGGCTCACGTTTTAGAGGGAAGTTTAAAATTTTGATCTGGACTTTCTGTTACTTTGAATGAAGAGTCAAATCTTCAGCTGGGGCTGAAGAATCAGCAGTGATTAGCTGCTGTGGGATAATGCTCTTGTACACTGTAGAGATTTGTCACTCGTATTAGTTTAATAAAAGCACTGACTGTCTAGTAGCCAGACAGGAAGTATAGGCAGAGCAAATGGACTAAGAGAATTCTGGGAAGAGGGAAGGCAGAGAGGAGAGCAGCTGAGGCTTGGCACTTTGAGAAGCCAGGGGAGGCCATTGGTGAAGGGGCAGCCTCAGTTGGCAGTTGAAGGCTCAGGACTGAAGGGGTCATGCAAAGAAGTTGAGGCTTGGCACCATGAAGAGAGCGCTGGAGAGGCTATTGGTAAAAGTGCCACATGGTTGCAGCAGAAGACCCGGATTTTGGAGATGCCAGTCCCATGGGACCAAGAACAACAGCAGCAGTGGACTGGAGCCAGAGCCTAGAGGACAACATGTGTGTTACAGAGAGCACAGCCGAACTCGTGGCCGCCAAGCCGAACTTGCGGCTGCGAGCGGGGAAAGGAGAGGTTCTGAAACCAAACGTTGGGTGCCAAAATGAAGGCGTAAGTCACAAACAATGCCACACCAACTTGGGATTATGATTAATAGGGTGGTATTTATTAAAAGGGGAAAAAACTTACAGATCACTGTCCCAGGCAACAGCCCTCTACGCAACCAGGAAAGGAGTCTAGTCGCAGGCGGAGCAGGAAGTGAAGAGAGAGAGAGGAGAGGGAAGTGGCCGCTTTTTTAAAGGGAGAGAAACCATGCCCCAATGGGCTGGTACCTCAGCGGTGATAGGCTGGAGGAGTGGGAGGACCTCCCGCAACAGAAAGTGACCAAACACATTGGAGGAATCCTGTTGTGGAATACTACTTTAACTATGCAAAGGTATGTTACATTTGTTTATGCTGCATTTGTTTAATAATGTAAAGATGTGTGGGGTTGCCTGCCTAAAGCATCTGATCGTTCTAATAAAAAACTACATGGCCAATAGCTAGGCAGTAGAAAGATAGGCACGGCTGGTGGACAGAGAGAATAAGTAGGAAGAGGAATCTAGATTGAAGAAGAGAGAGAACAAAGGAGGAAGAGAGGGAGATGCCCGGGGACAGCCAGCAAGGCAGCCACCAGACAGCAGATACACAGAATGAAAGAAGGTAAAAAAAAAAAAAAAAAGTCCCAAGGCAAAAACGTAGATGAAGAGAAACAGGTTAAAACAAGTTATAAGAGCTAGCAAGAAATGAACCTAAGCTAAGGCTAAGCATTCATAACTAATAGTAAGTCTCCGTGTTATGATTTAGGACATGGTTGGTGGCCCAAAAGAAAGCCTGCTACATTTGGCATACAGAGAACACTTGAGTAGAAACAACAAGCTAGGTAAAACATCTGCCACAGTGTGGACACCAACTTCCCAGAGCTGGGACAATTAAATGCAGGTCCCACTTAAACAGGCTTAAGGACTGTTTAAGGCCTGAGGAGTGGATGGAGCCATTTGCCAAAGTCACAGCAGAAGAACTAAATGCTGCTTAGCAGATTAATGTTTGACTCAGATGGTCAGATAATTCTAGAGACATGCAGTAAAGACAGGTCCAGATTGGAAAAAAAAACTCTAAATAGTTTATAGTATGTTTAAAAAATATGTGTAGGCTTAAGAGAGAAAATAAATTTGATAAGACAGTCATAGAAAAAACAGTTTAAAATTAATAAAGTAAAATCTTTAAAGATAAAGTAATATAAAGGTGAAAAGGCATGTAAAGATGAGAAATGCACATGGAGTCTGGATCCTGTATGATGTTGTGTTGACTTTGAATACCCATGAGCGAATGACAGCTGCCATCTGCCAAGAGACATGGGACTGCTGAATTAAACCAGCCTAGATACTTTAGGTATGTCTTAACTTTAAAATGGAATTTTAAAAATGTATTGCTTTGGGGGTATGTTTTTATTTCCATAGAAAACAAACAACTGTAGATTTCTTCAAGGTTAATAGAGATCAAATTTGATGGATGCAACCTCCTGAAAATCTTGGCTACAGATATAAAGAAATAAACCAAGAAAAACTACAAGCAGGTGGCATTTATATTGATCCCTTTGAGTTCTGAGACTGGATAACAGAAGTCACAACTAGTTTTCCCAGGAAACTGGTCATTAACTCAATTTCCTCAGGGTTTCCTAAAGATTCTTATCACCATCATACAACAGCATGCAGTCTAGAGAACACAACACCAACATTCCCAAGAGGTGGAGTGGGTGAATTTTGATCATCCATTGGGTTATGGATGTTTGTCATCATTTAGAGGGGATTCAGGAATATAGGATAAAAAGAGAACTGTTAGCCTCAAATATTTCACATTTGGTATGGGTTGGTATATTGATACAAATTTAAAGTTACTTTTGTTATACTACATATATTTCTCTACTTTTGTTTGGAATATTGTGCTTATGCAGCTCATTTTAAAATGTAATGTACAATTAAGAAATGCAGGTTTGGGGCTGGAGAGATGCCTTAGAGGTTAAGAGCACTGCTGTTCTTCCAGAGATCCTGAGTTCAGTTCCCCGCAACCATGTGGTGGTTCACAACCATCTGTAATGCGATCTGGTGCCCTCTTCTGGTGTGTAAGCATACATGCAGGCAGAGCACTGAATATACAATAAATAAATTAATCTTTTTTTAAAAAAGAAATGCAGGTTAGTCATGGTAGGTATATTTTCAAGGTTAAACAGATATATCTTAGATAGATGGTCTACAGATGCTTCCGAGACGTGCAGAATATGGTATTTAAGATGTTTAATAACCTAAGAATTTTTATGGCAGTGAGACATGTCAGCTTCTGGCAGCACCAATCTACTTCATAGATTGCCATCAAAGAACCTCTATATGGAGTTTGTTTTATTATGGCAAAGCTGCTCTTGCCTTGACTGCGGACAGTATGCTGTATAAACTGGACATGAAGGACACAAAGGAAAGTGACTGCTAACTTTGCCAAAACAGGTGGGACAGTCCTTTGAAATTCCTGCTTTCTAGAAAAGTCTGCTAGATATTCTAGGCCTGTAGACCAAAGATGAATGCCCCAAGATTGCAGAGGAACTTTGGATGACTGTCCCAACATTGGCAGTCAGATGTCTCTGTTGTTTCTATATTTTGGAGATGGCTTTCATTATACTTCTTGTTTACTCAGGAAAAAATATATTCTTCTGGGGTTTTGATGGAGTTGAAGACTAGATAGTTATAGTTTCAGTTTTCCTTAGCTATGATAGAAGGTAGATTAGGTACAAAACTTTGAACTCACTAAGATAGGATGGAGTATTTTTCTCTGAATTTGTCAAATACAAATGAACTGAATGTTGTAATATAATTCTTGTTTGAAAATTGTTCTTATTGCATATTGTATTACTATGTTAAAGTTAAAACCTTTCTTTTTATTTAGACAAAAGGGGGAAATGTTATGTAATATTACTTTAATTATGTAAAGATATATCACACTTGTTTATGTTGCATTTGTTTAATGTTGTAAACATGTGTAGCTTTGCCTGCTTAAGGCACCGGATTAGTTTAATAAAAAGCTAGGCAGTAGAGGGATATGTGGGGCTAGTAGGCAGAGACAATAAGTAGGAGGAGAAATATCAGCTTTGGAGAGGAGAGAGAGAACAAGAGAGAAAGAGAGGCAGACATCTGGGGCCAGTCAGCCAGGTACATCAGCCATCCAAATGTGGAGGAAAACAGGAAAATAGGGCATGCAGAATAAAATAAAAAGTAAAAAGCCCCAAGATAAAACATAGATGAAGAGAAAAAAAGTTAATTAAATTATAAGAGCTAGTGGGACAATATAAGATAAGGTCAAGCATTCATAAATAATAATAAGTCTTTGTGTCATGAATTGGGAGCTGGCAGTCCAAGAAAGCCTGTTACAGAGTCCAGAAGATAGTGAATGGATCCCAGGCATTGAATGTCGGGCTATTTACACTTTTGGAGTTTGGTTCTTCATTGATGTGGTTGTGACTGTTCCCTGGTTCTTCTCTCTTGAAATAAAAAAAATATTTAACTTAATTTTGTTTTTTTTTACAGGAGCCCACAGTTCAGAGACCTTGAATTTTAAAAGACTTTGGATTTTAATTTTTTTAATGTTATGTGCATTGATATTTTGCCATAGGTGTTGGGTCCCCTGGAACTGGAGTTACAGACAGTTGTGAGCTGCCATATGGGTGCCTAGAATTGAACCCAAGTTTTCTGGAAAAGCAGTCAGTGCTCTTAAACAGTGAGCCATCTCTCCAGCTCCGAAGACTTTGTATTCTAAAAGATATTGGCTATTTTAAAGAGACTGAACTTTTAATGTGTTAGAATTTGTAAGGACTGAGGGATTTTAAAAGTTATTTACAGCCGGGCGATGGTGGTGCACGCCTTTAATCCCAGCACTCGGGAGGCAGAGGCAGGCGGATCTCTGTGAGTTCGAGACCAGGCTTGTCTACAGAGCTAGTTCCAGGACAGGCTCCAAAGCCACAGAGAAACCCTGTCTCGAAAAACCAAAAAAAAAAAAAAAGTTATTTACATTTTTAATGTGAGATCTTGGGAATGAAAGAAAGGAAACATTGTAGCTTAATGGTGATGTGTTTGTGTGTCAAGGTGACAAGGGGTCAGTTGTGCCGGGCAGGTTTATGTCAACTTGACATAAACTAAAATCATCTGAGAGGAAGGAACCTCAATTGAGAAAATGCCTCCATAATATTGGGTTGTAGCCAGTTCTGTAATACATTTTCTTAATTAGAGATTGATGGGGGAGGGCCCAGCACATTGTGGGTGGTGCCATCCCTAGACTGGTGGTTCTAGGTTCTGTAAGGATGCAGGCTGATCAAGCCAGTAAGCAGTACTGCTTTATGGCCTCTGCATCAGCTCTTGCCTCCAGGTTCCTACCCCATTTTAGGTCCTGTCCTGACTTCCTTCAGTTATGAACAGTAATATGGAAGTAAAAGCCAGGTAACCCATTTCCTCCCAACTTGCTTTTGGTCATGGTGTTTCATCACAGCAATAATAACACTGACAAAGATGAGGACCAAATATTCATGGCCTTGGGGAAAGCCCCATTCCTTTTCCCAGACATGTACTGGGGATCTAAAATAGGACTGTTACTCAGCTCTCTGACACTCTCTGACCTTCCTCAGCCCTCATTTATAGCTTCAGCTCATCAGTTGTGATCTTGACAGCTTTCCTGTGTGATCAGGAAGCACCCTGTAATTCCATTTCGATTCCTTGGGAACCGTGTGAAAAGAATAGCTTCAGACTTTACAGTGTTATGATTAATGTGAAGGCCATGACGTGTGGTTCTCTCTCAGAGAAGCCTACAGAAGCTTTCTCGTGTCTTTCTTTCTGAATACCTCGCTTTCTCTTGACTCTTGTTATTAAAATCTGTGGTATCAAACTTTTCTTTGTATTACATTTATGTATTTATTTGCGTGGATATGTGCATGTTGCACATGTATGCCATGGTTTGTGTGTGGGAGTTGGAGGACACTCCAGGAGTCAGTTCTGTCCCCTTATTCCATTGTGTGAGTACCAGGAGTACAACTGGGCTCACTAAGCTTTGCACCTTTACCCACTCAGCCATTTTATTGTCCCTAAAAATATCTTTAATAAACCCCAACTCCTGTTTCATACTGGCTAGTCCTAATTTTTTTTTTTATACTTGTCAAACCCAAAGATCTGGTTTTACCCAAGTCAAGATACATAAAAGAGAAGGCAACTCCACAGGCTGTGAGGTGGCAGCAAAGAAACAGATCTCTCCTTCTCTCTTTAGGGGCTCATCTGGGATTCACATGAAACATTTTGATAAGTTTCTCCAACTGGTACTTAGCATGTCTGTATGGTTTGTTTACCTTTGTTTAATGGCCAGAAACTCACATAATATTTAATGAGTGCCACTGGGACCAAAGATGGAAATCCTTTTGAGAAATCTGTGCCTGATTCCTGGGTCAGATGGAACAGTGGATGGTTTGCTCAGGAAAGATTGAACTGTCTCAGGGTGAGAGCTGATCGAGCTACCCAACAAAGAAGCATAGTCTGAATCTAAAATACATTAAAAAATGCCCACTTCTCTATTATCTCCTGATCTTTGTGGTAGTTAAAATAAAAAGGACCACCATAGACTAATATGGTGGGACTGCTTGAGAAGGGTTATGATATGTAACTTATTGGATGAGATGTGCGATTGAGGGTGGGTTTTGTGGTTTAAATCCCACAGCATTCCCAGTTAGAGCTCTCTCTTTGTCTCATGGTTGCTGTCTCAGTATGCAAGTTCTCAGCTATTGCTCCGGCACCATGCCTGTCACTTGCCCTCATCTACCTACCATGGTGGTCATGGACCAACCCTCTGAAACTGTAATCTCCAATTAAAGGCTTTCTTTTATAAATCCACATGGTCGTGTTGTCTCTTCCCAGCAATAGAAAAGCAAACTAAGTATCCTAAAAAGCACTTTGCTTTCTGTGATGCTAAGAGCCTCGCATATGGAAACGCTGATGTTCTTTTTCTTAGCACTGAGTTACCAGTTTGTCTTTTCTCTTTGTGAGCATATAACCTCCTCAATTATATATTCCCACCAGATAAGAAAGTGTCTTCTATAACTATTAAGGCTGTCCTGGTTAATTTTTATCAACACAAGCTAAAGTCGTCTGGAATTCTGAACTGAAACAAATTCTTCCATCAGATTAGCCTTCAGACAATCTGTAGGGAATTTTCTTGATTAATGACTGATATGGGAGGGATTTAGCCACTGTGGGGGTGCCATCCCTGGCAGGTGCTCCTGGGAGGTATAAAATGGTAACTGAATGTGAGCCCGAGGAAGAAGCTGTGAGGAGCACATGGTCTTTGTGCTCACAGGTAAGCGCTAGGGAAACCAGGAATGTCAAACTTGCAGGGTTGTCTCTTCCGTGGAAGGGATGCACAAGCTGTCTCCTGCCCCAAAGGTGGGGGAATGGATGTGGTTAATAGTCTGGTGACATGTGCTGTCTGTAGGGCTGAGCCACTCCTGACTCGTGTTTATATTTATTCCACTCATTCTCCATATTCCCTTGTCTTATACATTGTTTCTCAGTCAGTCTGTAGAACCCATCTTTATGGAAGACATCACTTGTATTTTGCAAAGAATTTAGATGTTGTTATCTTTTAAGGTTTATTAACATAAGATTGAGTTAATTATCATGAGGAGAAATTTTTTTTCCAATATTGTATTGTACTTAAATATGCACAAAATAGACTGCCAGACTCTGGAAATTTGAAGTGACACTGGCTATTGAGTTGTGTTGAACTGGACTTCCTTCTTTCCTGACAAGGATTGATTTTTACCGTGCCAGCCCTGGTGTTTGCAAAGACCCCCAAACACGCCAGTAAGCAGCATTCGCCCACATTCTTTATGTCAATTCTTGCCTCCAGGTCTCTGCACTGATTTTCTGCCCTGGCTTCCCTTGATGATACACTGTAATGGGGAGGTGTAAGCCAGATAAATCCTCTCTGTCCCAAGTTTATCAAAGCAAACTATGGCAAAGGCCAAAACTGGTTTAGATTCCACGTCTTCTTATATCACAACAGATTATAAGCTGTCTGTTATTTGCATCAATGTCTTTAAACTTTGCACTGTCTTCTTCAGTGTGAGGATGTCCCCAGAGATGCCTGGAGGGCAAAACAGGCACCAGCACTTTAGAAAACGTCCCGTGCTGGCTAATGACTACATGGGTGGACCGACGGCATCTGGTCCAAGAAAGAAGCCTGGGTTCAGTTATCCCAGATGTTGTGGTTTGAATTAGGATGGCCCCAGAGGCTCATGTTTGAATGCTTGGTGGCCTTTTGGAAGAAGGATTGAGATGTGTGGCTTTGTTAGAAGAACTGTGTCACGAGGCACAGGTTCTCTACTATTCCTTTGCTCCACCATTATGGATTCTAACCCACTGAAATAGTAAATCCCAAATTGTAAACAAAGGTTTGTCTGTCCAGCCCTATCCTGTAGCCACTTCCAAATAATTATTCAGAGGCTTATATTAATTATTAATGCTTGACCAATAGCTCAGGCTTATTACTAGCTACTCTTTACATTTAGATTAACCCATATGTCTATGTTTTGCCACATGGCTCAAGACTTTTTTTTTATTTTCAACATGTTCTGCTTGTTCAGTGGCTGGGATCTTTGCTGACTCCACCCCTCCTCATCTAAGATCTCAGTTTGGTTGTTTCACCTAACTTTGTCCTGCCTGGCTATTGATCAAACAGCTTTTATTATTAACCAATGAGAAGAATACATACATACAGAAAAATTACTCCAAAGCATTTCTCCATTTCTGTCTAATCAAAAAAGGGAGGTTTTTAACTTTAGCATAGTAAAAATAACAACAAAATAGTTATCAAGTAAGAATTACAGTTACATGATGTGGGGTGATTTCCCCTTGTATGCTGTGAATATGCTTTATTACCATTGGTAAACGAAGAAGCTTCTTTGGGCCTATGGCAGTGCAGAATAGAGCAAGGTGGGACTTCTGAGCAGAGATAAAGGAGAAAAGAAGGCAGAGGTAGGAAGATGCCATGTAACTGCCAAAGGAGACAGACGCCCTGGAACTTTACCGATAAACCTAAACCACGAGCCTCATAGTAAAATATAAGATAATATGAATGGGTTAATTTAAGATGTAAGAGTGAGTTAATAAAAGCCTAATCTATTGGCTAAGCACTGTTGTAATTAATATAGTTTTTGTGTGATTGTGTCTGGGCAGCCGTAAATGAACGAGCAGTCACTTCCTATAGTTATAATATGTAGTCTATTTGTATTTGACAAAATTAGAGAAAATGTTTAATTTTCTTTCCTATCTTGGTGAGTTTAAAGTTTGATATCTAATTTATCTTTTATTATAACTAAGAAAAACTGCAACTGCAATTATCGGTCTTTAACTCCATCAAAGACCTGAAAAGAAAATTACTTGAGCAAGCAGGAAGTGCAGGAAAGCAATTTCCAAGAAATGCAAGGAATGACAGAAACATCTGGCTGCCTGAACAATAACCCAAGGTTTCTCTACAATGTTGGGGCATCCAGCTTTGTCTTACTGGCCTACAATATCTGATAGATGCTTTTCAGAGCAGGAAAATTTGAAAGACTTTTCTACCCTGTCTTGGCAAAGTTCAGCAACCACTTTTCTTTGTGTTCTGCTTGTCTAGATTGAACAGTGTACTTACTGTCAGCAGTTAAGACAAGGACAGTTCTTGCCCAACAGGCCAATTTTGCCAAAATGAAAACAAACTGCATATGTAATGTCTTCAGTGCCAAAGCGTCCTCTTGGGAGGAGATTGGTACTGCCAGGAGAAGGCATGTCTCATGTCAAAAGAACTCTAAGTTATTAAAACTTTTAAATGCCATATTATATAGGTCTTTGAAATATGTGAAGATACATATCTTTCTGAAATATATCTTTGTATATCTAGAAAACCTAACTAACATGACCTTAAGTTTGACTATTATAGATGACTAACTGTATTTTTGTAAATCTGTATTTCTTAATTATATATTTATTTTAATTGAGCTGTAGAAACACAGTACCTTAAACAAGAATGGAAATATATATGCAGCATAACAAAATTAATCTTAAATTTAAATCAATAAATAAAAATCTATACCAATGTAAAATATTTTGAGATTAACAGTTGTTTTTTGGATTAAAGCAGTTCAGTAATCTACCCCATTTTTCTATTATAATAATCTACCATTTTCTTCATCATTTTTATATAATATCATCCTTTCTTTTAGAAAGAGATTGACTATGACCAAAAGCAATTTATAACCAATCTCCTTAAATGAAAACAATGGTTTTCTTTTAAATTCATGCCCCACATTGGGCACCAAATGAAGAACAATTAATAAAAACTAAGATATTGAGGTTCAACCTGAAGACCAGAAAAGCAAAGAAGCCAGATACTGACTCTTACCTTGACCTCAGTCCAAAATGGTGATCCTGTCTCCAGGTATCTCAGAATGAGGCTATGTCTGAGAGCTGTGTCCTCCTTTTTTATAATCCTCTCTAGGGCTGTAGTTAAAGGCAGATACCACTAGGATTAAAGAATGCTCCACCCAGTTTCTATGGCAACTAGTGCAGCCACTAGTATTAAAGGTGTGTCTTACACTGCCTGATCTGTTTTACTCTCTGATCTTCAAGTAAGCATTATTTATTAAAATACAAATGAAATGCCACTACAGTGATCTTTGAGGGATCCTGAGAAAATTTAGAATTATGATAAAGTCCTGACTGGGGCATTTTGTGCAATTGGTCCATCTCATCCAGCAGCCTTGAAGCTGTTGTGGATGTTGGATCACCTGGGTCATTGTTTCCATCAGAGACCTTCCAGGGGATCTTCCTCAATCAAATCATATTAACCTGGAAGATATCTGCTGCTTCTCATCCTCAGTGGAAACAGAAGTAGAACCTATTTTCCAAAGCAACATATTCTTAGACCTGGATTTTACAAGTCAAGATATCTTTAAAGTATGTAGGTTGGTTTAACTTAGCAGCCCCCACAATAAAATGTCTCTTAGAAGTTAGCTCATTACCAGTCAAACAATCCAAAGAAAACAGAATAATATACACAATCCAGACTCTCTGTGTATTTTACATCTTTATGAGGCTCATAATTTTTATTATTCTATTCTTTTTTCAAGGACCCCACTTTATATTCTTTAAATTACTTTTAATCTATGACTGTCTCTACCCTTTTTATTCTCTCTCCCAAAGCTATGTACATTTTTAAAAACACACTGTGACCTGTTTAGAGGTTTCTTTTTGTCTGAATCTGTCTTTACCATGTAGCTGTATTCATTTTCTGACCACAAGTGTCTTTAGACTGCTAAGCAAGCATGGATAGGACCAAAGTGGTGGCTTTGGCTGCTAATTTCACTCTGTTCAGCGTCCCAACATGGCAGAGGTACCAATGAGAGTCGTGCTTACTTCCCTAACTCTGGAAAGCTGTGGGATCCATGCTGCCACCAAGTAGCATGCAGCCTGCTGGCCCACAAACCACAATCGAGTGCTTCATTGCAGGACTTTCCAAAAGAGCCAGTACCAAGGCAGAAATCCTTGAAACTCTGAAAAGAACTGCTCATCTGCTCAGCACCAGCAAACAGAGCCTTTTTAAAAAATTTTGACTACCACTAAGAAGCCATGTCTGACTTTTTTGTGTGTCGATAATCCTTTTTTAAAACGTTTTCAGACTTTACGTGGATGTATGTGTTCCGTGTTGGATACAATATGTAAACAGAGTTTTCTCTGTCCTGTCACATCACACAACTACTTTTAAATAATAACTCAGAGGTTTAATATTAATTACAGAATGTTTAGCCTATGCTTCAGGCTTATTACTAACTAGCTCTTACATTTAAGTTAACCCATTTCTATTAATCTATGTATTGCCATGTGTCCATGGCTTTTACTGTTATGCCTGAATTACAGGACCCAAATCATCACCACGAGACCAAACCTGATGCAAAAAACAAAGAGTCTTTATTCACGAGTTAAATCAGGTCCGTCCTTCTGTACAAAGTAGCAGCAGCAGCAGCAGCCCCAAGAATAGCGCAGGAGAGGGACCCAGAGCAACAAAAACCAGGGGTTTATATGGGGGAAGAGGCTCCAGGAATTCCAAGCCTTGGGAATTGTGACTGACTGTCCCCTAGTGGCATGAGGGGGAATTTTAGACTTCCAGGCTTGATATTGGCTGCTCTCTGATGATATAAGGGGGCTTTCCGCGCCTGATGGGAATTCCCAACTACCAGTAACTACCTAAGGCTCTAATTGGTCTATTTTCCCTGCTTAGGGAATGGCTGGTTTTGAGTCAGGGACAGAGATGGCTCTGTTTCTGGGTCCAAACTGTTTTTTTCCTTTGGTTCTTTCTACCATTAACCTTAATTTTGTGGCCAAGGCAAATATCTTTGGTATGTTGTGAGTCTAGGGACTTAGTATATTCTTTTGGTCCTAGTTTAAGGGTTTGGTAACTTCTCTCTGGCTCTAGGTTTGGGGAAAAATGTCTCATTCCCTGGGTATGATCCCATTTTCAGGGTGCATTTCTTTCCCTGACTCTGAACCCAGATACAGGCTGCTCATGGGTTGTGCTAAAGCTAAGGACTCATGGAATCTGTAGGGGCCTGGGCCTTTCATTACTAATCTGCTGACATCTTGTTTCTAGGGCAACTGCTCGAGTCTGTCCATACTTTGCCCTTCTTTCTCTCTGTATTCAGTTTGGCTTTCCCACCTAGCTATATTCTGCCTTGTTATAGGCCAAACCAGCTTTTATCATCAACCAATGAGAGAAATACATAGTCACAGCTTAGAGCAAGATCATCCCACAACACCAAATAAACTATATCTATAAATTGCCTTCATCATAGTGTATTGTCATAGTAATAGAAAAGTAACCAAGACACCGTGTTTGTATTGGACCTGCTAGGGATGTCTCCTAAGGTAGGGACTCCCTGTGAGAATCCTAGGCAATTTCCTTTCTTCTTTCCTTTTTTTATTTTAGATACCCAAGAGAACACTGAGATTCTAGCTTAGTCTCACTACAAATTAGAAAATAGAAAATTTTGATCTGGTGCTGGACAGATGGCTTAGTGGGTAAGAGCACTAGCTGTTCTTCTACAGGACCAAGGTCCAACTCCAAGCACATGATGACTTACCAACATCTTTAGCTCCAATTGCAGGAGATCTGATACACTTTTCTGGGCACCAGGCATACAGATAGTATGCAGGCATACATGCAGGCAAAATGCTCACACACATAAAGTATAAAGATTTTAGAACTTTAACTTAAAGTGAAACTGAGAAAGGCATTTTTACCCTCTGCTGTTTTGCTCACAAGATAGAAGTCTTGAATCTGCACAGCAAGCTTGTGCTTCTGGTCTTTATGTCACTGAGCTTTTCTTACATTTCAGTCTAGCTAATTCCTACTATAATATTCACTTTTCCATCTACTTCCCTGAAAATTTCATTTTTAACGAGTAAATAGAATTCCACTGCCTTTGTACCCCACATTTTCATTATCAGTGCATCTATTGATGGCTATGCCATGTATTAGTTATTTTTCTATTGCTGTGATAAAACACTACAACCAGAGCAACTTATGAAAGAAGGCATTTAATTGGGCTTGTGATTCCAGAGAGTTAGAGCCCATGATGGCACCAGGAACAGCTGAGAATTCACATCTCAAACCTCAGACTGGAGGCAGAAAGCACAGTTGGAATTGTGTGAGTCTTTTGAAAAGTCAAAGCCTGCCTCTAGTGACAGACTTCCAACAAGGCCATACCTCCTAATCTTTCCCAAACAGTTACATCAACTAGGGCCTACGGAGACCATTCTTACCAATACCATCACAACTTATCCCATACCATCACAGTTTATTCCATTTCCTTGCTATTGTGAAAAGAACAGCAATAGTCAAAGGTGTCCAACTATCTACACAGTAGGGTGTTGACTCCTTTTCGTATAAGCCCAAGAGAGTGAAAGTGGGTATCTTAGTTAGGTTTTCTGTTCCTGTGATAAAGATCATGACCAAAAGCAATGTGTACAGGAAAAGTTTTATTTCATCTTATACATCCAGATAATAGCCCATTGCTGAGGGAAGCAGAAGCATGAACTCGGTGTGAAAACCTGAAGGCCGTGGCTTACTGGCTTACTCCTCATGTCCTACTCCACCCATTTCCTTATGCCACCCAGAACCGTCTGCAAAGACGTGGCACTTCTCATTACAGTGGTCGGGGCCTTCTTACACTAATCATCCATTACTCATTAGTCAAGAAATTGCCCTACAGCCTTGCCTACGCGAATTCAGATGAAGGCATCGTCTCAACTGATGTTTCTCTTTCAAGATAATTCTAGCTTCCAATATAGTGTCAAATTCTGTCAGCCTGACAGCAAAACCAGCCAGGATACTGGATCATACAGTAGTTCTATTTTTAGTTTTTGAGAAAACACGGCGAAGATCTCCACGGTGGTTCTATCAGTTTACACTCTCGCCAACAGTTGGCAAGGGTTCTTCGTGGTCTACATACTCTCCAACATTTGCTGTCATTTATCATTTGGTGGTATGTTGGGAGCATAGCATGAAGGTCCTTGTACCAACACATTTCCAGAGAAATCAGGAATGTTAGCACACAGGATTGTCTTTCCAATGGAAAAGATGTAAAAAAAAAAGTTCTTTTATCCAGAAATCTGGTAATTGGAAGTGATTAATATGCTGGTGATCTGTGCTATCTGTTGGGCCAGGCCATGTCAAACTCGTCCAACCAGGACCACAGGTGGCTAGTAATCCAAATGACCCTTATAGCCAGGACCTCTCCAAGCCCCCACAACCAGGAACAGAGACACCTATTGGCATAAATGACCCTTGCATTATCCATATAGCCAAAGGCTCCTCCAAGCCTCCACAACCAGAACCAGAGGTGGCTAATTGACCTCTATGCTACCTGTATGACCAAAACCAGACCAGAGCCTTTCTTAGGCCCTTAAGCTATCTTAAGCACTGATAGCCTATCTCTGAAACCCATCTTCTTGAAGGAAATGATATGTACCCTGAGTCAAATTTCAATGCAAATATGCTTCCTTGTACACTGGGGATTGTATTATACCAGGAAACATTTCCCCAAATTGTACAGAACATAAACATGTTGGGTATTGGAGAACCCTGCTATTAAGATGTCAATCTATCATGTTCAGATGGCTCTTTGAGCTTGGCACAAAATGGAGGACTCCCTTTCTCAGTGGGACTTCCTCTTTTCTACTAACCTTATTTGGAGAGTGTCAAGCTCAGATGCTTGTCCTTATTTGGAGGATAAACATGCACAGGCTCCCTGCAAATGCTAGGTGACTCAGCATGGAAGTCCTACAATTCCTTCCTGCCCCTATGATAATTAGGTGCTGCATTATAGCCAATCAGCCCTTCCCGCCCGGAACCCTAAGAACCCTTAGATACCTTACCCCCAGAACAATAACATGAGCTGGATCTCTGAAGCTGACTCCTTGAAGTCTGTCCATCACACTCACAGACGTTTGAACAACTCATGCTTTCTGCTCCCTTTGTCCTTGTGGGACAGTGGCCAATGACCCCTGAGGAGGAGGACACCCACAGTTGGGAATAAACCACCTGAGATCAGACCCTTTAGAAGTCTTGATGGAGGTTGAGACATCTGCAGAGACCCCTCCCCTCTCAGTGGTGGCCATGTGGGCTAGTTTTGTTTCAACTTCATACAAGCTGGAGTTATTTGGAAGGAGGAAACCTTAGTTAAGAGAGTGTTCCCCAGAACTGGCCTGTTGGTAAGACTGGGGGTGTATTCTTGATTGGTGGTTGATGTGGGAGGGCCCAGGTCACTGTGGGCAATGCCATCCCTCCCTCAGCTGGTGGCCCTGGGTACTATAAGAGAGCAGACTAAGAAAGCCACAAAGAGGAAATCTCAAGGTCCAAATCAGGAGCAGAAGGAGAGAGAGCACGAGCAAGGAACTCAGGACCGCGAGGGGTGCACCCACACACTGAGACAATGGGGGTGTTCTACTGGGAACTCACCAAGACCAGCTGGCCTGGATCTGGAAAAGCCTGGGATAAAACCGGACTCTCTGAACATAGCGGACAATGAGGACTACTGAGAACTCAAGAACAATGGCAATGGGTTTCTGATCCTACTGCACGCACTGGCTTTGTGGGAGCCTAGGCAGTTTGGATGCTCAACTTACTAGACCTGGATGGAGGTGGGGGTTCCTTGGACTTCCCACAGGACAGGGAACCCTGATTGCTTTTCAGTCTGAGGGGGGGGGGACTTAATTGGGGGAGGGGGAGGGAAATGGGAGGCGGTGGCGGGGAAGAGACAGAAATCTTTAATAAATAAATAAATAAAAAATAAAAAAAATAAAAAAAAACAAAACAAAACTTAAAAAAAAAAAGAAAAAAGAAAAAAACAAAAAAGAAAGCCACAAAGAGAAACCAAGTCAGTAAACAGCAGTCCTCCATGACCTCTGCCTCACTTCCTGCCTCCAGGTTCTTGCCCTGCCTTCTCTCAGTGATGGAATTATAAATTATAAAGCAAAACCAACCAAACAATATGAAACAAACAAAAAAACCCCTTTGCTCCTGAAGGTGCTTCTGATCATGGTGTTTCACCATAGCAACAGAAACTCTGAGACAGCACCCATTCTGACTATGGTGGGCTAGACTCTCAAAGTGGTTATTTTATTGTATGTGTATGAGTGTTTTCACTGCAAGTATGACTACATAGTATATGCATGCCTAGTATCTGTGGAGGCTATTAGAGGCTGTCAGATCATCTGGAGTTGAAGTTACAGGTGGTTGTGAGATTTCTTGTGGGAGCTGAGGTTGAAACCTACCTCCTTTGGAAGAATAGTCAGTATTCTTAACTTCTGAGTCATCTTTCCAGCCCTTCAAGGTAGTTTTTTTCTTTTCCTCTATTTTTCTTTTTTAAAAATAAATTTTCAAACAATATATTCTGATTACAGTTTTCCCTCTCCCAATTTCTCACCCTTTCTGTCTCTCATTAGAAAACAAACAAGTATCTAAAGAATAATAATAAAATAATGTAAGATAAAACAAAAACGAACTGTTTTAGTCTATATTTTACTGATGGCTGAGGATAATGAACGCTTTCTCAAATGTTCAGTCATTTTTGTCTCTCCTTTCAATCTGTCCAGTCTGTTAGACTGTTTATTGATTCACAGATGTGTTGCCCTTTAATACCTGCAGCTCTTTTAAAAATCATGCTTTCACAATTTCATAAATCAGTAATACACCTTGATCATGACATCCCCTACCAATTTCCCCTCCTATCCCCTGTGTCCTCTCACTGGCACTTTCTTCTTTCCAACAAGGACAGTCCTAACTTTGCATATTCTTGTGGCCCACTGAATTTAATTAGTGTTACCTGCGTGAACATGGATGGAATTATTTCCTTGTGCAAAGGCAGCTTAACCCCGGATATACCACTGATGAATAGGATGCCCTCTTCTTAGCAACCATTGGATACCACAGCCCCCAGGGAAGGAGAAAGGGTTATGAGTCTGCCTCCCAACCATGAGAAAATGTTGATAGACCAACCCTTATGTACGTAGCTAGGGATACTGTGAGTTAATCAGTGCAATGGTCATACCATGTATAGAGGTACTTCCTCCATCTTCTAGCTCTTATAATCTTTCTGGCCTATCTTCTGTGCTGTTTCTTGAGATTTAAAATGAAGTTCTATAGATGTCCCACTAAGGACTGGGCACCCAACATCACTTATTCTCAGCATCTTGACATATTTTGATCCTCTACATTAATTTTTTGCCCATTGCAAAAATATGCTTCTCTGACCAACTTTGAGAGTAGCATAAATATACAGGTATAAACACAGACATACACAATTTGGCACAGTGTCAATAGTAGCATGTTTCTTCTATTCTGAGGCATCAATTTCTTCTGTGGAATGGACCAAAAAAATCTGATAAGAATGTGGTTGGTTATCTTCATATTAATAATGATCATACCACCAATGGACATGTCTTGCTTTGCATGTCAATACTATAGCTCACAGTTTTTACAACAAGTTAAGACTATTGGTGACTTTTCCCCTCCAGTACCATGGAGCTAACCACCACTTAGATAGTTTCCCACTGATGTCTTTGTGTCCTGAAACAAGAGTATTTGGATCTTGAGCAATACGGTCTTTCCTTTAGTTCTGGTGGGAAACCCAGAGCCATGGCAACGCCTGTTTTGTCTGGGGTCCTAACAAAGTCCCATTTGTTAACTGTTTCCTAATTTCCTGAGGGGAGTCATTTACACAAAGTCCTTACCTATGCTTGTGTCTTGAACTGGTTTTTCCCCGTTGTTTTTTCTTCAACAGCTTCAGAGTTTCACTAAAGTCTTTGATCCACTGGAGTTGATTTTTGTACAGGGTGTGGGACAAAGATCTTATTAAAATTAGTTATCTAGTTTTTCCAGCACTGTTTCCTGAAGATACTTTTTCTCCAATGTGTGTGTTTGATATCTTTGTCAAAAGTTAGGTCGTTTTAGGTATGTCGGCTTACATCTTGCTCCTCTGCTCCGCTCCACTGATCCATGCATCTCTTTCTGTGCTGGTTATTTATTTGTTTACTATTTTACTATAGCTGTATCTTATAGTTTGTTTTTTTTTTACAAGACAGAGTTTCTCTGTGTCACAGCTCTGGCTGTCCTGGAACATACCTTGTAGACCAGACTGTGCACAAATTCACAGAGATCCATCTACCTCCCGAGGGCTGGGATTAAAGGTGAATGCAAGCACCCCCAGTTATAGTTGTTTGTTTGTTTGTTTGTTTTGTGTGGTATGACTTGAAATCAGAAATGAAGATATCTCAAGAAATGTTTTTTTTTTTTTGAGACAGAGTTTTCTGTGTTTCCCTGGCTGTGCTTGAATTCCTCAAATTCAAAGATCTACCTACACCTGTCTTCTGAGGGTAGGGGCTGAAGATGTTTACAACCACTGCCTGGTACCTCAAGAATAAAGGATATTTTTAATTCTTCATTTCCTATATGTAGCTACTTAATTTCCTTCACTTCTCATATTGCTCCAGGTACAAGAACTTTATTGAATTGAGTAATGAGAATGGGCACCTTTGTCTTCATGATCTCTGTCAATATTCTTAAAGTTTTTCTGCTTTAGCATGATTTTGGCTATAAGATTTTCATATATGCAGTCTTCATTGTATTGAGATATATTACCTTAATCCTAGGTTCCTCAAAGTTTTTTAAAATCATGAAATGATGTTGAATTTTGTCAAGGACCTTTTTTTTTACTTACTGAAATGGTTGTGCAATGTCTGTCCTTGTATCTATTTTTGCTTGTATTGAGATTTTTTGTACCTATGTTAATAAGAGGTATTTGTTTGTAAGTGTGTATGTGTGTCTTCCTGGTGAGGATATCAAAGTACTACTGGCTCCATGAAAATTATTTTGTTTGTATTAGTTGTTTTAGTGTTGTTTTTGTTGCTGTGACAGAAATAACAGAGGTACCCTAACAAAAGCATCTTCAAAGGACAAAGGTCTTATTTGACTACAATTCCAAGTCACAGTCTATTGTAAAAAGTCAAGGCAGGAGCTTGAAATAAGTAGTCACATGTGCAGTAGACCAGAGATAAATGCATGAAAATGGCATCGAAACGTACTACTCTATAAACTAAAAATATAATGAAAATAATGATGACTATTATTATTAATAAAAGGATACCTCTCAATGATTTTTGGACAGAGAAATTTGCCCTGGCTAGATTTATATCAAATTGAGCAAGCTAGAGTTATTTTAGAGGAGGGAACCTCAGTTGAGAAAATTCCCCCACCAGATTTGTCTGCGGACAAGCCTGTGATGTGTTTTCTTGATTGACAATTGATGTGGGAGGGCTCAGCACACTGTGGACTGTGCCATTTTTGGACTGATAGTTCTGGGTGATATAAGGAACAGCTGAGTAAGCTGTGAGGCACAAGCAAGCTAGCGAGCAGTGATCAATCCTCCATGGCTTCTGCATCAGTTCCTGACTCCACGTTTCTGCCCTGAGTTCCAATCCTGACCTTCCCGGATGATGGACTTCCAAGCTGTAAGATGAAATAAGCCCATTCCTCCTCAAGTTGCTTTTGGCCATAGTGTTTTAACAGAGCAATAGAAACTATCTCTGTGGTAAGTTCCCTTTTCTGAAGACACCACACATCGTTCTTACAGGACAAAGAAAAATCAAGTGGAACCAAACTGAAAACAGCCTCTTTGCTGGCTCATGTTCAGAGTGCCACAAAGGCTATGCAAACTGCTAGGAGAGAAAATTCATCAGGAGCCTCACCCATATAACCTATTCTTGCTACAATAGTGATCTAACAGGTAGGCTATGCTCACTGGTGCAATAATGGCATGACTCTATTGGGAGTAACCAACTGCTCTGATTTTGGAGACTTTCTCCATGAAGGAGTATACATCTAGTACTACAAAACTGTCCAAAAGCCTGTGGCTGCAAAAGTAGGGAGATCATGGGAACGAGGGAATAAATATTACCATTGTCTCTTTATGTGGACATGTTATGAAAATGCATTTCAAATATTTATGTTTACATTCCTGGATATGTGTTGCTTTCAGTCTAGGTGAGAGAAGTTCCTTTCTGAGGATGGTGACAGTTAATGAAGAGACTCATCTGGTTAACACTCTGATAAAATGTGACTGCTAAGAGTTTAGTCTGAGATGGTACATCTATATCACTCCTTGGAAGGTTTAGAAAAATATCACATATAATATACAGAAAGATTGTAAGAGCCAGAGGATGGAAGAGGGTGCTTTGAAACTCTTCTGGTTATGACATGACCATTGAACTGATAAATACACAGCAGCAATGGATATGAGCACAGACTTGGAATTTTCACCTTTACATCATGTGAAAAGGAGGTACCCATGAGGCTCTACTCTTTCCTGAGAAGCCATTGACTGCTAAGTGTTGTTAAGACATGGGGGGGGGGTGTTCCTTTTATTCAGTGTGTACACAGTATAGCTACTTGAGGACTTATTAGGAAGAAATAGACTGCAATCATACACTGTATATGAAATTATAAAAAAAAATAAGGAGGCCAAGCATGGTGGCAAATGCCTTTACTCCCAGCACACAGGAGGCAGAGGCAGGCAGATCTCTGTGAGTTCGAGGTCAACCTGGTCTGTGAAGTGAGTTCCAGGACAGCAAGGGCTACACAGAGAAACCCTGTCTCAAAAACCAATAAATAAATAAATAATTTAAAAATAAGGAAATAAAGTAGAAATTAAACACAAGAGCATACAGAACAAAAGTTCAGAATATTATACAGAACACAAAAGCGACAGAATAACAGAGAATGGCAGGGAAGAAACCAGTCATGCCCCACACAGCAGACCTACAAATATCAATGTTGTACCTGCCAGTTAGACAGCCAGCCAGTACAACAAACAAAACCACACAGAGAAAAAACCAAACCCTTTTCAAATTAAGCCTTGAATTTTTATGGTCTTATCTCACCAATTAAAATAAACAAATTTAAGGATTAGATTAGAAAAAACATAACCTAATTATCTTTTTTTCAAGAAAGACATTTAGCTTGGAAAGACATCCACAAGCTAAGGATCTAATCTAGAAGTCAAACTACCATGCGAACCAGAAAGCGCAAATAATCTGTTGTAACCATCAAAGCAAAACTAATCAGAAGTGACAGAGAGGGGTACGATAGTTCGATAAAAAGGAACCAGTTCACCAATGGGACATGATTGTAAATATTCAAGGGCCAAATATTGGGGCCTTCAGACCTATAATGTAGACATGATAAGGTATAAAAAAAACCTCTGTAGGTCTAGCTATAACGTAATGAAACTTATATTTCCCACTCTCACAGTTGCATGATGTTCCAAATTCAAAAACTCAACAATGTTCCCTCAGAGTTAAATTATTCAATAAGTCAATTGGGCTTTATAAATGTCTACAGAATGTTCTACCTAGTGAATATAGATTACACATTCTTCTCAGCACTGCACTGAACCACCTTGAAAATGAGCACATTATAGCAAACAAAGCAAATCTTAATAAATAAAAAAGAAAGAAGGGTGATAGACCCAAAGAAAATGTCCTGCATCCTATCAGATCATAGTGGGTTAAAACTAGAAACCATAGCAAAACTAACTTCAGAAACAGAAATTGTCAGAGACCATCTCGGTTAGGGTTGCTATTGCTGTGGTGAAACACACCATGACCTCAAGCAAGTTCGCGGGAGGAAAAGGTTTCTTCAGCTTACACTTCTACATTGTATTTCATCACTGAAGGAAACCGGGACAAGAACTCAAACAAGGCAGGAACCTGGAAGCAGTAGCTGACACAGATGCCATGGAGGGGTGTTGCTACTGGCTTACTCCTCATGACTTACTCAGTCTGCTTTCTTATAGAATCCAGGACCATCAGCCCAGGGATGGCATCACCCACAATGGACTGGACCCTCCCCTATCAATCACCAATTAAGAAAATGCCCTACAGGCTGACCCACAGCCCGATCTTATTCTCAATTCTTCTTCTTCTTCTTCTTCTTCTTCTTCTTCTTCTTCTTCTTCTTCTTCTTCTTCTTCTTCTATGACTATAGTTTGTGTCAAGTTGACATATATATATATCCAGCACGGAGACTGAACAATACTTTTTTGAATGACCAATGAGTCACTGGAGAACTCATAGGAAATTAAACTCCTAGAATAAAAAGAACTTTTTGCTGGGTGATGGTGGCACATGCGGTTAATCCCAGCACTTGGGAGGCAGAAGCAAGCAGATCTCTGTGAGTTCGAGGCCAGTCTGATATAGAAGAGCTAGTTTCAGGACAGCTAGGACTCTTACACAGAGAAACTCTGTCTTGAAAAACTAAAAAATGAAGAGGGAGAGAGAGAGAGAGAGAGAGAGAGAGAGAGAGAGAGAGCTTTTTGTACACAGCCAAGGAACCAAAGCCCTAAGTGCTCATGAGCAGTCTCTGTTTACAGCCAAGAATGTCATTTTAATAGAAAGTGACAGCGGAAACATATTCCAATCTAATTCTACTTGAACAGTGCAAACACTTTCACTGAAAGAATAAGGATGGTAAAAAAAAACTCTTATTAATACAAATAAAGAAGTCAAACTGTCTATTTGCAGATGATACGATACTATACATTTGAGATCAAATTCTGCCAGAAAATTAAAAACAGTAAGCAAATTCAGTAATGTGTCAGGATACAGAATCAAAATGCACAAAGCAATAGCTTTTCTATACACCTACAACAAATATAGGAAGAAGGAGATCACGACTAGTTTTTCCCCTTTTATTATTGTTTTATTGAGCTATATATTTCTCTTCACTCCCCTTCCTTCCCCCCTCCTCTTCTTACCCACTCCCATGATCCCCATGCTCCCAATTTACTCAGGAGATCTTGTCTTTTTCTATTTCTAAGTAGATTAGATCAATGTATGTCTCTCTTAGTTTTATTTAACTTTATTTTATGTGCATTGGTGTGAAAGTGTCAGATCCCCTACAACTGGATCTTCAGACAGTTGTGAGCTGCCATGTGGGTGCTGGGAATTGAACCCGGGTCCCCTGGAAGAGCAGTCAGTGCTCTTAACCACTGAGCCATCTCTCCAGCTGTATGTCTCTCTTGGGGCCCTCTTTGTTGCCTATGCTCTCTGGGATTGTAAATTGTTGGCTAGTTTTTTTTCTTTATGTCTAAAAGCCACTTATGAGTTAGTATATATGATATTTGTCTTTCTGGGTCTGGGTTACCTCACTCAATATGATGTTTTCTAGATCCATCCATTTGCTTGCAAATTTCAGGATATCATTATTCTTTTCTGCTATATAGTACTCCATTGTGTAAATATACTACATTTTCTTTATCCATTCTTTGGTGGAGGGGCATTTAGGTTGTTTCCAGGTTATGCCTATTACAAATAATAATGCCATAAACATAGCTGAACACATGTCCTTGTGGTATGATTGAGCATCCTTTGGTATATACCCAAAAGTATATACCAAAACTATTGCTGGGTCTTGAGGTACGTTGTTTCCTAATTTTCTGAGAACTCGCCATACTGCTTAACAAAGCAGCTGTACCAGTTTACACTCCCACCAGCAATGAAGGAAGTGTTCCCTTTACCCCACATCCTCTCCAGTATAAGTTGTCATCAGTGTTTTTGATCTTGGTCATTCTTATAGGTGTAAGATGGAATCTCAGAGTTATTTTGATTTGCATTTCTCTGATGACTAAGGATGCTGAGCATTTCCTTAAGTGTCTTTCAGCCATTTTAGATTCATCTCTTGAGAGTTCTCTGTTTAGGTTTGTGCCCCATTTTTTATTTTTTTTATTTTTATATTTATTTATTTATTTATTTATTTATTTATTTATTTATTTTGGTTTTTCGAGACAGGGTTTCTCTGTGGTTTTTGGAGCCTGTCCTGGAACTAGCTCTGTAAACCAGGCTGGTCTCGAACTCACAGAGATCCGCCTGCCTCTGCCTCCCGAGTGCTGGGATTAAAGGCGTGCGCCACCACCGTCCGGCTTGTGCCCCATTTTTTATTGGATTATTTGTTCTTTTGATGTCAAGTTTCTTGCGTTTTTTTTGTATATTTTGGAGATTAGCTCTCTTTCTGATGTGGGATTGGTGAAGAGCTTTTCCTAGTGGAGGTTGCTGTCTTGGCCTTGCTCCTTTAGATGTCGCTGGCTTGGGCCTGCTCTGGCAGAGGTCACTGACTCAGGCCTTGTCCCACAGAGGTTGCTCACGGGGGCCTGCTCCAGTGGAGGTTGCTGGTTTGGGCCGATCATGACTGTTTTTATGTGTTTTTTGGAGTTTCCTTTCCAGTTGCTAGACCACCTGCAATTCACTTCCAAATTATGATATAACACATTTTAGGAAAAAAAAACCTTTATAGCTTTTTTTCCTTTATAGCTTTTTTGTTCCTTTTAAAATGTATATATTTTGACTAATGTTTGTGAATGAAGTTGTTCACATGTATTTAGTTTCATTTCGACTTTATGTAAGATAAATGTTAAAATTTTTTTAAAGGAAATTATGGATACACCCCCATTCACAATAGCTTTAAATAAAATAAAATAAACAAAATAGATCTAATCAAGGAAGGAAAATCCTTTACAATGAAAACTTTAAACCCCTGAGGAAAGGTATTGAGAAAGAAACTAGAAAATGGAAAGATATCATAGAATCTATCAAAAATTATTTAGAAATTCAGTATAATCCCAATCAAATTCCCACCTCATTTTTTTTTTCACAGAAATAGAAAAGAACTATCATAAGGAAGGAGGTGCCTGGGCTGGAGAGATTGCTCTGTGGTTAAGAGCACTAGCAAAAATTTCAAGTGCAATAGACAGAGAAAGTAAAAGATTCCATGATAGAACCAAACTTGAGTAGTATCTATCTGCCACTCTGGCTCCACATAAGGCACTAGAAGAAAACTTCAGTCTGAAGAGGTTATGTACATCCAAGAACATATAAGGAATAAATAATCTAAGAACAGTAAATCAGGGCAGGGGACTTATATCATAACAACAAAGTAGCAGAAATAAATAGACTGTTTACTGATATTTCTCAATATTAATGGTCTTGATTCTCCAACAAAAAGATACATAGTAACAGATTGTGTTAGAAAGCAGAATCCATCTTCCTGCTATATCCAAGAAACACATCTAAATATTAAAGATAGACATAAGCTCAAGCTAAAAGTATGGATAAAGGTGTTCCAAGCAGGTATAGCCATTTTAATATCTGACCAAATAGACTTCAAACCAAAAGTATTCAGAATAGTCACTCATCAAAGAAAAAAATTGCACCAAGCAGATATTACAATTCTATACATTTGTGCACCAAATAGAAGGGAGATAAAATTCATAAAACAAACACTGGTACAAGCTGGGTGGTGGTGCACGTCTTTAATCCCAGCCACCCAGAAGGCAGAGGCAGGTGGATCTCTGGTGTGGGAAGTCCTTTTGTATATGTGTTCCTTTTATTGGTTAATGAAGAAAGAAGTCACTTTGGCCTGTGATAGGGCAGAGTAGAGTTAGGTAGAAAAACTAAACTGAATGCTGGGAGAAAGTAGGTGGAGTCAGTAGGACACCATGTAACCCCTGCAGGAAACAGGTACACCAGAATCTTGCCGGTAAACCATGAGTCTCATGGTAAAATATAAAATAATGGGAATGGGTTAATTTATGATATAAGAGTTAGCCAGAAAGATGCTTAAGCTATTGACCAAACAGTATTGCAAATAATACAGTTTCTGTGTGTTTATTTGAGGTCTGAGCAGTCAGGAAACAAACAACAGATCTCTGTGTGTTCAAGGCCTGCCTGGTCTACAGAGTAAGTTCCACGACACATTCCAAAGCTACAGAGAAACCTTGTCTCAAAAAACAAACAAACAAACAAAGAAAAAAAGAAAAAGAAATGCTAGTACAGCTAAATTTCCTCATATTGACCCTGAAACAGTGATAGTGAATGATTTCAATGCCCCACTCTTGTCAATAGCCAGGTCATCTTGACAAAAAGTAAACAGAAAAATGCAGTAGATAATGCTATAAAGCAAATGAATCTAATAGACGTTTACAAAACATTTCATCCACACATAGAAAGAAGCAAAGAAAAGCTCAACAGATGCAAGAAAATTGAGATCACACCCTGCATCCCGTCTGACCATCCCAGATTCAAACTGAATATCATCAATACAAACTCATGGAGCTTAACAATTCACTACTGAGTGAAAAGTAGGTCAAGATAGAAATCAAGAAGGAAATCAAAACCTTCTTAGAACAGAATGAAAAAGAAAGCACGACACACCCAACCAATGGGACACAGTGAAGGCAGGGCGAGTCCTCCACAATGGGAAGGCCCAGAAGACACGCTCTTCACTAATCCTATAAGACGTAAAATAGTGAGAGCGCACCAGCACATTGAAGAGCTCTGTTGTCACCCTTCCCCTTGTGCCAGACCTTAGGGTTGGAGATGCGGCTGCTCAGTGGGATGAATTAAATGCAGTGGGTTTAACTGGGCTGCAGTGTAGCAGGGGCCAGGTGGCCTCGTTGATTTGCAAGAAGATCGTAGTTATCATAATGGCCAGCACAGACAAAGCAAGGCTCATAATGGCCTAACGCAATGGTCAGCACAAGCAAGGTGGATTTTATGGTAGCGTGACTTGCATGGAGCTTCTTTTAGGCATGAAATAGATAGGAAATCTATTGAATCTTTGCTTGACCTGTATAAACGGAAAGTTCCTCAAACAAATGAAAGAAAGGGTGCACTGAATCGTGGCAAAAGGGAATCTTGGCCCATGGGCCAATTTCCAGACTTGAGCCAGTTTGTAGACCCAGAATCCCTTGAACATAGGGATAGCCAGGTTCCCCTGAGGAAAGACTTTGCTAGAATACATAAAAGTTTTTACTGCGAGTCTTTCTCCAGTCCTTTCCCAGAGGGACACATGGCCTTTCACAAGGGTAACTGTACACTGTGAGAAACGAAACAATCAGACTTTCCAGAGTCTATCAGACACTGTTTCTGAATTGGCACTGATTCCTGGTGATTCCAAGAAAGCTTGTGGCCTTCCAGTTAAAGTAGGGGCTTATGAAGCTCAGGGGATTAATGAAATTTTGGCTGGTCTGATTCACAGTAGGTCTAGTGGGTCCCTGAACTCATCCTGTGGTTACTTCCCCGGTCCCAGAATGTAAAATTTAGATAGAAATATTTAGACATAGGCAAATTTGCACCTTGGTTTCTTGACCTATAGAATGAGGACTATTATAGTTGCAAAGTTTAAATGGAAGCCTTTAGAGTTTCCCCTGCCCAAGAAAATAGTGAATCAAAAAGAGTATCATATCCCTGAAAAAATTGCAGAAATTAAAGCCACCATCAAGGACTTGAAAGATGCAGGGGTAGTGGTCCCCACCACATCTTCCTTTAACTCTCCTATCTGGCCAGTGCAAAGACAGATGGTTCACGAAGAATGACAGTTGGCCATTGAAAACTCAATCAGGTAGCGACTCTGATTGCAGCTGCTGTACCAGATGTGGTGGCCTTACTTGGGCAGGTTGACACATCTCCTGGTGCATGGTTTGCAGCTATTGATCTAGCCTATTACCTGTCCATAAGGACCACCAGAAGCAGTTTTCTTCCAGTTGGCCAGGCTAACAGTTTATATTTACAGTTTTACCTCAAGGATTTATTAGGTCTCCTGTCCTGTGTCATAACTTAGAAGACATCTTGGTCATCTGTCTCTTCCATAAAATATCACATGGGTTCACTATATTGATGACATTACTTACTGGAGCAAGTGAGCAAGAGGTAGTAACCAATTTGAGCTCATTGGTAAAACTTGTGTGTGTCAGAGGATGGAAAATAAACTCAACCAAAATTCAAGGACCTTATATCTCAGTAAAATTCTTAGGAGTCCATGGTGTGGGACATGCGAAGATATTCCTTAAAGTTATTACACTGGTCCCTCCCACCACCAAGAAAGAAGCACAGTGTTTAGTGGGCGCATTTGAATCCTGGAGACAGAACATTCCTCACTTAAGTGTGTTACTCTGGCCCATACATAAAGTGCCCTGGAAAGCTGCTAGCTTTGTATGGGACCTGTAGGCAAACCTGTAGGACATTTTATTAATTGGTGATTGATATGGGAGGTCCTGGGCCATTGTGGGCTATTCTGTCCTTGGTCTGGTGGTTCTGAGTTTTACAAGAAAGCAGGCTGAGCAAGTCATGCAAAGCAAGCCAGTAGCATTACCCCTCCATTGCCTCTGTATCAGCTCCTGCCTCCAGGTTCCTGCCCTGTGGGAGTTTCTGCCCTCACTGCTTTTGATTGTGAATATTATGTGGAACTGTGAATGAAAGAAAGTCTTTCCTCCTCAAATTCCTTTTGGTCATGGTGTTTCATCACACTAATGGTAATCCTAGCTAATATTTGTATACAAGTTTATGTTGATATGTATGTATATTTATAAACAAGCATATATTTATGTGTATGTACACATGTTTTTATATTTTGTGTTTTATTTGTATATTTGTTTGTATGTGTACATTTGTATGTTTCTGTTGTGTATATCTTGGAAGTATATTCATGCGTGTGTTCATGTGCATATTGATGCATACACATGTGTTTATTGCTTGTGTGTGTACATGTATATATTTATGTGTGTATGAATGTGGTCTCTGCAACCACCATGGCCAGCAGAGTAACAGACTGCAGGAAGGGCGATAGTAAAATAAAGGTAAAGCGAGGTTGAGGAGTGGAACACTGGAGGGAGGGGTGGAAAAGCTTATGCAAGGGGTCATTTGGAAGATAGGGGAAATCTGAGGGTTAACCTGAAGGAGGAACATATGAAGAACCCATGTGGAAATTTACTCCTGTAATCCAATTAAAAATATACTCGCAGGGGATAGTAGTATACATTTTTATGAAAGATGTGGATCATACTTACTTTTGACCATTTTCACCTAAGGTTTAGGCTGTCATTCTGGTAAAACTTTAACAAGGCCTCTGGTTCTAATTGTGGGGGAATACCGAGGATTAGACATGTAAGTGGTAGTGGGGATATGGATGGGTATGGATAGGATTAACTAAAATTAGGAGAGTATGAAAAAGTCTTATGGAAACCTAAGGCCAGTAAGGTAGTTTCTGAAATATAGTTGAAAAGGGTTGTTCTTTTTTTTTGTTGTTGTTTTTTTTTTTTTTTTGAGTTCAAACAGAAGTCTGCTGCATGGGTAGGCAGTGCTGTTCTCAGAAGACATAGATTATTAAACAAATATTGCAGAACAAGTCACTTCCATATGAGTGATTTATCAGGGAGGGCCTAAAGGGCTACAAAGCAAACATACGCTATTTTCCTGGCTTTTGGCTATCCATTGTGGCAGTTTGAATAAGAGTGTCTTAGTGAACTCTATGTATTTTTTTTTTTTGGGTTTTTCAAAACAGGGTTTCTCTGTAGCTTTGGAGCCTGCTCTGGATCTAGCTCTTGTAGACCAGGCTGGCCTTGAACTCACAGGGATTTGCCTGCCTCTGCCTGCCGAGTGCTGGGATTAAAGACGTGCACCACAACCGCCCAGTGAGCGCTATGTATTTTAACACTTGGTTCCCAGTTAGTGATCTATTTGGGGATTGTTAGGGCAGGTGGTCTTTTGGAGAAAATATGCCACCAAAGGTGAAAGTCTTTGCAACCCCTGTAGCTAGAAGAGAGGCAATTCATGGAAGGCAAGAAGGCAGTTCAGTTTAACATGACTCAGTAGCCAGTGCTGGTGCACACTTCTGGAGTCTGACCCCAAGCAGTTGATTTTAGACATATTTAAGCACAGCACAATTTGGTGAAAACTTATTCTGATGACAATTAACTCCATCCTGTGTGCACAATAAAGCATACATAAATCTCCTTGAGGAACAAAGTAAGCTAAATAAATATCAGACGTGACTACATAGAAACTCTGCAAAATACATGTGACACCAAAGATGGGTCCTGTAGATTAACTGAGGAAAACAAGCTTATGATAGGGGTCTTGGAGAGGATCTGGTGTGGTCTCCAGCCACACAGATAGCACAAAGGTAGCTTAGGATATTGACCACACCTAGAAGTCCAGCCTTCTGGGTGTTTAATGGGCTATGCATCCCTTCCTTTGAAGCAACAACCTTGTGTGCTAATATTCCAGGTTCTGCTAGCGCTTGTTTGTGAACACAAAGACTTACATGACTCATATGACTCCCGTTTTTTACTTCTTAAAGAGAAAATCATGGCTGTAAGAGAGGCCAAGGTTGAATGCATTGCCTTCCTGAGTAATCTAACTATAATAGATGAATGTAACAGAATTACAAGAACAGCTAAGAGAGAACCAGGGAAGGGGAAAAGGCATTTTAATAATGATGACCACCCAAAGGTCACTTGAGAGATCTTTTCTCTTCGTATAGATCATTAATTTGGCAACCAATAGTGTGAGATAAATCTGACACAATGAAGCAGCACATGCCAGGGCTTTATCAGTTTGGGCTTGAGCAATAGAAAATCTATAGTAGTTCTATATTCACCTACCTCTTGGTTAATTTCTACAAAAATGTTTGCTGTAATATTTGTAGTTTCACTAATCATACAAGCTATTCTTTAAAACTCTTTCTGTATTACAGTAATGAATCCTGGGACATGAAAAACAGTCTTTAGCGTGGTAAAACAACATTATACCGTCTCCAATCACAGGCACGCTTTTTACCCCTGAGAAAAATCATTTGAATTCTGCATTGACAAGCTGATAATTAACATGTAATATAATCAATAAATACGACAGCATCTTTTTTGGGTCGGCAGTATTACGTTCTTGTTGTCTTCCCGCGGTCTCTGCTTGACGAGTTAGTCTTGATGGCTCCCCAAGTTATCAGCTTATTCTTCCTTTTGGGACATCTCCTCTTGATGTGTTTGTTGTCTCCTTTCAGGCTCTTTATTTGTCCAGTGGTCTCCAGGATGCTGCCCTGATCTGATGCATCAGAGTGGGAGCCATCTGGGACTTCATTCCTTTTCTGGGAAGACAAAGCGTAAACTCACCTTGATGTTAGAACAGCAGGCCATTTCCATTGATTAGTTTCTTGATCTTTCCATTTCACATATACTTTCGGCTGTTTCTCCTTTAGGGAAAAATGCTTTGGGGCAGCATAAAAATCATGATCCTTTAAAGTAAAAAAATTTAAAGTTAGCGTGGCTAAATGTAGCATGGTATGTGGGGATTTAGGTGGGCATATATACTCGCTTTTATTGTTAAAAACTGCCACTTAATCATTTGTGGTGTTTCCACAATAGTTTGTCACTGTGCATTATAAGGGACTCCAGTAACATGATTAATAGTCCATAAATTGCAAAATTCTATAAAGTGTTGCTAGTATAAACAGGACCATTATCCGTTTTTAGCTGTATGGAAATCCTAGAATGAAAATGTGCCAATAAGTAACTAATGGCATCCGAGCTTGTTCCACTCCTGTGAGTCGAAGCAACAATCATATTAGAAAATGGCAGCCATTATGTGTAAACGTTCAAATTCTGAGATATGAGTAATATATGCTTGTCAAATAGTGTCGGATTTTAATGCTCAATTATTAATCCCACCAGTAGATGGCAGTGGTGTGAAGAAAGAACAAGAAGGTGACGCCTTTCCTGAGACCTTTGCCAGGCAAGGAAAGACTTAGGGGTTGGGTGGACGCCAGCACATTGACTTGAGAATTAACAGATGTTACGGACCTGGGAAATTAGAATGAGCACGAATATAAGTTATGAAAAATATTGATATGTGTCTGGAGAGAAATACATGTGAAATAACATTAGTAGTGGGGTTGAGTCTTGCAGTTTCTAAAAGAGAAATAGGTTGAGCACAATATTCAGGGTCAGTTAAAATAGTCAGTGCTTCTGGCCTTTAATCCCAGCAGTTGGGAGGCAGAGGCTCTCAGATTTCTGTGAGTTCAAGACCAGCCTGGTCTACAAAGTGAGTTCGAGAACAACCAAGGCTACAAGGAGAAACCCTGCCTTGAAAAAAATTCATAAGAGTTGATTGAGTATGGCAAGTTCAGGCTGTTGAACTGTACAGCCAGGGATAAGTTCAGTTTTTCTTTCTTTGTTTTCTTTTTGTGGAGTATGTGAACTTTGTATATAAAACATGTGTTCCTTATTCTTTTGAAGGGCCATCTGTAAAAGCAACTCTTATAGGATTCTTAGGTATAATTTTAGGTAATGTCCATAGTGCATCTTCAAAAAGTCTTAAAAAGGGATCTTCAGGATAATGATTATTTGTAGATCCCAAGTAACATGCTAATGCCCCCTGCCAATTACTATCAGAGTAGAACAAATAATCAACCTGCATTTTATTAAATGGTACACTGATTTATATAGACTCTTTACCAGTAAGTTGTTTATGATATGTCCTTCCCATCATTATTAAGTCTATAATTTCTTGTAAATAAGGAATTACATATTGTTGCAGAGAATTATGACAGGCATAAATTTCTATAATACCATTAACTTGTTGATACATAATTCCAGTAGGTGGTAAGGAAGAAGAAAGAGTAAGTAATTGATAAGGAATTAGGGGATTAATTTTATGCTATCAATTTAGCAGCAGCATTATTTAATAAGCTAATAACTCTCTCTGCTTTGGGTGTTATGTTTCTTATAGAGGTTAACTAAGAGTTTCCTCTATAAATTAAATTAAAGAGCAGAGATAAATATTTAGTGGTAGTAGGCAGATAAAGATGTACATAACTGACATGGTCCAAATTTTTTTTGATTGGCAATTGAGGGACATTGTTTGGGAAGTTCTAAGCAGAAATGATTATGGCAATAGTATATCCTAGATCATTGCTTTTGTGTTTTATCCAGAGCTATGTTCAAATTTGTTTTTTGAGTTTATTTACCATGGAAGTTAAGTACTCATTTAAGTAGTGATTAGGTGAGCAGGAGAGGAGAATGCCATCTGTGTAATGAATGACCAACATATTGGGAATTTAATCAGCACTGGCTTAAATCATTTCAAGTACATTATACTAACATGTAGAGGAGGGTTATTTTATCTCTTTCGGTAAAATCTTCCATTGATAATGAATCATTGCTGTTGATTGCTTAAGGTAAGAACAAAGAATGAAGAATGTTTTTTTTTTTTTTACAATCAGGTTTAAGGGAATAAAGAAAAAGCAGTCTTTTTAGTCTAGTATAATAATATAATGTTCTTGAAGAGTCAATAGGATCAGGAAACCCTGGCTTGGAGAATCCCACAGTTTTCCTAGTAATATTTGTGCCCCAGAGATTATGTAGCAGTATAAGTTTATTCTCTGTCTTTTTTATGAATTACAAAAATAGGGGAATTGAAAGGACTGGCTGAAGGTTCTATATTGTTAGTTGTAATAATTGTTTCTGTACTAGAAGTTGGACTTCCAATCTTTCCTCACAAAGAGGGCCATTAATCCAGCCATAGTGGGTCATCAGAGACTCATTCTAGGTTTTTAACTATTATTTATATATTTTTACATACCAATTCCAGTTCTAACCCCTCTTCTCTTCCTACTCCACCTACCTTTTCCTCACCCATCTGCATATGTTCCTCAAGGAGTGAAAGAAGAGGACCACTTGTTTGTCCCGGTCACCCAGAACCAAAATAATCACACAGAAACCATATTATTTAAATCACTGCTTGGCCCATTAGCTCTACCTTCTCATTGGCTAACTCTTACATCTTCATTTAACCCATTTCTATTAACCTGTGTACTACCACAAGGTTGTGGTGTACCAGCAAAGTTTCAGCATGTCTATCTCTGGTGGTGGATCATGGAGTCTATCGGATTCCATTCTTTTTCCTTCCAGCATTCAGTCCAGTCCTCCCTGCCTACCTAAGTTCTGCCCTATCAACAAACCAAGGCAGTTTTTTTATTCATTAATGGCAATCACAGCACACAGAACAGACTTCCACATCAAAAGAGGATAAGGCTTCCCCTGGAAAGTCAACTAAGTCTGTCCCATCAGCTCATCTCGTAGAGGCAGGGCCAAGGCCTACATTAAAAATCTGTACTCTTCTACAATCTAGAATTCTTTTGCCTTCCCTGTTGCCTAAAGTATGGCCTCTTGTAGATATTGACTTAAAAGGATTGTTTCTTCAGACACCAGAAAGTAGAATGATCTCTCATATTCTTGGGTAGGTAAAATTAACATAGTAAAAATGGCAATCTTACCAAAAGCAATCTAGAGATTCAATGCAATGCCCTTCAAAATTCCAGCAAAATTTTTCACAGACCTCGAAAGAATGGTACTCAACTTCACATGGAAAAGCAAAAAACCCAAGATAACCAAAATAATCCTATACAATAAAAGAACTTATGGAGGCATCACAATCCCTGACTTCAAATTCTACTACAGATCTACAGTACTGAAAACAGCCTGGTATTGGCATAAAAACAGACTGGAGGACCAATGGAACCGAATAGAAGACCCAGATATTAATTCACACACATACAAACACCTGCTTTTTGACAAAGAAGCAAAAAACAAAAAAAAAATGGAAAAAAAGAAAGCATATTTAACAAATGGTGCTGGCATAACTGGATATCAACATGTAGAAGAATGAAAATAGACCTATATCTATCACCATGCACAAAACTCAAGTCCAAATGCATCAAAGACCTCAATATAAAACCGGCCACACTGAACCTCATAGAAGAGAAAGTGGGAAGTACATTTGAATGCATTGGTACAGGAGGCCACTTCCTAAATATAACCCCAGTAGCACAGACACTAAGAGAAACAATTAATAAACGGGACCTCCTGAAATTGAAAAGCTCTGTAAAGCAAAGGACATGATCAACAAGACAAAATGGCAGCTATAGAATGGAAAAAGATCTTCATCAACCCCACATCAGACAGAGGTCTGATCTCCAAAATATACAAAGAACTCAAGAAACTTGACATCAAAAGAACAAATAATCCAATAAAAAATGGGGTACAAACCTAAACAGAGAACTCTCAACAGATGAATCTAAAATGGATTTAAGATACTTAAGGAACTGTTCAACGTCCTTAGCCATCAGAGAAATGCAAATCAAAACAACTCTGAGATTCCATCTTACACATGTAAAAATGGCCAAGATCAAAAACACTGATGGCAACTTATTCTGGAGAGGTTGTGAGGTAAAGGGAATACTCCTGAATTGCTGGTGTGAGTGGAAGGTGGTACAGCCCCCTTGGATGTCAGTAAGGTGATTTTTCAGAAAATTAGGAAACAACCTACTTTAAGACCCAGAAATAACACTTTTGGGTATACACCCAAAGGATGCTCAATCATACCACAAGGACATGTGTTCAGCTATGTTCATAGCAGCACTTTTGTCATAACCATAACCTGGAAACAACCTAAATGCCCCTCAATGAAAGAATGGATAAGAAAAATGTGGCACATTTATAGAATGGAGGACTACACAGCAGAAAAAAATGACATCTTGAAATCTGCAGGCAAATGGATGAATCTAGGAAACATCATTCTGAGTGAGGTAACCCAGACCCAGAAAGACAATTATCATATGTACTCACTCCTAAGTGGTTTTTAAACATAAAACAAAGAAAACCAGTCCACAAATCACAATCCCAGAGAACCCAGACAGCAAAGAGGACCCTAAGAGAGACATATGTGAATCTAATCTACATGGATAGTAGAAAAAGACAAGATCCCCTGAGTAAATTGGGAGCATGGGGACCATGGGGGAGGGTTGAAGGGGAAAGGAGAGGAAAAGAGAGGAGCAGAGAAAAATGTATAGCTCAATAAAATAAATAAAAAACTATGAAAAAAGAATTGTTTCTTCACTATACCTTTACAAGAAGAAGACAGAGAAAAATTTGCCTTTACAGTGCCTACTTATAATAATTCTCACTCTACTAGGAGATATCAACAGAAGATTGTACCACAGGGAATGTTAAATAGCCGCACCCTGTGCCAATATTTTGTAAGTCAGCCATTGGAAATGATATGTAAGCAATTTCATGAATCTATAATTTACCATTACATGGGTGAGATTTTACTATCTGATTCAAATGTAGATACTTTAGAAATAATGTTTGATGAATTAAAGAAATTTTTTACCTTGTTGGAAATCACAAATTGTTCCTGAAAATATACAAAGAAGAGATTCTATTAATTATTTAGATTAGAAAATAGGTTTATAGAAAATTAAAACACAAAAGCTGAAAATTAGGAGTGATAGACTGTAGATTCTTAATGACTTCCAAAGATTGCTAGGAGACATTTCCCATCTATGGCCCACTATTGAGATAGGTCCTAAAGACCTGATTAATTTAAACAAAACCACAGATGGTGACAAGGACCTAAATAGTCCCCGGGACTTATTAAAATAGTCTCAGGGACTTATCAACTGAAGCTCAGAGACAATTGATTTGATTGAAGAGAAATTACAGGAGGCATTTGTGGATATTGTGGATCCAAATCTTTTTGTTTGTTTGTTTGTTTTTTTATTTTTTGAGACAGGGTTTCTCTGTAACTTTATTTTTGTTTGTTTGTTTTTCTGAGACAGGGTTTTTCTGTAGCTTTGAAGTCTGTCCTGGAACTAGCTCTCATAGACCAGGCTGACCACAAACTCACAAAGATCCGCCAGCCTTTGCCTCCTGAGTGCTGCTGTTAAAGGTGTGCCCCACCACTGCCTGGCTTGGATTCATATCTTAACTGCATTCTGGTCATATTACCCTCCAAACATTCTCCTACAGGAATTTTAATGCAGAGGGAATATACTATCTTCGGATGTATCCTTTTGCCACATAAACCAAGTAAAAAAAAACTTATGTAGAAATGGTCTCTGAGTTAATTCTAAAAGAAAAATTGAGACTCCATCAATTAGCAGGAATAGACCCAGCAGAAATTGTAGTACCATTCACTAATGATGAAATTAACAAATTATGAGTAGAAAGTGAACTGTTGCAAAGAGCTTGCAGTATTATTTTGGGGGGAGAGATTAACAACAACTACCCCAAAAGTGAGATAATTTGATTTATAAAGAGAACTAATTGGATCCTTCTTCACATTGTACAGGAAACACCAATAACTGGAGCCCCTATATTCTATACTGTTACAAATAAATCAGGAAAAGCATGTTACAAATCAGAAAATGTAAATAGAGTAAAGTCCTTATGAATCTATCCTAAAGTCAGAATTATATGCTACTCTCATGGTACAAAGGGATTTTTAAGAACCTGTCAACATATTTACTGGTTCGTAACATGCAGAAAGCACTGTTTTACATATTGAAACCACTGAATTTTTATCAGATGATACAGATTGACTTAATTATTTATTTGGGTACAAGATATAATCAGGAATAGGCATCATCCTATATACATAATACACATCTGATCCCATATGGGTCTTCCAGGTCCTCTAGCACAAGGTAATTGAGAAATCAATCAATTATTGATTGGAAATGTGCTGAAGGCCTCAGAATTTCATGAAAAACATCATGTCAATAGTAAAGGTTTACAAAAGGACTTTTCCATCACATGGCAACAAGCCAAAGAAATTATAAGGAAATGTCCTACTTTGCTGTGGGACAATGGTCTTGTATTGTTTTAATAAAATGCTGATTGGCCAGTAGCTAGGCAGGAAGTAGAGGCGGGGCAACCAGAACAGTAGAATTCTGGGAAGAGGAGTCAGTCAGCAGTCGTCAGACACAGAGGAAACAAGATGAGAATGCCTTGTTGATAAAAGGTACCAAGCCATGTGGCTAACACAGACAATTATGGGTTAATCCAAGATGTAATTGTTAAAAAGAAGCCTGAGCTAATAGGCCAACCAGTTTATGATTAATGTAGACCTCTGTGTGTTTTTTTGGGACTGAACGGCTGCAGTACTGGATGGGACAGAAACCTCTGTCAACACTACTTGCTCTTTATACAACCAAACACTACTACCTGTAGGAAGTAATCCAAAGGGTACTCAAAGATATAAAATCTGGCAGATTAATGTGTTCCATTTTGTATAATTTGGAAAACTTAAATATGTACACCACACCATTGATACTTATTTAGATTTTCAATGGGCAACTCCTTTGAGTTGGGAACAGATTGAATTGGTAATCACACATAGAGACAATTCTCCAGCATATGTCTCTAAGAAAATGGAACAGTTCTTTGCTTATTATAATGCAAAGTGCATTACAGGTATACCACACAATCCTGCAGGTCAGGCAGTTATAGAAAGATCAAATTGAACTATAAAGGCTATGTTAAATAACAGAAAGGGATAATAAAGACCCCCAGAAATAGATTGCCTAATGCTTTATTAACCTTGAATTTTCTTAGTGCTAATGAGAAAGAAACAACAGCTGCAGAGAGACATTGGACAATAGAAAAAAAAAACTTCTGAATTAAATCAGCCAGTATACTTCAAGGTTGTGTTGACCTCAGGATGGAAACTAGGAAATGTGTTGTGTTGGGGAAAGGATTTCACTCTTATTTTCACAGGAGAAGAAAAACTATGAATATCATAAAAATTAATCAAGATTTGGTTTGAAAAAAAGAAACCTCTTGATAAAGAGAAATGACAGCTGATTCATAGGGATGACAACCTACAAGTTGTAAGGAGACCTCATAAAGATTGGGTCAGGGTTCTGTTCTTATCTTTGTAGGAAAATAGAAAACACTCATTGTCAAGAAGTCAAGAAACCTTAGACATCTAGATGCCTAAAGAAGAAAAGAGAACTATCCAGGAAGAATCAATAAGCAAAGAAAAAATCTGACTTATGTTACCAATATTGTCTACAGGGTAAAATCTCACTACCTAAACATACCTATCTCCTTACTTCTCAATATAATGGTAGCCCTGACTCACTTAAAAATAAAATCTGGCTTTGGCATTAGAGTGTGTCTTTGTCCTTCTCTGAACCCAAGCATGCTTATTAAACTGAAATCTAAAATCTCTGTCTCATGTCAGAAAAGTCATCTGATATGGCACAAAAGAAAAGCAAATATTTAAGGACTATTTTATTGCTACTAATTTCATACTCCTTTGGTTTTATATTGACCTCTTAACAGCTTTTCTTAAGATAAAAGATTTTTTATATATACATATATTACATATATATTTAAAACTTTTGGTCATGATATTAATGGTCATATAGATTATTACTAACTAATTCTAGAAAAAGGTTTCATCTACCTTCCTATACATGATTTCAGTTCTGAGTCTCTGATGGAGGAGGGTCATCTTTCTATCTGTTGATTTCATTGGTTAAGCAATAAAGAAACTGCTTGGCCCTCATAGGTTAAAACATAGGTGGGAGGAGTAAACAGAACAGAATGCTGGGGGAAAGAAGCTGAGAGAGGGGTTGCCATGATTCTCCCACTCCAGGCAGACGCAGGTTAAGATCATTCCTGGTAAGCCAGCTTGTGGGCTAAACAGATTATTAGAAATGGGCTAGTCCAGGTGCGAGAGTTAGCCGAGAAAAGGCTAGATATAATGGGCCAAGCGGTGTTTAAAAGAATACAGTTTCCGTGTAATTATTTTGGGGCATAAGCTATGTGGGCAGCCAGGTGCCGGGGACGCAGCCACGCCGCTCCTATTAATACAACAAGTCTCTATCAGTTTTCTGCTGTGAACCATGAACACTCTTAACAGCCACCTTTGAAGTCTCCAAAAGGAGAATGAGGCTCCACAATGACAATTCCTCCAGGACTCTGTTAACACCACTAAGTTGAAAAATACCACATCAAGATTGCCTTTGGATTACAAACTGCTCAGGACAATTTCAAGGTGGCTAACAGAGATGATCCAATCTAACAGTCTACTCTAGCCAGGACTCGAAACAAGCCTTGCCCTTTCCCAATACGCAGAGACTGGGTAGCAAATGATAAAGTTACCTCTTTCAGGATTTGACAATTAACCAAATTTTTTTCTTTTCAGGATTCTTTAAAGATACCATTGCTCCTCCCGCCACCAGACAGCAAAAGTAAATTTAAGAATATGACACCCACATTCCCTTGAGATAGGGTAGGTGATTTTTGGTTGTTCAATGGATTGTGGATATTTGTCATGGCTTAGGGGTGTTGGTTATAAGTTATTATTGGTAATAGTCAGAAAAAAAGCTAAAGTAAAAATTAGATTCAAGGTTTTTTTAAAAAAAAACATAAGTAAAAGGGGGATAAAGCTATGATAAGATAAATGGGTAAATTATTGAATCTACTTTTAAAAATCAGCTATTATTTTTAAATATTTTACATTGGATTTGACTTTTGTATCTTGTATACAAATTTTGTCTATTGATACAAATTAGAGATTAATTTTGTTAAAATATGCTATACATATGTTTCTAATCTTGTTCAAGTTATTGTACCTATACAACTCATTTATCAATGTAATGCAAATTTCTAGTTTTTGAAAGCTATTATTACTTACTGTTTAGGATAATAAGGAAATACAAGTTAGTAATTAGTCACCTATTATGATCAAAATTATAGTCATGTTAGGTATTTTTTATAGATTTATTTATGTATACAATATTCTGCCTTCATGTATGCCTGCATGCCAGAAGAGGGAGCCAGATCTCATTACAGATGGTTGTGAACCACCATGTGGTTGCTGGGAATTGAACTCAGGACCTCTGGAAGAGCAACCAGTGCTCTTAACCACTGAGCCATCTCTCCAGCCCTAGGTATGTTTTTAAGGTCAAACAAAGGTATATTTTAGATAGACAGATTATCTTCAAACACTTTAGAGATTTACAGAATATGGCATGTAAGATGTTTTAATAATATAGGCTTTTTTTTTTTAAATAACAATGAGACATGTCTGCTCCTAGCAGCACCAATCTATTTCAGGGAAGATAATGGGCATCAAAGAAACTCCACATGGAGTTAACTTTTTTTGTGACAAAAGTAAATCACTGGCCAAGAAAATGCCCTTGTCTTGATTGTTGACAGTATGCTGTCCTAATTAGACAAGCAGGACACAAAATCAAGTGACGCTCAAACATTGGGATAGCCCTTTAGATCATCCTGCTTTACAAAAATGCCTGTCAGATGCTAGGCCTGTAGGCCAAAGATAGATGTCCTGACATTGCAGAGGAACTTTGGGTGACTATCCAGGAACTCAGATGTTTCTGTCATTTTTCACATTTTTTGGAAGTACAAGCACTTTCTGTTTACTCAGTTAATATATTTTTGGGGTCTCTGAGGGAGTTGAAGTTAGATGGTTATAGTTACAGTTTTCCTTATTTACCTGATGCAGAAAGCTAGTTATGATAGAAAGTAAAATAGGTACAAGATTTTGGACTCACCAAGGCAGGATAGATATGAAGTATTTTCTCTGAATTTGCCAAATGCAAATGGACTAGACATTGTTTATATATTTATTGACTGCATATATTGTAATAGTTATTGTACTTATTGTATATAGTTTTTCTTATATTAGTTATAGCCTTATTTTTATTTTAGACAAAAAAGCAGAAATATAGTGATATCTCAATTGTATTTTAATAAATTTAATAAAGCTTGCCTGAATATCAGAGAGTAAAACAGCTCCACTGGTCAGTCTTACAGACCAGGCAGTGGTAACACACATCTTTTTTTTTGTTTTGTTTTGTTTTTTCGAGACAGGGTTTCTCTGTGGCTTTGGAGCCTGTCCTGGAACTAGCTCTCTAGACCAGGCTGGTCTCGAACTCACAGAGATCCGCCTACCTCTGCCTCCCGAGTGCTGGGATTAAAGGCGTGCGCCACCATCACCCGGCTGGTAACACACATCTTTAATCCCAGTCGCCACACTAGTTTGCCATAGAAACCGGGCAGTAGTGGTGCACACCTTTAATCCCATCCCCAGAGAAGAATATAAGGTGGGAGGAGACAGTTCTCAGGCAATCTTATTGTCAGGATTCCTGGAGGCAGGACCACCATTTGGGACTGAAGTAGAAGTAAGAGCCAGTGACTGGCAGTTTTGCTTTTCTGACCTTCAGATTGAACTTCAATATCTGTCTCTTGGTTTTTATTAATCATGCTACAAGAAACCCCCAAAGAACCTCAACTGTCTTTAAAAAGAGAAATGGTTAGCTTTGGTTACCAGCATGATCTTTAACACCTAGCAGAAAGTATAATTAAAAGAATTATAATAGTATGATAAAGCAAAAACCCAAAAATCTAGACTCTGAAAAGAGACCAAAGATAACTCAGGTCTCATATCCCATTAAATGCTATGTATAGGCAATTGCAACAACTCCCAGCTATGATACAAATCTAAGTTCTACCATGACCTACCTGTGAACAGAGCAGAGGAACTGAAGTCAGATTCTAGATTAAGCAGAACCAGGGGACTCCAGGAGAGTCGTGTTAATCTCTTTATTGATTTTCTCTGAAAGTTTTCTTCCAAGATAGCTCAGGTTTGGATGGCAGGACAAAGAAGCAATGATAAACAGATGGTCTCCTCGCCACTTTCACCAGATGTGCTCCCAAGACTGATGGTCAGATAGGGGCTACATGCATAACGTCCTTAAATGTGCTCAACTAGGGAAAGGAAATACCTTGCCCATTGTGTTCCTTAGTCAAGTAGAGGGAGATATTTCTCCCAGAAGAATAAACAAAAATCCAAGGAAGAGGAGTTCACATGGGAGGATAATGTAGGAAAGTCTATATTATAGGCAGGTTCCAAGCTCTGTGTATGTAAAGGTATTCAGATAGATTTATCTACCTTTTGGCACTCAATGGCAGCAGGTTTATACTCTTTTCCTTTTAATGTATTCCACTATTGCATTTTCTTAAAGTTTTTTTTTCTATTTCACCAAGTTATTTTGAAATATTTAATTTATTTTTATTTTATATATATGGTTATTTTTTCCTGCTTATGACTGCATACCACATGTATGCAGTGCCCATAGAGTCCAGAAGAGGGCAGTAGATCTTATGGAACTGAAGTTACAGATTGTTATTATGCTTGATGTGGATGCTGTCAACCAAACCTGGGTCTTCCGCAAGAACATCAAGTCCCTTTAACCTCTAAGTCATCTCTCCAGCCACACTTGCCATAGTCTTAACATAAAGTCATGGGTTTTATTCTTTTTGACAATCACAGCCATGAGAACAAGATAAAAAGAATAACTATTCAGAAATGAATGAAGCCATGGTTTTCCTTGAGCACTTCCTTTGGTGGATTATCAGTTGACATAATTACATTACTCTTGCTTAAACCTTGTATTTTAATCTTGTAAAATTTGTGTCTCCTAAGATATGCAACTATTTCAAACTAAACTCTTTCTGATTTCAACTATTTCCTTCTACAGAAAATCCTCTTTTCCGACCCACAGATTGTGGTCATCCTTAGGCAGGGACCATGCCTTTCATCAGCATGGGATTGGTTGTAGGAGAATGACTGATTATAATTGAAATTCCTAAAAAAGATTTTTGGGATCACAACTTTCATGGCAGAATTATGGCAGGAGATTACAGACTTGAGAATACTGGATCCGTATTAACATATAAAAGAAATCAACAGGCAGAGAAAGCTAAGAAATCATCCCTCACCTGGTCTTATTCAACAAATTGAGCATGCACAAGAAAAAAACAAACTATATGAATATTGGTGAGGAGGGTATACGTAGACGACCAATCAAGGGTCATGAGGCTTTGGGCCCAGTGTTTTTGAAGCACATTTTGTTTGTTTTTCAAACTCACTAGCTCCCTCTTATTCTTGGGAGGGCTTCCAGTTTTTAAATAGACTATTTGTGTTTGTATTTCTATTTTTGTCTATTTATTTCTGTATTTGTATTTCCAACCACATATCTGTGGTCCACTTCTTTGCAGCAAGACACAGAACTGGTGTATTTGAGCACATGTTCCTATAGCTCCTGCAGGTTCCCTTCAGACTCAAATCTGTGTCTACAGAAGTTTGAGCAGAAACACTCAGCAAAGAAGAGTTTTATAAGACGAAGTGACAGTCTAGCATTGTATCAGGGCTACAGATGGAGTACAAATCAATAGAAAAACCTACATATTCCTAGAAAGACAAAAAATGTGTATTTGAAGAAGAAACTAAACTTAGTTTTTATTTTTATATATCCCAGGATAGCCTTGAACTTGCTATTTCTGACATTGAATTCTTGGTTCCTCTAATACTAGAAATACATCCTTGTAGTAAATTTTCAATATGAGGTGCACTTAGTGCCCATCAAAGGGTTACAGATAAACAGGAAGTGTTAGACTCCCTTCTTCCCCAGCTGGCAGGCGGTGTCTGCTTGTCTCAGATCTCCAGGGTGGAAAGGCTGCAAGCTGGTTATGTGCCTGGGCCCACAACAGGAGTGAAGGCACTTTCAAGCCTTGGGAGACATCATTAGATGAGGCATTGCATTTTGACCATTAGGATGAGAAATTTGGGAAAGGAGCCATGCTAGAAGAATGTGGAGATTGTAATTCGCTAAAGTAGCAGCCTACGGGGAAAGGAGGTCTGGAATTTCTTGCAACTAGGAACTTTAAAAGAAGCTGTCTTGTCAGGTGTGATAGCGCACAGCAAAAATCCCTCAGGAGGCAGCAGCAGAAGGATCTCTGTGAGTTTGAGGCCAACCTGGTCTACATAGCTCTAGGACAGCCAGGGCTGTATATAGAGAAACCCTGTTTCAAAATACCCAGACAAACAGACAGACAGAAAAAACCCACCGTTTTGCGCCAAGTCAGTATGCCAGCATTTTGTCCTTTTTTTTACCCCTTTTTTCTATGCTGGTGTCCCATTTTGCAGGATGGTGTATTTAAAACTGCTTCACTTTCAGTAGTTTCTCTAATTCATTACAGAGTGAGGGTCTTGTTTTCCATAACTGTATTTAGCTTATAGACTTGAGTCATCACTCCTGGCTCTTAGCTTCACTTCTGTACGTATTTGTGAACACAACTGTCTGAGAACCCTTTTCTTTGTCCATGCCAACACTTTTTTTTTCAAGAATGTAAATTATTTAGTAATTTTCTTCAATATGTATCTTTAGAGTCTTCCCTTGTGAAGCCAGTTTCTACACAAGTTTCATGCCAACACATTCTCAAAAATTTACTGTTTTTTCGACAAGAGAAATCTTTACAGGCTCTTCTATTAATCCAGTTTCCACTCAAGTACCAGCTCTTCTTCCTGTTGGTTTGGAAGATTCTCAAAGCCCCCAGTCACAAGTATGTTCAAGTGCTTTAAAACATCCAAGGAATGACTTCTTCCAAATTAAAGTAATCTCTGGACCAGCCTCTAGAAACAAGAACGGAAGTCCTCTGACTTCACCTCAGATCCATAGTGTGTGAAATCAACTTTATAACAAATCCAACTAAAGTTCCTGAAGTCTTTTTAAAAATTGGTAATCCTTGCTCTTGATACTTGTGAATTCTCCCTTAGATAGGGAACTGCTTTTTCTGACTTACTAGCGTTTTATTACTAATTAACAATAATTATTGTATTCTAGTCTACTTAGGGTACTTATTTCAGGGTGGCCCGTAGAGCACTTCCAGGCGCCTCACCCTCGGGCGCCCAAGCACTAAGAAAACCCGCCCTAAGCCTTTGGTACCCGGGCTACGGTTTCCGGAAGGGGCGGGGCGCGCGAGGGGGCGGGGCGCGCGAGGGGCGGCTTCCGGAGGGCATGGATTCCGGAAGGGGCTGGGAGTGAGGGCGAGGGGTGGTCCGTGCGAGTGGGAGATGTCCGGCGGCGGCCGCGCTGGCGGGTCTAAGGTACGCTCTGCAGTCGCTGTGGAAGCCGAGCGCGCGGCGCCCGGCTCCGTGGGCTTCCCGTGCTGGCCCTGGCCGGGGCTGATGGGCACGCGCGGGTTGTGGCGGTCGGTGTGGGGCAGGGCGCCCTCGCCCTGTCCCCCTGCCCGGGAACCGAGCGCGTGGGCGGCAGACGGAGGACGGAAGGCGCCGCTGGGCAGCGCTTTAGAATGAGTCTGGCCATTCATTCGCCCCCGTTTACTCTGTTGCTTACCACATCAGGGCAGGAGGTATCTTCACTGCACCGCTTTCCCGCCCAAACTTTGTGAGAGGAGTCGCTTCTCCAGTGCGCCCCCGCCGTCTCTGTGCGCTGCAGGCGTGGCGTGTAGGAACTCTTACACGGGTGACATTTAAGTGAACGTACCTTCTCTTCGTTGCTCCAACGCTGTGTTCCTCACTTCCAGATGTTTGTTTCATAATACTCACAGTTTAAAACAGCAAACGGTGCTTCATTTCTTGGTCTGCTCTTCGTTTTAGCTGAAAAGCTTGCGGAAAGAATATCCCACGTAAATGCCTCAACTCCCTTATCCCTGCCATTCCCCTTATGTCTCTAATAGTCCCGAAAGACAACCCTGCGAACTTCGTAGCTGACTTAGAGAGCAAAAGCACATATGAACTATGACTTAAAAACTAATTCAACTTCGGAAAGATTAAAATGGGAAAAAGAGGAATTAGAACATTACTAAATCTACCATAAATTATTTAATTTCGGCAGCAATTGATACCCTTGTCACCAGTGTTTATTTAAGCATCCCCGAAGTCCTGATTTGCTCTCCTAGCTGTTCATTGACTTTTCCCTACTGCCCTGCTCCGAATTTTGACATTGTGCTTTTTGTCAACTTTAGGAGTTTGCCCTGGGCAGTCTTATACCTTGGTTTTAACTTCCTACTGCTGCGTAAACAAGTTACAGTGTGTTATGAAGCCATCATTCTTTTAGGTTACCGGGACCTAACAATTGTTCCTAATTTAGTAACACTGTATTTGACTTTTTATTTCTGCCTCGTCATTGTATTATTTTTTCCATAGTTTTCCTTTTCAGTAGTTGTGTTACTTGTTGCCGTGTAAAAATTGCCCCCAAAACTGAAGCAGCTTTCAACAAATATTGCTACCAAAAGGCCAGGAAGCCGAGTGTAGCTTAACCTGGTGGTTGTTGCTCGGTGTTTCTCACAGGGTCTTCCCCCAAGTAAGCTTCAGTGTGTTCTGCCCATAGGGCGGCTTACAACAGAGTAGTGGAATTCCTTAGCAGCAGATGAGACAGGGTCTCAGGTAACACAGCCTGGCCCTGAATTCACTGTCACCAAAGGTGACCTTGAACCTCATCATCCTGCCTCTACCATCAAGTGCCATCACACCCAGCTTTCATTTAAAATTTAATTTCTTGGGGGATGGGGAGGGATCAGGGCTCAGTATATACCTGTGGCTGGTTTGGAACTTATTGTGTAGATGAGGCTGGCCTAAAGCCTACAGTGATCATACGTCCCCATTGTTGGAATTACAAATGTGAGCCACCACATCAAGCTTCATTTAACTCGTTTATCAGTCCTTTGAAGAGACACTGTTTGTCTCAGGCTATGGGTGATGACAGTGACCCCCAACAGGAGGCTAAGTGATTTGACCAATGAACATAGCATTCAGATTGTCTTGCTCATCTTGCTTTCTTTTCCTGCTTCATGGTCTTCCACACCTTCCATACTATGGCCAGGTTTAATTCCTTTTTTTCCCCCTTCCGTTTTTTTGAGACAGGGTTTCTTTGTGTAACAGCCCTAGCTGTCCTGAAACTCTCTTTGTAGACCAGGCAGGCCTCAAACTCACAGAGATCTGCCTGCCTCTGCCTCTCGAGTGCTGGGATGAAAGGTGTGCACCTCCTTGCCAGGCTGTGTCTATACGTTTGATTCCTTAGTATAAACATTATAAGATTAGGAATGTGTCTCCAATTCATTCTCCTTAGAGCAACCACCATCACTGGTAAATAGGTGATGAACTTGTGAGTAGACTAGGTGTGAAGAAACGTGGAGAATCCCTTGCTCACAAATCCTTAATATCAGCTTCAGCTCTTCAACTTCCTGCTCTTGGAGTTCTGGACAAGACACGGTCATCCTAAATAACAACTAGAGAGATATTTCCAAAGACTCATGATAGTCATTTGAGATGGGTATACTGTAGTGAAGTATGAGCACATTCAAAGAGAATGAAGTGAGGAGAAATATTTAAAGACCATTAAGAGAGGAATAAAGAACATTGTGTTTCTCTGATGACCCCTTCTGTCTTTGGGTACACCATGACCAAAACAACTTGTGGACAAAAGGGTTTATGAGGCTTTTATTTCCACATTACGGTTTAGTATCAAAGGAAGTCAAGATAGGAACTCCAGCAGTGCAGGAACCTGGAGGCAGAAGCTGATGTAGGGATCTTGTAGGGATGCTGCTTACTGTCTTCTCAGCCTGCTTTATTACAGAACCCAGGACCACCACCATTCCAGAGACAGCATCACCCACAATGGGCTGGGACCTCCCCCATCTATACCAGCTAAGAAAATGCTCTTACACGTTTGTCGCAGCCAGATCTTACGGAGGTTCCTCCTCTAAGATATCTCTAGCTTGTGTCAAGTTTACATAAAACTAGCCAGGACATCTTCTCCAACATGATTTCAGGTTCTCATCACCAAACCTTTTATAAGTGCTTCTTGTTGGATGGCTGTCACTTGACAGACAGTATTTAAACCCAGTGTACACTTCCATTTGAAGTATGGCTTTTGATTTTCAGGAAGGCAGGAGAGAAGGAGCTATTGGTTTAAGAACATTTCACTGTTCTAGGAGGATTTAGTTCTATGCAGAATAAGTTTAGTTTTCTTTGGTAGGAAGAGAGGGAAGAAGGAGCTGAGCACATGGAAGTTTCGTGCACCTTTATAATGGCTGCTATTTTCTCCCTTAGGGAAGATATGACAGGCCAAGTTAGGCTTGCATGGAGACAGATAAGGAAGTGTGAGTATGGAACTCTCTTGTGTGTTTGAGTGTAGAGGGCTAGGAAATGAGTAAGAATGTTCACCAAAACTGACCGGTAGTTTGAATGTAATTGCCCCCATGAGCTCATAGGGAGTGACATTATTAGGAGATGAAGCTTTGTCGGAGTAGGTTTGGTCTTGTTGGAGGAAGTTTGTCACTATGGAGACTTTGAGGTCTCATATGATCAAGTGTCTCACACCAGTCCCTTTTGCCTGTGGGTCAAGATGGAGGACTGAGCTTCTCCAGCACTATATCTGCCTGAATGCCACCATGTTGTACCATGATGATAATGGACAAAACCTCTGAAAATGTAAGCCACCCAATTAAATGTTTTTCCTTTATAAGAGTTGCTGTAGTCATGGTGTCTCTTCACAGCAATAGAAACCCTCACTAAGACTTGCCCAAAGACACACCGTTAGAAAATATGGAAGGAGCTAGCCTTGTCTTTGGTTTGTTTTATAGTAGTCCTATAGACTGGTGATTGGTTAAGTTGGTTGGAATCTTAGTAATTAAGAGGCAATACTGAAATAGTTGCTCCTAGAGTGTGGAATGACATGGGGGATAATTTCAGTTGGGAGAGGGATAGTGACTGATAGAGCCAATGGAAAAGTCCCACTTGGTTCTCAGACACATACAGTCCAATCAGAAACTCACTGATGGTGCTTCTGTGTGGGAAGAGGTCATGATAGTTGTTGATAGGCATTTTTAAGTGGAATAATAGAATGGATGACTAGAATCTTTATTTGTAGAGTTAGAGATTAATGGGGGAAAGTTTGATACATTGCACTAGCTCTCTGACTAGGAAAGTACACATTATTTCTATGTTGTAATTTGTCCATAGATAGTACCTATTAGGATTGGCAAGAGGATTGAATAACAAAAATGCTTGGGATGAGGTGCTAAGAATATAATCCCTCACTACATGTCAGTAATAATGAAATCTGTTAATTATAAAACTATAAGGTTATTTGTATGAGGATGATATGGATCCTCTACTACATAGTTTCCAAATTTTCATGGAATTGTTTTCTTTCACATTGGCAACAAGGACAAAGAGGAGGGTTTAGTTTTTTAAGGTGCTCAATGATGGTAGAAGATTCTTAGTTATTTTGACAGGAGGACTTTGTGGTTCAGTTTAAGGTTTTGGTCATCTTAATTGATAATTTGCCTACTGTAATTCTGTTTCTGGGTATCAATATGTAATATTGGATCTTTGTCTAGAAGTTGTTATATCCTTAAAATGAAAGACAAACAGCTAACTTAGTGAACAATGTAAAACAAATAATTTACACAGAATACATTACCTTAGGGAAAATACATTTTCTTTTTCATCAAAGTAATAAATGTTTATAGATGAGGTAAAATAGTATGAAAAGTTTATTATGAAGGCATCAGCCACTTTCCATATTCATTTCCTTTATATTTTTGAGGCAATTATAGGTTGACATAATTGTAGGGAATAATAGAGATCTCAGATATATTTTACCGATTTTTTCCTAATGATAATATTTTTCAAAACTATATTACAATCAAGTCATCAATATATTGACATTAGTATATTGTAACTGTATTACCCAAATTTCTTCTATTCTCTTCCCCTTCTCTCCCTTCTTTTTCTCCCCTCTCTCTCTCTTCCTCTCTCTCTGCACGTGTGCATGTGTGCAAAACAAACAACCCCCCAAAACAAACCAAACAAAAACAATTTAAAAACCCTACCATAGATAGGGTGGCTTATACATAACAGGCGTTTGTTTGTCCCAGCTGGATAGTGTAAGATCGGAGCACTGACAGCCAGTGTTTGCTGAGGGCTACCTGGATTATACACAGCCTTCTGGCCCTGTCATCCGCGGTAGGGGAAATGAAAGAACTCACCAGGATTTCTTCCTAAAAGCAATGGGTTTTATGCCTGCATTTTCCCACAGATGTGTTGTTCTACTTTAGTTCATCACCCTCCCCACTGTCTTCCTACCCTCCTTTGGTGGACACCCTTCCTTTCCTCAGATGGCCCTTCTTGCTGCTTTTTCTTCTTTGTCTTTTATTTTGAGACAGGAGCTTGTGTTCTAGACTAGTTTCAGACTCAGTATATAGCCAGAAATTACTTTAAACTTCAGAGTGTTGGGATTGTAGACGTGTGCCACCATGCCTGGTTTTCTATAGTGTTGGAACTGTGACACTGCCGGTTTAGCTGCATCCCCAGCCTCCCTTCCCATGTGTTCCATTATCCTTTTGTCACACATGCCGTCTCTTAAGATTTCTTCCTTCTCATGATTCCTCTAGTTTCATGACCTACACACACACATTTTAGTACATACATACATACATACAAATATATCCATCAATGTGTATAATTTCAAGTTTAGATTCCACATATGAGAGAAAACATTTCTCTTTCTGAATCTGATGTAATCAACTTAACATAATGATTTCCAGTTCCATTTACTTTGCTGCAAATGTTATGATTCTGTTTTCGTTATGGCTTCATGAAATTCCTTTATGTATGTATTACATTTTTGATTTTATCTGTTCATTTGTTGATGGACATCTTGGCTGGTTCCATTTTCTGGCTACCATGAAAGAGCAGCAGCAAACATGGATATTCTCTCTGGTGTGTTGACTTAATGTCCTCAGAGTATCTACCTGAATGTCATAGCTGGGTCATATGATAGTTACATTTTTGTTTTTCCCCAACATGGAATCCTCATGTTGCTTTTCATTGTGTCTATGTAAATTTGTGTTCTCATCAATAGTGAGTAAGGATACTGTTTCTTCATATCTTTACCAGAATTTATTGTCTTTTCTTTTTTTCTTTTTTTTTAAATTTATTTATTTATTAAAGATTTCTGTCTCTTCCCCGCCACCACCTCCCATTTCCCCCCCCCTCCCCTAATCAAGTCCCCCTCCCTATTCAGCCCAAAGAGCAATCAGGGTTCCCTGACCTGTGGGAAGTCCAAGAACCACCCACCTCCATCCAGGTCTAGTAAGGTGAGCATCCAAACTGCCTAGGCTCCCACAAAGCCAGTACGTGCAGTAGGATCAAAAACCCACTGCCATTGTTCTTGAGTTCTCAGTATTCCTCATTGTCCGCTATGTTCAGCGAGTCCGGTTTTATCCCAGGCTTTTTCAGATCCAGGCCAGCTGGCCTTGGTGAGTTCCCGATAGAACATCCCCATTGTCATGAAAAAGCTTCTGAACAGCAAAGGAAATGATCAGCAGAGAAAAGAAATTGCCTACAGAATCAGAAAAACATCCTTTTCCACTACTAGACAAATGATTACTATCTAAGAAATATAAAAAACAACAAAAACTACACTGAACTCTCAAAACAAATAGGAATGGCCAATAAATTCTTTTTAAAGTCTTTAGCTATCAAGGAAATATGAATTAAAACTGCTTTGAGATCTGTCTCACCCCAGTCAGAATGGCTATCATCAATAAAAAAGAAAAGACATGCAAAATTCAAGAAGTCCTTTGCTGTTCAGAAGCTTTTTCATGTCATGTAATCCTGTTTACTAATTCTTTGGATTATTTCCTATGCTGTTAGAATAAGTTCTTTCTGGGGCTGGAGAGATGGCCCTGTGGTTAAGAGCCCTGGCTACTCTTCCAGAGGACTTGGGTTTGATTTCTAGCACCCATGTGGTTGCTCACAACCATCTGTAACTCTAGTTAGTTGGGATCTAACACTTTCTTCTGGTCTTTGCAGGAACTGGGCATGCAAGTGGTGCATGGATGCACATGGAGGCCAAACACCCGTGTGCATAAAATAAAAGGAAATTCTTGCTTATGCTTGTATGTTCAATCCATGCTCAAGACATCAGGTCTTGCATTAAGGCTTTTGATCCATTTTAAAATGGCTTTTGGTGAGAGATAGGGATCAAGCTTCATTCTTCTACATGTGGACATGCAGCATTCACTGATCATTTAAGACGCTGTCTTTTCTCTGATGTGTGCTGTTTGACAGCTCTGTCAAAATCCAAGTGGCCACGACTGTGTAAGTTTATTTCTGGGTCCCCTCTTATACCTCGTTCATTTGCATGTCTGTTTTTGTGCCAGCATCATGCCATTTTGTTATTATGGCTATATACTCTAATTTGAGATCAATATTGTGATACTTCCATCATGGGCTTCTCAGCTAAGGATTTCTTGCCCGTGGAGTCTTTTGCACTTACATACAAACTTTAGGATTGTTTCTAGTTATATGAAAAATATGATTGGGATTTTGATGGAGATTTCATTAAATCTGTCAACAGATTTTTGATAATGTAACTATTTTCATGATATTAATTCTGGCTCTTCGTCAGCATGGAATATCTTTTCACTTACTACTGTGTTCATTTTTCCCCAGTGTTTTATTTATTTGTTTGTTTATGGGAGGGAGCACATGGTACACATGCCACAGTTTGAGTGGTGAGGTCAGAGGACATTTGTAGGATTTGTTTTTTTCCCTTCAACTATGTGGGTAGGCTTGGCAGTAAGTGCTACCACTGAACCATCCTCGCAGCCCTCTTCAGTATTGTAAAGTTCTCATTGTATGGGCTATAATGATGGCTCAGTGGTTGAGAGTGTGCACTGCTCCTACAGAAGACCGAGTTCAGTTTCCAGAGCTCACATCAGGCAGCTCATAATGTCTGGAGCTCCAGCTCCAGGGGATCTGCTACTCGTGCCTCTGTGAGCACCTGCGCTCATGTGGACAGATTCACACGGAGATGAACACACATGCACACAATTAACAATAAAATAGATCTTTAAAAAAGTTTTTATTATAGTGGTCTTTAGCCTCTGTGTGTAGATATTATTTATTGTTTGAAGCTATTGTAAATGGGATTTTCGCCTCTGACTTTTTTTGGAAAGTGTTGAAAAATTACTGACTATTGTAAAGATTACTTTTATTATGTCTAAGCATATATGCATGCCGTGTGGGCACCATAGCTCATTTGAGGAGGTCAGTGGACAACTTTGGAGTTGGTTTTCTCCTCCTCCTACTTTAATATGGGTTTGAGCCAGCAAATGCCTTCACCCACTGAGCTATTCTGCTGGCCCAAAATTTTAACATTTTTCTCTTCAAATATATACCGTATGTGTATGTATGTATGTATGTATGTATGTATGTATATGTATACACACACACACACACACACACACACACACACATATATATATATATATATAACACATTTCAGGGATAAAGCCAACTTGACCATGGTGGTTAATCTTTTTGATATATTCTCCTTGCAAGTATTTATTGAGCATTTTTGAATCTATGTTAAAGGTTATTGGCCTATCATGTATTTCTGTATTTCAAGGTTATATTTTGGTAGATGTCTTCTAGTGTGTATGTATTTCAGGGATAAAGTCAACTTGGTCATGGTGGTTAATCTTTTTGATGCATTCTCCTTGCAAGTATTTTATTGAACATTTTTGGTTTTATGTTTATAAATGTTATTGGACTATTGTTTTTAAGTAAAAAATTTAATTTATTGTTGTTTCTCTACTTGGTTTTGGTATTAGAGTGATATTGACTTCATAGAAAGGCATTGGGAATACTCTTGGTTCTTTCTTGTTTTATAGTTTAAGAAGGCTATATATAGTGTTTAAGAAGGCTATGTAGTGTTTAGGGTGTGTGTGTGTGTGTGTGTGTGTGTGTATCATGGACTGTGTATGGAGGTCAAGAGGACAACTTGGGATTTGGTTCTCTCGACCATGTAGGTCTCAGCTTGAATTCAACATTGACAGCTCAGGCCTGGTGTGGCAAGTCCCTACTGAACAATCTCACTGGCCCTCTTACTAGTTTTTCTGGATTCTCCACTATACGTACACAAATTTTCATAGTCTACATATACACATTTTACCACTTGAAGTGAATTATAGAAATTTTTTTATATATTAAAAAGGAGAGCCGGGCGGTGGTGGTGCACGCCTTTAATCCCAGCACTCGGGAGGCAGAGGCAGGCGGATCTCTGGGAGTTTGAGGCCAGCCTGGTCTACAAGAGCTAGTTCCAGGACGGGCACCAAGGCTACAGAGAAACCCTGTCTCGAAAAACAAAACAAAAAACAAACAAACAAACAAAAAAGGAAAGTCATCATTTTCCCTTACTTTCTGTCACATTCAACATGATCACTCCTGTTATCCAGATGTGTAGGAGATTTAACTTTGTTTCAATCAGTTTCTCAGTAAACACTAAATGGGATCCTATATATAATTTTATTACATTCTGATGCTTTCTAATTAGAATAATGTAAGATCCCACAGGTTGAGGGCGTATTTCTGTAGACTGCTTTTGCCTCAAATGCCAGTAGCAAGATGACTTTTCAGTATGGTCCTAGTTTGCTTCCCATTGCTGTAAAAAGACCATGACAAAAAAGCAACTTGGGGACGAAAGGATATAGTTCATCTTACAGGTCAGTCTATCATGAAGGGAAGTCAGGGCAAGAACTCAGAGCAGGAACCCAGAGGCAAGAACTGAAGCAGGGGTCATGGAGAAATGCTGCTTCCTGGTTTGCTCAGCTTGCTTTCTTCTGCAACCCAAGACCACTTGCCAGTGCTTGCTTTTCTCCTGCAAATGTTTTTGGCATCTCTGTAAAATATTAAGTAGCTGAAGTTATGTGTGCTCACTTCCATTTTGTTCCAGGAAATACTTTTATTTCTTTCTTGATTTCTTCTTTGATCCATTCATCATATAGTAATGAGTTGTTGAATCTCCATGAGCTTGTGTATTTACTAGTGATTTGTTTGGTGTCAAGTTTAAGTTTTATTGCATTGTGGTCAGATAGGATACAAGAAGTGATTTCAGTTTTTGAATTTGTGATTTGTTTTATGTCCCAGCATGTGGCCTATTTTAGAAAAGCTTCCATGCGCTGCTGAGTAGATGTGTATTCTTTGGTGTTTGAGTGGACTATGCTGTAGATACTTGTGAAGCCCACTTGATGTTTGATGTCAGTTAGTTCTGATGCTTCTGTTTATTTTTTGTTCAGACAGTGGTGTACTAAAATCACTATTAATGGGTTGATGTTAACTATGTCTTTAAATCCAGGAGTAGATTTTTTATGAAATTTAGCACCCGAGTTCAGTGAATATATGTTTAGGATAGTAATGTTTTCTTGGTTAACTGTTCCTTTGGTTAGAATGAAGTGTCTATCTTTATCTCTTATGATTCACTTCAGTTGAAGTGTATTTTGAAATTATTTTGTCACACCTGTTTTCTTTCTGGTTCCATTTGATTCGAGTGTTTTTCTTTATCCTTTTACTCTAAGGTAATACCTGTCTTTAAAACTGAGATTCTTGTAGACAGTAGATAGGTAGATTTTGCTTCTTGTTTCATTCAGTTAGTTTGTGCCTATTGATCAGAGAATTGAGGTCATTGATATTTAAAGATATTAGTGAAGTGTGTGTGCTATTTTCTGCCATCTTGTGGTCAGTTTTTGGTCTTGCTGTTTGTGTTCTCAGTGGTATTTGTGTTTTAATGATTATGGCTTCCTAATTCTTTCCACAGTCTCTCTGTTACACTCATTTCTTTTCTTGTTCAGAAATACTGCCTGTTGTATTTTCTCAGGCTTGGTTTGCTGGATATAAATTGTTTAGGTTATTTATGTTGTGGAAACGTTTTCTTTCAGCTACAGCAGATAATTTTGCTTGGTATATTAATCTCTGATGGTTATTATTGTCTTTTAGGACTTGGAATGCATTGCTCCAGGCTCTTCTGGCTTCCAAATTTCCTTTCAGAAATCAGTAGTTACTCTTACTGGGTTTTCCTTTATATGTCATCTATGTTTTTTCCCCTGACAGCCTTTCATACTCTTTCTTTGTTCTATATGCTTTGGACTATGATATATACCTTGGGATAGTTTCCTTACTGGACTTAATCTGTTTTGTGTTCTCTATGCTTCTTTTGTCCATGTGAGTGTGTTTTCCTTCATTTGGAGATCTTGCTGAAGATCTGTTCTGTGGCATTGACCTGGGATTCTTCTTCCTCATCTCTTAGAATTACTTAAAAACTTGATCTTTTCATGGTGTCTGAAATTTCTAGTCTATTCGTCTCCTGTGATTTTTAGAAATTTTCATATTCCTTGCTATTTTTGTGCCTAGATTCTTTACTTTGTCTTCCAGTCCCGATATTCTATCTTCTGTTTGAGTCATTTCTATTTGTAAGTCTCTCCTTTGAATTTTCTAGTGGGCTATTGGGTTTTTTAATTCCATCTTCATTTCGGTTTGAGTCCCATTCAATGTTTCAGATGTTCACATTCTGGATTGTTGTCTTCATTTTCATCACCCCTTTGTTTTTGTTTTCTTGGGCATCACTCAGGAGTTTATTCTAAGTTCTTTCTCCTTAATTTAATTGATATTTTTCTATGTATCTTTTTTTAAACTCTTTGAATTCTTTGAAGTTTTGATTGATCTTTTAAATTCTCTGTCCTGAGGTTTAGTCAATTCTCATTGGCAAAAATTCTATAGGACAGGTTTTTTGTTTTTTTTTTTTTTTTTGGAGAGATGTTGGTTTGATCTTCCATACTGCTTGTAATTTTCAGATGAGATATAGGCATGTGGATTTCTTTGGTTGGTTCAAAGTCTGATAGGAACAGCAGGCTGGGGCAGAGGAGAACATGTGGGAGTGGCCTGGGCCTAGATTTTGGAAATGGATTGGGTGATCTGAAGTCAGATGCAAGGAGCAGACTGTGCGGGTGCAGATGCTGTGGGTTCTGGTCCACGTATAGCCTGGAATGTGGAGCTATATCTTGCTGGCTGGAGAGGGTGAATGTGTTATGGGAGGGGGCTGTGGGTTGAGGCTAGTCAGGGGTGATTCTGGTGGAAGCCTAGGGGTTGGTTGAGGCTCAGGCAAGGATAGTTAGACTAGGTGTCACCATTAGATATACTAGATTGGGTAGGTTGTGACGAGTGTGTGGAGGGGAGGGTGCTAGACTGGAGAAGGGTGTTTTAGCTAAGTTTTTGTCCAGGGAATGGAAACACTGGATGGGTCACTTCTCTCTGGGTTAATGCCATTCCCTGAGGAATCTGTTAATTAAAATTTCCTTTGACAGTTTTGTGCTTGTGTTAGGCCTTTATCTTAAAAGGAGCCATAACAACCTTTAAAAATTTTTAAAACTTTTATTTGGTTGGGAATTGTTGCAGAGTAAAGTTGAAGTGAATGAAGGAGAGGGAAGTTGAAGCTCTTCTGGTAGAGGAGACGGGGATAGAGCGGGAGAGATGGGAGCAGAGGGCTGAAAGAGTTGTGCTGCTCAGAATTTATATTTTGTTCTGATGGAGTCTTTTAAGGATGTTTTTACTCTCCTGTCTGTCATATGTTTCTTCAGTTCTGAGCTGTTTCCCCAGCTCTCTAGACTTCGTCTAGGTTAACATGCTTATCATTTCTTCTCTTAGCCACTTCAAATTCCGCTTAAAGTAGGTTTCCCATTCATTATGTTTTTATTGCCTATGCTTATAGTTTCACAAATAGAAATACTGATTTTGGAATATCAGAAGTTCTCCGTTGATGGAACTATAAAATTAAATTACTTCTGGTTTAGAGTTTCCCACTTTTCAAAATATTTGTAACCTAAAATACATAGTTATCACATGTGAAACAGTTGGGAATACCAGAAGGTGGCTTATACCCGAACAGTTTTTTCTTTGTACTCTTGGTTCCTTTTTTTTTTTTTTAATTTCAGACTTTTCTAGGGGATATGTAGTGGTTCAGGTATATGAATGCCTTGGGATTGATTCTCTTGACTCTCAACTTGAGATTATTTTCTACTACGGTGTCCTGGGGTCCTGTTGCATATTTAAGGGAACTTGAGGGTGTCAAGACATGAGGCAATCAAACTGTCCTGTGTGTCTTCCTAGCTTGCCTTAGTATTCTGTTGCATTGAAAAGATGCCATGACCATGGCAACTCTATAAAAGAAAACATTTAATTGGGGCTTGCTTATAGTTTCAGAGATTTAGTCCATTTTCTTCATGGCGGGAAGCAAGGTGGCATGCAGGCAGACGTGATGCTGGAGATTAACTGAGAGTTCCACATCCAGACCCGCAGACAGCAGTCAGAGGGACACCAGGACTTGCTTGAACCCCTAGTGACCCACTTCCTCCAACAAAATGACATCTACTCCCACAAGGCCACATTTCCTAATCCCCCAAGTAGTGCCATTCCCTGATCATCAAGCATTCAAATGTATGAGCCTCTGACAGCCATTCCTATTCAGTTCACCACATTCCGTTCCCTGCATAGACTTGTAGCCATATCATAATGCAAAAAAAAAAAAGAAAAGAAAAAAGAAAGAAAGAAGGAAAAAGAGGAAAGAAAAAAAATGCTTTCACTTCAACCTTAAAAGTTCCCACTGTTTAAAACTCCAAAGTCTTCTGAGATTCATGGTAATCTCCAACTTTGACCCCTGAAAAATCAAAATCAAAAGACAGCTCATGTACTTCCAGTTTACAGTGGCACAAAATATATGTTACTATTCCAAAAGGGAGGAAAGGGAGAATAGTGAGGAAATACTGGACCAAAGTGAGACCTAAAACCAGCAGAGCAAACTCCAGCCTCTGCATCCCATGCCTGATGTCAGAGGACTTTTCAGACTTCCAACTCCTTTCAGCTTTGTTGACTACATTACACTCTCTCTCTTGGGCTGGTTCCACCCCTGGTCTGCAGTGTTTCTTGGCAGGTTTCTCATGGTTCTGGCATCTCCCAGCATCTTGGGGTCTCCATTGAAATCCAGGCTTCACCTTCACGGCTTCATGTAATGGCCTCTCTAGGCTTCCATGCAGGGACACCCCTGACATATGTCTGGCCTCAGCAGCTTTCTTTAGCCATGGAGGGAGATTCTGTAACCCCTTTCTTGTGTCCTTGACTCCAAAGCCAGAACTACATGGCTGAAGCTGCCAAGTTCTGCTGCTTGCTGGGCCTGGAACTTGGCCCCCTTGTTCAGTTACATCTGCAGCAGCTTTCTGTTGTTTTTTGTTTCCTTCCCTGCTTAAGCTTCTCTCCAGTTCCCTTCCACAGCTTGGATGGGATCTTGCCTTGAGGTCATCACTCCCTCTATTCCATTTCTTAATCTATTTATCTCCTTGAGCACAGAATTTAGATCCATCACACAACCTGGTGCTCCTTTTCTCCTCAAACTGTACTTCTTGTATTTTTTTCTTGCTCAGCTTGCTCCTTTTTATTATAGATCTGAATAAGATTGGCCACTAATAACCACATGGCATGGTCTAAACTAGGCTGTTTTGAAATCACTTCTGCCAACACCATTAATCCAAAACTGTTCAATTTAGCTTTGGGCAGACTTTTTGGGCAAGGGCAAAACGCAGCCATGTCCTCTGCCAAAATATCACAAGAACAGTCTCTAGGCCTCTTACTAATATTCTTCTCTTGAGATGAGCAATCATAATCTACATTGCTCTCAGTCCTGTCTTCTATGTTCTTACTAGTTTGGCCAATAAGCCCCACTTAAATTGTTCAACTGCTTTGCTCTTATTATCCCTCCTCCCTCTCTTCGATTGGACTACTGGAGCTCGGCCTGGTGCTTGGCTGTGGAGCTCTGCATCTGCATCTGTCAGTTACTGGATGAAGGCTCTATGATGATAGTTGGGGTAGTCATCAATCTGATTACAGGGGAAGGCCAGTTCAGGCACCCTTTCCACTATTGCTAGGAGTCTTAGCTGGGGTCATCCTTGTGGATTTCTGGGAATTTCCCTGGTACCAGGTTTCTTCCTAACCCATAACAGCTCTCTCTATCAAGATCTCTCTTTCATTATTCTCCCATTCCATCCCTCACACAACTGGACCAGCCTCTTACCTTTGACTTCATGTCCAGACAGTCTTGAAAGTCTTGAACTAAAGGCAGCAAGGTTGCAGTAAGCAAGGGAAGCTACAGAATACAAAAGGAGATATTGGAATCCTTTCAAAGACAAAAGTCAGACGCTAGCCAATTAACAAATCAAATGTTCTGAAAGCATACAAACCGAAAACTAACAGATCTGAAACCAATTAAAGGTCTGAAAGTGAACAAATCTGAAAACATTGGAAAGGTTAGGAATCAAAAATGCTTCTAAAGCAAACAAAAAATTGATATCTTTAACCAGATATTTCAAAGCAAAAAACAAACAAATGTTCAACTCCCAAGAACATCTTAGAATAAACCAATGAAACACCTGTCATATCAAGTATGATCTAAGCCACAGAAAGAACTCATCTACCAGCTAAGTCAGTGCCCCACAGTTGAGCACAGAAGGCCCTGTGGTGGCAACTTGTGCCAGTCTGCTTGATTGTTCTTGGTGGATATCTGTGGATATCTGTGTAGAAGCAGCATTCACCTCAAGAGAAATAGTTTTGCTTTGTTTCCTGGACCTAAAATGAGTGATCATGCATGTCCAGGAGGATGGATTCAGGTTTCCCAGAATGCTATGTTTCAGAAAAATAACAATTTCATGACGCTTTTTATAGAAAAAGTACAAAGTCAGGGACAGCCTACCTGTAAACCATGGTAAGATATGTGGGCAGACTATTCAAATTGCTTTTTCTCCTTCTGTTTTTCCTAAGATATTATTAGTAGTATGCATTTGTACTTAAATTCATTTTGCATTAATCCCTTTTCATGTAAAGAGATATTTAAACTTTATCCTGCTTCTTTCTAAAGTTTATCATTTCATTACTGACTAGTATAACTGTGTTTTGCTTTGCATTGAAGTGTCAGCTACTGGTTTACATTTTTTTTTAAATGAAAATAGATTCTTCACTCAGATAATACATCCTGATCACAGTTTCTCCTCCCTCCACTCCTTCCTGCTCCATCACCTTCCCTCTCCCCCAGATCTACTCCCCTGTTTCCTCTTCAGAGAAGATCAGGCCTTCAAGAGATGACAACCAAACAGGACAAAACAAGATACAATAAGGCAAGGCAAAAGCCCTCAAAAAAATGCTGGACAAGGTAACCCAATAGGAGGAAGAGTTAACAGAGTAGGCAAAAGAATAAAGAGACATAGCCACACCTACTGTTTGTCTCACAAAAGCTCCATGCTAAGAGCCATAACATATACAGAAAGACCTGGTGTAGACCCCTGCAGGCCCTGTGCTTGCTGTTTAGTCTCTGTGAGCTTGTGTGAGTTGATTTGGCGGTGGGCCTTGTTTTTCTGCTCACCCTTCTACAGTCTTTCTGCTCTCTCGTCCATAGGGTTCCCTGATTTTCTAGGGGAGGGGCCCAATAGAGACCTCCAATTTAGACTCTCCGTATTATATCTGGCTGTGGGTCCCTGTACCTGTTTCTGTCTGCTGCCAGAGGAAGCCTCTGATGATGACGGGACAAGGCACTGATCTATGAGTATAGTAGAATATCATTAGCAATCATTTCATTTTCCTTCCTTCCTTCCTTCCTTCCTTCTCTCTTTCCTTTCTCTTTTTCTTTTCTTTTTTTGCCAGTTGTATTTGGTTTTACCCTAGGTCTCGGGTCTATCTAGTCTGTTTCCTGGCCATCCAGGCAGCTTGGGCATGGGCTCCTTGTTATGGCAATGGCCTCAAGTTAAACCAAGCATTGGTTGGCCACTCCCACAATCTGCTCCACCATTGTCCTACCACAAAACACAGATTGTACTTTGAAGGTTTTGTGAGTGGGTTTGTGTCCAGGTTTCTCTTTTCAAAACTTACAGAGTATCTATCTTCTCTTGCCAGAGAGACTAGAACATAAGGGTGAAGGCTCCATGCAGTCACCAACTTGACCTCTCTGTGTTCAGTGTACTGTGTGGATGTTGTCCTCGGCAGTGGGGCCCTGCTGTCAGTTTTCAGAGAGCAACTCTCTGTCCTAGCTTCAGCCCGGGTTGTTTAGCAATCTCCATGGCCAAAACCTCAACTGAACGTAATCCAATCCCACCACTGAAAGCCTTACCTGGGTACAAGAGATGGCTAGTTCAGCCTCCATATCCTCCATCGCTAGCAGTTCTCACTAGGGTCACCCTTGTAGATGCCAGGAAGATTCCACTGCACAAGGTTTCCACACCATTCCCCTGGAGCGTCCCAGTTCCAGCTGTCTCTCCTAGCACTCTCTCTCCCAGCGATCCCTCTCACCCCAGTCCACTTGCATTTTGTGCTATTGACGATGTCCTTTCCTTAGAGAAGTTGTTCCGTTTCATGAGGTCTCATTTGTTAATTGTTGATCTTAGTGCCTGCACTATCGGTGCTCTGTACAGAAAGTCATCTCCTATGCCAATGCATTCAAGGCTACCTTCCTCTTTTTCTTCAGTCAGATTCAGCGTGGCTGGATTTATGTTGAGATTTTTGATCCACAAACCCGAGTTTGTGCTGGGTGATAAATATGGGTCTATTTGCATTCTCCTATATTCAGACGTCCAGTTTGACCAGCGCCATTTGTCAAGATGCTTTCTTTTTTCCATTGTGTCTTTCCAGCTTTATTAAAAATCAGGTGCCCGTAGGTGTGTAGGTTTATGTCTGGGTCTTCAATTCAATTCCATTGATCAACGTGTCTGTTTTTGTGCGTTTTTTTTTTTTTTTTTTTTTTTTTTTTTACTATTATAGCTCTGTAGTACAACTTGAAATCAGGGATGGTAATACCTCCAGCAGCTCTTTTATTATTCAGTATTATTTTAGCTATCCTGTTTTTTTTTTTTTTTCCTTTTCAAGACAGTGTCTCACTGTGTGGACCAGGCTGGACTTGTGTTCAGAACTCACAGAGATCTGCTTGCTTCTATCTACTGAGTGCTGGGATTAAAGGTGTACGTTACTACACCTAGCTTTTGCTTTTCTATATTAAGCTGAGAGTTGTCTTTTCAAGATCTGTAAAGAATTGTGTTAGAATTTGGTGGGGATTACATTGAGTCTATAGATTGCTTTTGGTAGAATGGCCATTTTTACTACTCCTACCAATCCATGAGCATAGGAGAGCTTTCCATCTTCTGAAATATTCAATATCTTCAATTCCTAAGAGATTAGGGATACAAGAGATATACCCAAACATAGTAAAGACAATTATAACAAGCCTATAGCCAGCATCAAATTAAGTGGAGAGACACTCAAAGCAATTTCACTGAAATCAGGAACAAGACCAGGCTGTCCACTCTTTCCATATTTATTCAATATAGTACTTGAAATATTAGCTAGAGCAATAAGACAATGGAAGGAGATGAGGGAATACAAATTGGAAAGAAGAAGTCAAAGTATCGGTATTTGTAGATAATATGATAATATCCATAAATGACCTCAAAAGTCCTATAGGGGAACTCCTGTAGCTGGTAAACACCATCACTGAAGTGGCTAGATACAAGATTAACTAAAAGCAAGCAAGCAAACAAAAAACAACACCCCCCAAACCACCACTACCACCACCACCACCGCCAAAACCAGTAGCTCTTCTTTATCAAATGACAAATGGACTGAGAAAGCAATCAGGGGAACAACACACTTCACAATATCCTCAGCAATGTAAGTATCTTGGGTGTAACTCTAACAGAACTAAGTGAAAGATTTGTATGATAAGAGCTCTAAATCTGCCTCACTGTTTCATCTGGCGGGTGTGTCCACGGTGTGTTTTCCTTGTGTGTTGGCATATTCTTTTCTTTACTCTTTTCCCTCATTTGACTTTGATAATTTTTTGTTGTTTATTTTTATAGAATAGTTTTTCTTAAATTTTAGAAGGGGGCAGGATTCAGGATAATTTCTGTACCTTGTGTTACTTTCTTATGGATATTAAAATAAGGCCATTTATTTCCTGTTATGTAGATGCTTCTTGGTACTGCTTTCTGCTTTCTTACACTAGATATTTTCTTTGTCTCTCTCACCCCTCTGTTGCTGAGGTAACCCCACTCCCGGTATTTTGTTCTCATTCTGTGGGCTTGTCCAGTAAAGGGAGCTGTGATAGCTGTTTGTCTCCTGCTGCCCTTAGCCATTCTCATCTTCTAAGGTCTTTGCCTAGTTTAGTTTCAGAACCACTTCCTAGTGACCAATGGATGTCCAGAAGTGAAGCCTTATTGCCTCCAGCTTCCCTGGCTTCTTCCCCTCAGATATGGACACAGTCAGGTGGTTAGTATAACAAAAGTTATATTTTATTACGCTGAGGGTCATCACTCTAGGTCCACATTCTAAATTACTAATTCTGGTCCTAAGCCTGTCTTCCTAAGGCTACTCATCTGTGGGACGTATCTTAGCTAAAGGTCGAGTCCAGTGTCTAACAGAGGTCTCTGATTTGAGGGTCAGGATCCTGGGGGAGACTCTCTGGCTGCAGGGTAGATTAAGGTGGCATCTCTCCAGATGTGCAGAGTAGAACATTGCTCTTGATCTCTGCTTATATACTGTATACTGTCCAGTGGACATCATGGGTTCTAGGACTGTGTCTGGTTTATCTTGTGTGAGTGACGTCACTAAGTTCTGATTGTCAGGTACAGCCTTGCGTGTAGCAGGGATCGTTTTTACAAGTCTAAATGGTAAGTTTTTTTTTTTTTTTTTTTTTTAGCTATTATAGGATTGTTGGTGGTTTGGCCTCACTCTTTCTTTGTAGTTTGTTGGTCAGTTATCAGTGGGTTTTTGCTTTGCTCTGACGATTCAAAGGCATTCAAAAGCTATGCTTTTACTGCCACCATTCGGGCTCCAAATTGCTGATTCTATTATAACAAAGTTGGGTTTTTTCACTATTTTTTTTCTTTAAAAATGATTTCTGCAGAGGAAAAGGAATTGGCGTATAGCGCACCCTTCGTTTCTAGAAGCGAGGCCACAGAGGTCGAGAAGAGCAAATCTGAAGACAGTGGAAGCAGCTGCCTCTCTCTCTAAAGCATGGCTCAAGTGTGGAGAAGGATTTCAGAACACTTCTGAGACCCTGGTAGGAGAGCTATACAACTGTTTTTCATGATTGCAGAAGATCCTGGGTATCTAGGTATTATAACTAGTTTCTTTGGGATTCTCTTATTTTTCAAAGCACTTCTTTTTCATGCCTTGAGTTCTTTTAATAATTGTGTCAAGTTAGTATTTCTCTTCATAGTCTCTGTAGAATCTTTCTCCTTGTTTGAAAAGGAAGAGTGCACACTGAATGCCGACAGGTATGAAATTACTGAGCTTGCTACTGTTTATAAGAATTATATTTATGGGATGTCAGTTTGATTCCAGTTAATTTTTATATATCTTGTAAATTACAGAGGAATGCTGAAATAAACTAAAGATAATATGGTTATAGGTAGTAATGAGTGGTTAGTCATATATATGAGAAGTCATTAACATTGACTATTATGTGAAATGTTTCAAAGCTCAGCTTAGAGTTTAGAAAAATATGAAAATTGTGTGTCTGTAAGGACTATGTTCTGGGAAATCTCGGTGAATATTAAGAAAAGCAGAAGAATATGTTAAGGTCGGTATAATTTAATACTGAATATTTTACACAATAGTATAGTTTAGCCTTTTTATATGAATCAAATGTTAAATTATTTTTATTATTATTTTCCCTGCAGTCATTAGCAAGTGAAAAGACAACTATTTTTGAAAACCCCCTGGAATTATCTCCAAGCCCAAAGAAAGGTAACAATGTTGTGTTTATTTTTGTTTCTTAAAATTTTTTACCCCTGATCTTGGAGACCATAACTTTGGAGTCCTTAGATATGTAAGCAAGTGATCTATCACTGAACTAAAGTCCCAAACCCTAATATGTTGATTTATTGACAGATGAGACTTAAAGCTATTTTTTTTCTGTGATTTTTTTTTTCATCCTTTTAAGATGTCACACAGTTGAATAGTTCGTATATTCAGGGTTAGTGATGTAAAGGTATTTCTGAGAACTTGGCTTTCATCCCCGTCGTAATCTACGCTGTTCTTCCTGGTCCTGCTGGTGACTGCTAACATTTTGGTGTTCTTACTAGGTTTACTGTAATCATAGAATCTAGTGCCTTTCATGGCGCTAAGACCATTGAAAAACAGATATGTATATTATAATTCATAACTAGCAAAACGAAATACTTTTGTTGTTGGGAGTCATCGTGACATGACGAGCTGTATTAAAGGGTCATAGCATTAGGATGGTTGGGAGCCATTGCTTATCTAATAGGATAAGCTCAGGTTTAGGACTCCAGAGAAAGAATGAATAAATGAATAACCAAATGGTCTGCTTTGAATTCCGGTACCATAAAAATATTCATATGGAAAATAAATATATGATTTACACTATAGGAACCACTATTACAAACTCGATTTTTGCGTGGTGCATCAGTTATGGATGCTTTCTAACTTCAAATACAGGGAACTGTTCACAAAAATCAGGGACTCATGTTATCTCCTGCAATAAGACATCCTCAGAGTCCAGCTATTTTGAGCTCTGTAATGTTAATATGGGATTGATTCTCCTGGGTGAAAGTTTACGGTAGGTTGGTATTTTAGGCCAAATTTTCGAGGAGACTATTGTTTTTTATCCAGTGAACGTTGCTTTTTTTTAGGAAAGCTAGATCTCTTTTAGCACTTTGGCTAGAACCTGTCGTACAGATTACTAGTTATCTCCACTAAAGATGGTGTGATGAAGGTAGGATTTGTATGTGTGAATATTGCTGCTAGTAATGTTAGAGCTGGTTATCATGGAGAAGAGTGGACTTTGATGGTATCATCATCCCATCTCTGTAGATGGACTAGAAGAGTGAAGTCTTACGACCTCAGAGGTCTTTCCGTCTTCACCTATTTTAGGAAAACAAGCTAAATGCTCAAATCTCAGATTCCGCATCTTGGAAATGGGCATAAGACTGTGAGTTTTATTGGTTATTGTATTAGGTGAGCTAGGAATATAGATAAAATTCCTAGTTCCTGAGTACCTTTGAAGGTACTCAGTTGATGCCAACAGTTGCTGTTGTGTGTGCTGGCATAAAGAGCTGCCTGTGGACTTGCCCACAATTCTGTACAGTGGAGTAACTTTCTGTGATCTAGAGATAACCATTTTAACAAAATTCTGTACAGTGGAGTAACTTTCTGTGATCTAGAGATAACCATTTGAAGCCATGTTATCATTTCATTTTCCTTCATAGATTTCTTTTTTTCCCCAGTCTTTTGAGACAGGGTCTCATGTAACTCAGGCTGATGCTGAACTTGATTGTAGCTGAGGCTGATCCTCTTCCTCTACCTCTTAAGTAAAGCAGGCATGCACCACCGTGCTCCATTAGAGAATGCTGAGGATTTGAACTCAGGGTTTCATGCACTCTAGGCAAACCTTCTATAGCCTGTGTTCTTTTTCTATGCAAATGAAAAATAAAATATCCAGAAATGTTCCTTTAAAGTTTATAAAACACTGGCAGATATCTTTTTGAAATATCTGGTAGTGGTACAGAATTATATATTTCTTTTAGTGCCAATGTTCTTATATTTGTATCCATTTATGTTTAATTTTTAAGATATAATATATGGAAAAACGTTTATTTCTTTAAATACATATAGCTTATATATTTTTCTGGTGTTTATTGAGTTTTGGGAGAAAACTAAGTATTAAATAAATTGCTACTTGTATTTAATTACAGAAGTTCTATTAAGATAATTTTCTCAGGCCAGAACATATTTGACTCACAATATTGTTTTTTATTACATTGATGATATGCAGTGTATTCTGAAAGGATCAAAGAGTTTGTACCGATGTACTCTATTTATAACATGGCTTTAGCTAAGCCAAGATAGAGATATAAAAGGCCTAGGAAAGAGGTCGGGGGAAAAGGTATGTAAAGCATTTCCTAGAACCAGTTCATTTTTAAAATAGCAGCTCCTAAAATTAGTTTAAAGTAGTCTTTTAGTAAGAATCCTAAGATAACGTTTCAAACAAAAACAACAGCTCTCCAAAGTAAAAAGCAAGCAAGCAAACAAACAAGAAAACCAACCACATTTATTTAGTAGGTTGAGGAGCAAATATTTTTATGAGAGCTGGAAAATATAAGTAAGAAACATAATTTAAAAACAATGTCTAGGTTCTGGGGCCTGTGTCTATGACTATTTCTTTATCTCATTCTTTTTTCATTTGTCTCTTACACCTTACTTGGACCCCAGCTTTTGTCCATGGCTTTAATTCAGAGATGCCATGCGGGACTACTCATAGAACACTGTGAAGATGTAACACAACATTGTTTTCGTTGTCTTTGGAGTTTTGTGCTTGTGTCTTTGTCCAAATAACATGCATAAACTTTCATTCTGATAAATGACAACTGTCAGCTGCATTTGTCTTCTCATCTTGTGTTGCAGACGCAGCAGCCGAGAGTCCTGGTGAGCTGGCAAATATAACATGGAGTTCGAGTGGAAGTGATTTCTCAGAGGAAGATTCGGCAGTCCCTCAGCTGCAGAGAGATGGTGGACACGGCTGTGGAGCAGATAGGTTTTGTAGCAGGACTGCTTCATGTCCAGAAGATGGAGCCACTGAAGGTAAGTTCCCAGCTTCTGTTAAACACTGGGGTCAGCAGTAGTGGAAACTTAAATTCGTATTATACATTTATTATGAATTATGACTACTGAGTTATATCCTCTGTACATTTTCTTACATGTTTCTCATAACAACTGTAAGAAATAGATATTATAGTGGCTTCTTATTTTGTTTTTCCTTTTATATTTTGATATAGAGTATGTATAGCCTGGGCTTGCCTTGAACCTGAAATCCTCTGAGTTTGCCTCTCAAGTGCTGGGACTACAAACCTGTACCACTATGTGGCCTGTCCTTACTGTGTTTGCTGTTTTGTTCTGTTTTATTGCAGTTAATAGATTAGGTTTGATTTGCTCAGATTTAGTTGGAATTTTACTTTTACTCTGTAATGTCAAGCCAGTGTTCCTAATTTCTCAGCAGTGCTGCACCCAAGCTTCCTCCTGTCTTACTTGTTATTAATGAATAAGCATTACAAGAATCAGTGTGTGGTAGATAATACTTTGTAGTCTATTGTGTTTATATTAAAACGAGGCTTCTCAAAATTAGCAGTATTGTTTTCAAAATAAGCTTGCTGCTTTTAACTCGGATGTTCACTTTAGTTATTCCTCCAAAGTTAGGTTTGCTTAGACATCTTCTCTAGAAAGTGCTTACAATCTGTTGACCTCTTTGAATGACATTTTAGTAGTTATCTGATAAGATGGCATTTTATGTTATATATAAGTTGACAATTCTTATGTTAGTTATTCCATTTTGTTGACTAAAACTCACTGTGAGATAACTCTTGCCTAATTTTTTTACATGATTTATAACAGGGCTTTTCAATATTAAAAACTGCTTTATATTAATTGTATCTTAATAAAGCTGCTATTTAAAGCATGGCTGCTGCCCTCTTCTACTGAAGGTGATATTTGGTAGGTTCTAACGTTGTAACGTTTGTAAATGGAAGCATCCTCTGATGAATTAACCTTCCTGATGGAACTGAGAAGTAAGATAGCTGTAAGTTCAAAGCTAGCTTGGCTTATGTCTGGAGCTCCAGCCCATGCTTGGTTCCTTACTGCCATTTTGTTCCAGAAAACAAAGATTTAGAGGTTGGGGAAATGACTGTGTCACTAAAATGTTGCTACACAGGTGTGAGAACCTGGCCTCAAACCCTAGCAGCCATGTAAAAAGAGAAAAGCTAGGTATAGCGTGCACCAGCACTGGAACCGAAGACAGGGGAGATTCCTAGTGCCTACTAACAGCCAGGTAGTTAAATCACCCACGTAAGAGACCCTGTCTGAACATAGAAGGGTGACAGTGATGTAGGAAGATCCCTTACACTGACTTCTGGCCTCCACATACACATGTACATAGTATGTGTGCATCCTTACACACTAGCAAATAAATTAAAAGCTAGAATACTTAGGAAGTGAGATTATTGAACTTGCTATTGACCTTTCTTATAAAGTTGATCCTAAGGTAGTAAAGAGTAAACGATCCTTTGGAGTATTTGAAGCCATGCTAGTGGTTGCTGGACTGTCTTCCTCTTTCAGTTTTCCTTTCCCTTCTCCCTATTCTTTTAATAGTTTTCAGAGCTTTTTTTTTTCTCTTTATTCTTTTTTTTTTTAAAAAAAAACAAGTTTCCACTTCCTCCCAGCCTCCCATTTCCCTCCCCCTCCTCCCACCCTACGCCCCCTCCTCCCACCCTTCTCCCCCTCCCCCCACTCCTTTCCCCCTCCCTCTCCAGTCCAAAGAGCAGTCAGGGTTTTCTGCCCTGTGGTAAGACCTAGGACCTCCCCCCTCCATCCATATCTAGGAAGGTGAACATCCAAACTGGCTAGGCTCCCACAAAGCCATCGCATTACATAGGATCAAAACCCCGTGCCATTGTCCTTTGCGTCTCATCAGCCCTCATTGTTCGCCATGTTCAGAGAGTCCAGTTTTATCCCATGCTTTTTCAGTCACAGTCCAGCTGGTCTTGGTGAGCTCCCAATAGATCAGCTCCACTGTCTCAGTGGGTGGGTGCATCCCTCGTGGTCCTGACTTCTTTGCTCATGTTCTCCCTCCTTCGGCTCCTCATTGGGACCTTGGGAGCTCAGTCCCAAGTGTGGGTCTCTGTCTCTATGTCCATCCATCACCAGATGAAGGTTCTATGATGATATGCAAGATATTGGTCATTATTGCTCTAGGATAGGGTCATTTCAGGTTGCCTATCCTCAGCTGCCCAAGGAACTAACTGGGGACCTCGGCTTGGGCACCTGGGAGCCCCTCTAGGGTCAGGTCTCTTGCCAACCCTAAAGTGGTTCCCTTAACTAAGAATTGTGGTTCTGTGCTCCCCTGTCCAACCTTCCTTTATCCCAATCCTCCTGTTTTCCCAAGGCCCGACCTCCTTCCCTTCTAACTTTTCTCTCCCCATCTCCCCTTACCCCCATCCCACCCCACCCCCAAGATCCCAATTTTCTCCCCGGCAATTTTGTCTACTTCCCTAAGCCAAGAGGATAACTATATGTTTTTCCTTGGGTTCCCCTTCTTACTTAGATTCTTTAGATTCCCCTATTGTAGACTCCGTGACCCTTATTTATGGCTAGAAACCAATTATGAGTGAGTACATCCCATGTTCATCTTTTTGGGTCTGGGATACCTCACTCAGGATAGTGTTTTCTATTTCCATCCATTTGCATGCAAAATTCGAGAAGTCATTGTTTTTTACCACAGCGTAGTACTCTGATGTGTAGATATTCCATACTTTCTTCATCCATTCTTCCATTGAAGGGCATCTAGGTTGTTTCCAGGTTCTGGCTATTACAAATAATACTGCTATGAACATAGTTGAACAAATGCTTTTGTCATATGATAGGGCATCTCTTGGGTATATTCCCAAGAGTGGTATTGCTGGGTCCAGGGGTAGGTTGATCCCGAATTTCCTGAGAAACCGAAACACTGACTTCCACAGTGGTTGCACAAGATTGGATTCCCACCAGCAATGGATGAGGGTACCCCTTCCTCCACAGCCTCTCCAGCAAAGGCTATCCTTGGTGTTTTTGACTTTAGCCATTCTGACAGGTGTAAGATGATATCTCAAAGTTGTTTTGATTTGCATTTCCCTGATTGCTAAGGAAGTTGAGCATGACCTTAAGTGTCTTTTGGCCATTTGAACTTCTTCTGTTGAGAATTCTCTGTTCAGTTCAGTGCCCCATTTTTTAATTGGGTTAATTAGCATTTTAAAGTCTAGTTTCTTGAGTTCTCTATATATTTTGGAGATCAGACCTTTGTCTGTTGCGGGGTTGGTGAAGATCTTCTCCCAGTCAGTAGGTTGCCTTTGTGTCTTAGTGACAGTGTCCTTTGCTTTACAGAAGCTTCTCAGTTTTAGTAGGTCCCATTTATTCAATGTTGCCCTTAATGTCTGTGCTTCTGGGGTTATACATAGGAAGCGATCTCCTGTGCCCATCTGTTGTAGGGTATTTCCCACTTTCTCTTCTATCCTTTTCAGTGTGTTCGGGCTGATATTGAGGTCTTTAATCCATTTGGACTTGAGTTTTGTGCACGGTGAAAGATATGGGTCTATTTTCATTCTTCTACAGGTTGACATCCAGTTGTGCCAGCACCATTTGTTGAAGATGCTTTCTTTCTTCCATTGTATACTTTTAGCTCCTTTATCAAAAATGAGGTGTTCATAGGTTTGTGGGTTAAAATTCGGGTCTTCTATACAATTCAATTGGTCGACTTCTCTGTTTTTATGCCAGTACCACACTGTTTTCATTACTGTAGCTCTGTAATAGATTTTGAAGTCAGGGATGGTAATGCCTCCAGAAGATCCTTTATTGTATAGGATTGTTTTGGCTATCCTGGGTTTTTTGTTTTTCCATATAAAGTTGATTATTGTCCTCTCCAGATCTGTGAAGAATTTTGATGGGATCTTGATGGGGATTGCATTGAATCTATAAATTGCCTTAGGTAGAATTGCCATTTTTACTATGTTGATCCTCCCAATCCAAGAGCAAGGGAGGTCCATCCATTTTTTGGTATCCTCTTCAATTTCTTTCTTCAATGCCTTAAAGTTCTTGTCAAATAGATCTTTCACTTCCTTGGTTAGATTTACCCCAAGATATTTTATGCTGTTTGTGGCTATCGTGAATGGTGAAGCTTCTCTGATTTCCCTCTCTGCTTCCATATCCTTTGTGTATAAGAGGGCGACTGATTTTTTGGAGTTGATCTTGTATCCTGCCCCATTACTAAAGCTGTTTATCAGCTGTAAAAGTTCTTTGGTGGAGTTTTGGGGGTCGCTTAAGTACACTATCATATCATCTGCGAATAACGAAAGTTTAATTTCTTCCTTTCCAATTCGAATCCCCTTGATCCCATTATGTTGTCTTATTGCTATTGCTAGAACTTCAAGCACTATATTGAAGAGGTATGGCGAGAGTGGACAGCCTTGTCGTGTTCCTGAGTTAAGCGGGATGGCTTTGAGTTTCTCTCCGTTTAATTTGATGTTAGCTGTCGGCTTGCTGTATATAGCTTTTATTATATTTAGGTATGACCCTTGTATCCCTAATCTCTCCAAGACTTTTAACATAAATGGTTGTTGAATTTTGTCGAATGCTTTTTCAGCATCTCATGAGATGATCATATGGTTATTTTCTTTCAGTTTATTTATATGCTGGATTACATTGATAGATTTTCGTATGTTGAACCAGCCCTGCATCTCAGGAATGAAGCCTACTTCATAATGGATAATTTTTCTAATGTGTTCTTGGATACGGTTTGCCAGTATTTTGTTGAGGATTTTTGCGTCGATGTTCATGAGTGAGATTGGCCTGTAATTCTCTTTCCTGGTTGAGTCTTTGTGTGGTTTTGGTATCAGAGTAACTGTAGCTTCATAAAAGGAATTAGGTAATGACCCTTCTGTTTCTATATTGTGGAATACATTAAGGAGTATAGGTATTAGCTCTTCTTGGAAGTTCTGGTAGAATTCTGCATTGAAACCATCTGGTCCTGGGCTTTGTTTGGTAGGGAGGTTTTTGATAACAGCTTCTAATTCTTCGCGACCAACAGGTCTGTTTAGATTGTTCACCTGGTCCTGGTGTAACTTTGGTATATGGTATTTATCTAAAAAAGTGTCCATTTCTTTTACATTTTCCAGTTTTGTGTCATACAGGCTTTTGTAGTAAGATCTGATGATTCTTTGAATTTCCTCTGTGTCTGTGGTTATGTCCCCCCTTTCATTTCTGATCTTATTAATTTGCGTATTCTCTCTGCCGTTTGATTAGTTTGGATAGGGGTTTATCAATCTTGTTGATTTTCTCCAGGAACCAGCTTTTTGTTTCATTGATTCTTTGTATTGTTTTCTGTGTTTCTATTTTGTTGATTTCAGCCCTCAGTTTGATTATTTCCAGTCTTCTACTCCTCCTAGGTGAGTCTGCTTCTTTTTTTTCTAGAGCTTTCAGGTGGGCTGTTAAGTCTTCAATATGTGCTTTCTCTGTTTTCTTTAAGTGGGCACTTAGTGCGATGAACTTTCCTCTTAGCACTGCTTTCATAGTGTCCCATAAGTTCAAGTATGTTGTTTCTTTATTTTCATTGAATTCAAGGAAGACTTTAATTTCTTTATTTCTTCCTTAATCCAGGTATGGTTCAGTAGTTGACTGTTCAGTTTCCATGAATTTGTAGGTTTTCTGGGGGTAGCATCGTTGTTGAATTCTATCTTTAATCCATGGTGATCTGATAAGATGCAGGTGGTTACTAATATTTTTTTGTAACTGTGTAAGTTAGCTTTGCTACCGAGTATGTGGTCAATTTTCGAGAAGGTTCCATGAGCTGCAGAGAAGAAGGTATATTCTTTCCTCTTTGGGTGGAATAATCTATAGATGTCTGTTAAGTCCATTTGCTTCATTACCTCCATTAATTCTCTAATTTCTCTGTTAGGTTTCTGTTTGATTGACCTGTCCATTGGTGAGAGAGGAGTGTTGAAGTCTCCTACTATTAATGTGTGTGGTTTGATGGCTGCCTTGAGTTTTAGCAATATTTCTTTTACATACGTGGGCGCTTTTATATTAGGGGCGTAGATATTCAGGATTGAGACTTCATCCTGATGAATTGTTCCTGTTATGAGTATAAAATGTCCCTCTCCATCTCTTCTGATTGATTTAAGTTTGAAGTCAACTTTGTTAGAAATTAGTATGGCCACACCTGCTTGTTTCTTAGGTCCGTTTGCTTGATAAGCCTTTTCCCAGCCCTTTACTCTGAGTAGGTGCCTGTCTTTGTGGTTGAGGTGTGTTTCTTGTAGACAACAGAATGTTGGATCCTGTTTTCGTATCCAATCTCTTAGCCTGTGCCTTTTTATAGGTGAGTTGAGCCCATTGACATTAAGTGATATTAATGACCAGTGGTTGTTAACTCCGGTCACTTTTTTAGTAGTAGGGTTTGTGTGTTTCCCTTCTTTGAGTTGCGCTGGTGAAAGGTCTCTAGATGACTGAGTTATTGTTTGCATTGTTGGACTCCTTGGTTAGTTATTTTCCTTCTATTATTTTCTGTAAGGCTGGATTTGTGGCTACGTATTGTTTAAATTTGATTTTATCCTGGAAAATTTTGTTTTCTCCATTTATAGTGAACGAAAGCTTGGCTGGATATAGTAGTCTGGGCTTGCATCCGTGATCTCTTAGTTTTTGCAGTACATCTATCCAGGACCTTCTGGCTTTCATGGTTTCCATAGAGAAGTCAGATGTAAGTCTGATAGGTTTACCTTTATAAGTAACTTGGCCTTTTTCCTTTGCGGCTCTTAATATTCTTTCTTTATTCTGTATATTTTGTGTTTTGATTATTATATGGCGAGGGGATGTTTTTTTTTTGATCTACCCTATTTGGTGTTCTGTATGCTTCTTGAACCTTCATAGGTACCTCTTTCTTCAGGTTGGGAAAGTTTTCTTCTACAATTTTATTAAGTATATTTTCTGTACCGTTGAGCTGCACTTCTTCTCCTTCTTGTACTCCAATTATTCTTAGGTTTGGTCTTTTTATTGTGTCCCAAATTTCCTGAATGTTTTGTGATGAGAATTTGTTGGTTTTGCTGTTTTCTTTGATCAGTGTGGTTATTTTCTCTATGGTATCTTCAGTGTCTGATATTCTCTCTTCTATCTCTTGTAATCTGTTGTTAGTACTTGTCTCTGTCGTTCCTGTTGGTTTACCCAGATTTTCCATCTCCATTCTTCCCTCGGTTTGTGCTTTCTTCATTGCTTCTATTTCATTCTTCATGTCTTGAACTACTTCCCTAACCTGTTTGATTGCTTTTTCTTGTTTCTCTTGGTTTTCTTGCGTGTCTTTGAGCGATTTATTCATTTCCTCTACCTTTTTGTTTGTAATCTCTAATTGTTTATGGCAGTTTTTCACCTCCTGTTTAAGGTCCTCTATTATTTTCATATAGTTCACTTTTGAGTCGATTTCTTCTATTTCTTCAGGAGTAGGGTGTACAATTCTTCTTATTTCGGGATCCCTGGGTTCTGGTGGTGTCATGTTGCCTTTCAGGTTGTTGGAGGAATTCTTGCATTGGCGCCTTCCTATCTCTTCCTTCAAATGGAGCCAGGAGAGGCCTGGTGTCTTGGTCCAGTCTTTGCTGTGATTGACTCTCTGGGTATATCTCTTCAGTGTAGAAGCAGGAACTGTTCCCGTCCAGATGGGATTCCTCAGCAACTAAACAGGGCCGCCGGTAGCCCAATGATCCAGGGCCAACAGGATGAATGGAGCAAGGTGGGGGTGGTATCCAGGAGCGCGCAGGAAGCCTGGCGCCGGAGCTGAGGGTGCCCAGGCTCCCTTACAGGGGACCCTGAGGCCTGCCCGGTAGGCAGGCACTCACCGCTCTGGGTGGGTAGCCTTAGTTTAGGAGCTTAACACTGTACTTGAGCACTGGTCCTAGCATACAGCAGGGAAGCGTTGGGGAGGGGTGCTGGGGGGGCTGGGTCGTGCGAAAGAAAGACAGCCCTGCAGAAGGAGCTGGGGGAGGGGGGTTTGTGCTCTCTTCCGGGACAGTCCGCCCCTGGATAGCACACACTCACCCGTCCTGATGGGATTCCTCAGCAACTGCTAGTTTTCAGAGCTTTAATGGACGACAAATACTATAGTTACCAAGATTTAAGTTGTTTGAGACATGAAGCTTGGGTGTTAAGTATGTTATTTCCTTTTATACATACTCTATTTTATGAGCTATGAAATATCTTCATTTTATTAGAAGAAGATTCGGAGTTATAAATGTGCCTCTGTAAAAGGTCATGTGAAGAGAGGCACATTTATTTATAAGTGCTTCAGTTGATAATTGAGATCCAGGATGCCCCTGTTTAATTGTATGCTGGTTGCCAAGCCTTTCTTCATTTCCTTTACAAATAATATCCCAGACTCCAGGATGAGAGTATCTTGATTACAGGCTCTAGAATTGGGCTTAAGAAGGAAGAACTCTAAGTTAAATTTGTCAAAATATTTTTTTCTTTCTTAAAAATTTCTCTTCTTGGCCGGGCGGTGGTGGCGCACGCCTTTAATCCTAGCACTCGCGAGGCAGAGGCAGGCGGATCTCTGTGAGTTCGAGACCAGCCTGGTCTACAGAGCTAGTTCCAGGACAGGCTCCAAAACCACAGAGAAACCCTGTCTCGAAAAACAAAAAAAGAAAAAAAAAATTCTCTTCTTGTGCTTGAGGAGGTAGTTCAGTTGGTAAACAGGATTTGAGTTCAACACCCAGAACCTGTGGTTTTAAAGTCACAAGCCCTGATATGGTGACACACTTTTAATCCCAGCACCTGTGAGGGTCTCTGAGTTCAAGGCCACCTAGTCTACACAGCAGGCTACAGGTCAGCCAGGGCTGTACTATGAAACCCTATAAATAAAACAGAAACCAGGCATGGTGGTACTTGAATCTCAATATTATGGAGGCAGCCAGACAGGTTTCAGGGGTTCAGGGACTCAGTAGTGGGAGGGCCTTGCTTTCTTAGTAAATTACAGGTCACTGAGAGACCCAATTTCAGAAAAACATATAAGGCAGTGACCGAGGAACCAGGCTTGACTCTGATCTGCACATGCACATACACACATGTACCGATGTACCCCTCACATGGATATATACCCAGATAACCCAGTCTTTTAGAACTTTTGCAAGGTTCCTTAGTTTTTAGAGACCCAGTCTTCATCTGTAAAGTACATGGCATTACTGTGCTCGGTCATGAAAATCCCCATTTTGTTTCTTGTTTAATCTCACTCATCTCGTTACAATATGCTAATTTCCTGTGGCTTACTCAAAGTAGATATTGTTGTTTCTCTTCCATTTCTTTCTTTTGACTGTTGACATCTGGGTTGGTAGGACAGCCCCTTCAAAGACAGTCATTCTGTTGAGTGAAAGCGAGAGTCTGTAATGGGTGCTCCCCAGGGGTGTGGTGCTGATGGCAGCTCCGTAAGTGTGTGTGTTGTGTGTTCCTTCCCTGGCTCGCCACGGCTTCCTGCTGTGATGACACAGCAGCCTGGAGAATTTGTTGTGCTCTACCCTGCCTGGCTTCAGACACGAGAAGTAAAGGTCTACTTTTTCAGTGGTTTAACCTCTAGTTTTTTTGTAATTAGTGTAGTGGACTTTTACCTTATCTTATCAGATCTTACGAGACTCCCCCCGCCCCCCTTCCTGTGTAATAGCGCTGGCTGTCCTGGAACTCACTATGTAGACCAGACAGGCCTGGTCTACAGAGACCTGAATGCCCCCCCCCCCGCACTGGGATTAAAGGCATGTTCCACTATGTCTAGCTTTGTAAAAGAGTTATTTTAATTTTTGTCCCATATCTTCTTTGTTATTTTATTTTGTGTCTATATATGAGTGCTTGCATGTATGTGAGTGCACCTCATGAGTGTCTGGTGTATGTGGAGGCCAGAAGACGGTGTCTGGACCTTGAGTTACAGAGTTGTTGTAAGCTACTGTATGGCTGCTGGGAACAACCTAATTTCTCTGTAAGGTCAGCAAGGCTCTTAATTGCTGAGCCGTCTCTCTAGCCCCATCCCCTATATTTTAACTTTACTATTGTTATTTTTTCTTTAATATTTTAAGTTACAGCCAGGTACTAAATTTGACACATTTTTAATGAGCTATTCCTTCACTTTAGTGGAAGGGAGAGAGTCGACGCCCTTCTATTAAGTGAGATGTAGGTAGACCCGTTATCTTAGCTCCCTGTGTATTTGTACTTTGACCTGTAGGAAAGATTTATGTATTGTACCTTACAGTTTATCTGTGATAACTACTTTCAGTTATTTAGGCATAGCAGATTAGATAAATAGACCTATTATCTTAGCTCCCTGTATATTTGTACTTTGACCTGTAGGAAAGATTTATGTATTGTACCTCACAGTTTATCTGTGATAACTACTTTCAGTTATATAGGCATAGCAGATTAGATTTAGTTCATTTAGTCATGTAATATGTGTGCACAATTTAGCTGTTTGTCTTAAAATTTAGCTAAAGGTGTAATGAGATTATGTTTAAGAGGTAAAATGAAACTAACTTAGTTTGTTTCCATATTGACGAAAGATATTTCTGGAAAAAAATTCTCGGGTAAAGATGCTTGAAGAAGTTATTTGTTTTAATTTAAAATTTATTTTTTCAGATTTATTTTTATTTTATGTATATGAGTGTTTTGCTTTCATGCATGTTTGTGTACCACGTGCATGCAGTACCCATGGAAGCCAGAAGAGAGCATTGGATCCCCTTGGAACAGGAATTATAGACTTTTTAAAAAAAAAAAAAAAAAAAAAAAAACGGGAATTGAACCTGGCCCTTTGCAGGAGCAGTCAATACTCCTAACTACTGAGCCACCTGTCTAGCCTTGAAAAAGTTATTTCTAACAATGAACTATATAAGTAAATCATGGTTTGTTGCTATCTTAATTACTTGATTCAAGAACCCACAAAAGTCTATTAACAATTTAATGAAAAGACAAACTTACAAATGAGAACAAAGCAGAGGCTACTGCTGATCCAGCTGCCTTGTTCTGCCCAGGAGTGTAGAGCAACAACTGCAAGCCGCCTCTCCACTGCATTCTCTGACTCTGACCACACCAAGAGAAAGAGCTCCTTTCCCAGTTTGTCAGGTCATGTACTCAGAGAAAACCACACCCATGGCAAGTCACTCCCAAATGTCTTTGGCTAGATGGAGCAAGTTCCCACATTTCCCTTCTTTTTCTAAATAAAAAGGTTCTAATCCTAACATAAAACTAGATACAATAAGAACTATCAACTATTTCCAGAAGAAGGAAAAGGTATTAAAACAAACAAAAATGAAACTATAACCAACAAGAACAGCATCAAGCAAGAAACACATTCTAAATATCCAGACCACAGGTAATACTCAATAGCTGTCCTGTTCTGCAGAGTTCAAGTCTTGTACCTAATATGCCCTTAGCTAAGATATGAGAGGATTGATAACTATAGCTATCTAGTCTTCAACCCCATCAAAGACCTGAGAAGGAAAATAATATTGCCTGAGTAAGGAGGAAGTACAAACAAATGACTTCCAAAAGATGCAAGAAATGACAAACAACTGACTGCCTGGACAGTCACTCAATGTTTTTTCTGTAATTTGGGGGCATCTAACTTTGTGTATAGGCCTAGAGTATCTGACAGACTATTTTCAGAAGTAGGGAAATTTTGAAAGACTGTCCTACCCTCTCTTGGCAAGGTTTGGCAGTTGCTTTTTATTGTATCCTGCTTGTCCAGATTGGACAGCATGCTTACTGTCAGCAGTCAAAGCAAGGATAGTTCTTTGCCCAATAGGCCATTTTTGCCAGGAAGAAAACAGGCTTTAGTTGGGTGGTAATTACACACGCCTTTAATCCCATCATTTGAGAGGCAGAGGCAAGTGGATCTCTGTGAGTTCAAGGCCTGCCTTGTAATTCTGGAACTATAAGAGCTAGTTCCAGAATAGGCTCACTACAGCAAAGCCATATCTCAAAAATTAAAAAAAAAAAAGACAAAAAGCAAACAAGCTCCATATGGAGTGTCTTTGGTGCCCATTGTTCTCTTGGGAGTAGATCGGTGTTGTGTCTCATGTCAACAGAATTCTAAGTTATTAAAATATTTAAATGCCATATTCTGAAGATCTTTGAAGTGTTTGAAGATTATCTGTCTATATGGAATATATCTTTGTACATCTAGAAAGTCTAGCTAAAATAACTATAAGCATGACAGATATGGTAACTATTAACCTATAATTCTTAATAACCTATTTAAAGACTTCACATTATAAAAATAAAAAATCTGTAAACAGATGTACAGTATAAGGACAAGGACCTTGAAACTGTGGCAATATACAAAAATATCTTAATCAGAAATAGAAATGCGGGGTGCAGTATAACAAAAATATCCTTATTTGCATCAATATATAAAATATCCTAAACAGATGTAGAAAAATATATATAATATGATAAAAATAATCTTACAAAATACTTTAAACAGAAGTAAAAACATATACAATATGACAAAATATAATTTTGAATTAATAACAATGTGCAAGTTATCTTAAACCGGAATAGGAAAATAATTTTACGTTTGTATCAATATATAAGAATCCATACCAATGCAAATTTTCTAAAACTGCTAGTTATTTTAATTTACATGTAGATACAATAATATACCTTATTGTCCTATCCTATCTCCTTTCTCTATTCCAAACGTGATTACTGAGTTTAATCCTTATTGCTCCAACCTCAACCCTATAACAATTTATAACCAACCCTTACAGATGACAGTTATCCATACCCTGAGAAAAACTAAAAACGCATCCATCCCACCTATTGGTAGAGGGAGTGGCATGTTTGTAGAATTGCTTCCTGCTGTCTGGGGGGTGATGGTATCTCTATGGGATCTATGGGATCCTGTAAACAACTAAAGCAATGGTTAAGTCTCACGAGGACTAACGGTTAAGACTTATCTGAAGTTCTGGCTAGTGTCATCTAAAAAGGTGGACCATCTCAGCTAGCTGTCTTAGAATTGTCCTGAGCAGTTTGTAGTCCAAAGGCGATCTTTGAGTGGTGATTATAAGCTCAATCACATTATAATTTACCAGGTAGAGTTGTAGCTGTGGGGCTCCATAGTCTTTTTTGGAGACTTAAGAGATCACTGTTAGGAAAATTTATTGTTCACTGTGTAAAACTTAACATTATTAGTATCAAAACAGAAAGTTTAAATTTTAAGATAGCTATATATCCAAGGAAAGGTTGGTTCTAAAGAGTTAAAAATAAGTATAACAGGAAAGAGATTTGTGACAATAGTCTCTAGCTTTTGGTTTTCTTCTATTCCACACTAGGTGGCTCTTCTGATATGAGACAAAGGTTCTGAATTTGTTTTTTAACAACGTGCTTAGATTTAGAGAAAGGGAGAGCCATGCTGCAACAGCAAAGCCAGCTTTGCTAAGGGAATCAGGACTTCATTCTTTTTGAAAAAATAAAGAGATATTAATTTTTAGGTAGTGAGGTTTTTACCCTGTAGAGAATATTAGTACCACCAGATCAGATTTCTGTTTGCTTGGTAATTTTTTTCAGACAGTTCTCCTTTCTTCTTTAGATGCCTAGATGTCCAACGTCTTTTGACTTCTTGAAGATAGGTATTTTTATTTTCCTGTAAAGATAAAATAGAACAAAAATCCCCCCCCCCAAAAATAAAATAAAACAGACCAGAACCCTGCCCCTTATAGGGTGAGTTTTCTTTTTGACATGCTAAATTGCCACATCAGTTGATGAATTATCACTTCTCCTTAATAAGAGGTCTCTCCTGCTTAAATCAAATCTTTGCTAATTTTGATGATATCCATAGATTTTCTTCTCCTGTGGAAACAAAATTGAAACTCCTTGCCCAGAGTAACACATTTCCTGGTGTCCGTTCAGAGGTCAACACATCTTTAAAATACACTGGCTGATTTAATTCAGTAGTCTTTTCTATTGTGCAGTGTCTCTCCGCAGCTGTTGTTCCCTTTGAAGAGTGCTTAGGAAATTTAAGGTTAATAAGGCATTGTGCAGTCTCTCTCTGGGGGTCTTTATTACCTCTTTTATGTATCAGGCATTTCTTTTAAAGCACGATTAGGTCTTTCTACAACTGCTTGTCCTGTAGGATTGTGTGGCATACCTGTAACGTGCTTTATATTATGCAAAAAACTTTTCATTTTACTGGAGTCATATGCTGGGCTTTGTCAGTCTTAATATGTATAGGTATTCGCGTGATGGCCTTGACTTCTGATAGGTGTGTAATTACAGAATCAGCCTCTTCAGAACTCAAAGCAGTTGGCCATTGGAATCCTGAAGACATTCCTATTTGTATGGTGTACATATTTTAATTTTCCAAATTCTGCAAAATGAAACTCATCCATTTGGCAAGCTTCTTTTCTTTGCGTATCTTTTGGGTTACTTCCTGCAGGTTATGGAGTCTTATTAAACAAGGAACAAATAGGCTTTTTCTTTTTCTAATACAGTTTCCTTGGCTTGTTGTCTAGTGATGGAAAAATCCCTTTTCAAACCTTTGCTATTAATGTTTGTTTTTTTTTTTTAAATAAAATTCTGAGGCCTCCCACAATTCCCTATTAGTAACTGATCAATTTCCTCATTACCTTGCAAAAGAGGACCTGGTAGACCTGTATGGTATCTATGTGCTATATGTATATATGGAATGATTCCTATTCCTGACTATTGCTTGTAATTGTATAAATACCAAAGTTAATTTTGAACCACCAGGAATAAATTCAGTGGTTTCAATATGTAAAACAACTCTTTCTGCATATTGAGAATCAGTAATTGGATCGAGAGGTTCTGTAAACTCCATTAGTACCATGAAAATAGCATACGTTTCTGACTTTTACACAGAATTATAGGGCTTTGAACCACTTTGCTTAAGTTTCCTAATTTGTAACCTGCCTTTCTTGGTTTATTTGCATTAGTATAGAACGTAGGTGCTCCAAAGATTGGCGTTCCCTATATAACATGAGGAAGGACCCTAATGGTTCTTTTTATGAATTTAAGTCTCTTACTTTTGGGATAACTCTCATTAATCCCTCCCAAAATATTACTGCAAGCTCTTTGTGAATTTTCATTTTCTTACCACAACAATTGCTGGATTATGCAGAATGAGGCAGTTTTCTGTTATTGGTGAGGGATCTCTTCATTATCTTAATTTTAAAAAGTCAAGATATGTAAAAAAAAAAAAAGAAATAGTATGCTTTTTATTTTCTTGGGCATCCTGGAGAAACTACAAGAATTCAGAAAACAAATGAGTAAAAGTAATTCACTTGTATTTCAGGTGGGGGTGAGAATTGGAAGGCACAGTGACCAGAGATGAGTGTTCACTGGGTGTGTTTGTGAAAGTCATCTAGTGCTGTGGGTGTATCAACCACTGAGAGTAAGTTCTGTAAAATAAGTACTAAGGGGATATACAGTTAACAAAGTTAAAAATGTATTTTATTTAGATGAATTGCAGTTGATTGAGTGGGAGATTAACAGTGACGTGGAAGATCCTGGGGGGCCCAGTGAGTGTGAAGATGGTGAGGGCTCCCTGGACATCTCGGATTGTGCTTCCTGTGCAAGTGGTCGTTCCTTGACAAATGATGACAGGCTCTGTGAGCCCCCTGAGGTAAGAATAAATTGTGTAAAAATCTTGTATTCTTTTTGTGACATTTGTGATTGTAGCTTTTTTTTGTTCACTCAATCTTAATCTCACCTTTTTAGAGGCAGTCACTTTAACTCTTGCTAGAGTATTTTGTCCTTCACGCTCATCCCTAAAGTTACAGACTTCTTTCTCCTGCACGGAGCTCACATCCATCCATCTCTATTTCTCTATTCCTTATGCTGCCCTTGTAGTCTCCCAGTACAGATACATTGAGGTTTGTGACTAGTATTTGACATGTTTGTAATCGTGAATCCGTAATATTGATGACGGTTATTTCTTTCATAGCTTTTTTTGTTTTCCTTTTACATACTATTATTTTTTTAACTTAACTTCATTTAATGCTAATAATTAATTTGTCACTGTTGTTTGTCTCTGTTGTAAAGATGTTTAGACATAGTAGGGATTTTTATCCCTTCTATTTTCTTAGAGAACTCCAGTCCACAACCCCTAGCCCCTTCAGTTTGGATATACTATTCTCTGTAGTTGTGAATGTTGTCACTGGGGTCTCCCCTCACCCTCTGTGTTAGTTACACTTTCATGGCTGTGACAGACCCCTGGTAACAACTTCAGGGAGGAAGGATTTATTTGGATTCCCTGTCTCGGTGCTCACATGGCCTCTTGGTTGGCTGAAGTATCTGGTGGGTGAGACATAGCAACAGAGAAAGAAGCAGAAAGGGCTGGCTGCCTGTTGTAGTCTTAGGAAGCATGACCCTAAGTCATCCACTTCCTTTAGCTAGGCTTAACACTAGATATTTCAGAATCCCACAAAGTAATTGTAGACAGGGACGTGTGTGCCCCACAAGAGCCTGCAGAGAGTTTCCTACCAGCTGCTGTCGCTAGCATTCCAGGAATGTATCAACCTTAATCTTGCATGGAGCTCTTTGCCCTCCTGTACTTAAGTGTTTTCTTAGTTTTTATCCTCATTTTGGTTAGATATATTTTTTAATCGTCTCAGAGAAAAAGTTCATAGAAGGTAATTGCTTCAGATTGGGCGTGTCTGAAAATGTTATCAGTGTGGTAATTTACATCTGTAATCCCAGCATGGAGGAGGCTAAAGCAAGAGGGCTGAGTTTGAGGCCAGCCTAGGTGACATAGTTTGAGAGAGGGAGAGGGGAAAGGGCGTGCTTTTATAATGCATTTATAATGCATGTGACTTAAAACTTGTATAGACTTTTAGGCTGAAATTTTTTTTAAATTTTAAAACATACCTTCACTTGCTGTTTTTTCCCCCTGAGTTATTATCAGCTAGCCTGAAGTAGTCTCATTCTTGATCTGCTAAGATTTCTTTGTTGCTGTTTTTAAACCATTTGATTGTGGTATGCCTTGGTATGTTATTCTGTTTGGTATTTGTCAAGATGCTGGTGAATGCAATGAATGAGTTTTGGGGAGTCTTCAAGACCAATAAGTTCAGTGTTGTTTCTTTTGTATTTTGGTGGTGTAGGAGACATATATGCCAGCTAGTACTATGCCACTGAGGAATGTGATCCTTAGCATGATTTTATAATGACTGCTTTAACAGTATGAAGTGATATCTCATTGAGTTTTTTATAAAAAAATTTATTTAATTATTTGTGTGTGTGTGCACGTGTTTGGGGACGCTAACAGAGGCCAGAAGAGGTCATCAGGCCACCTGGAGCTGGAGTTATAGGAGATAGTGAGCTACCCACCATGGGTGCTAGAAATCAAACTCTGGTCCTCTGCTAGAGCAGTGAGTACTCTTAATCGTGGAGCCATTGGGATTTTAATTTGTATTTCTTTGAAGTCTACTGAAGATTTGCACTTTTGATCATTTGTGTGTCTTATTACATTATGAAGGTTTCTTAAAAGCAAAACCAAAAACAAGACCAACCACCCAAAAGACAAAAAAAAAAAAAAAAAAAAAACTACCCCCAAATAGAACTATCCTATAACCCAGCAAACATACATCTGGGTATGTATGCAAAGGAATTGAATCAGTGTGGTGAAGATCTATTTCTGTTGTCCTTGTTTGTTGTCCTTTCTGTTGCTGTGAAACAACTGACCAAAGGCAAGCTGAGAGTGGAAGAGGAGTCATGGCAGGCATTCAAGGAAGGAGCTTGGTGTAGAAACCACTGAGCAAAGCTACTTAGAGAGTTGTTCCCCTATTGCTTGACTGCCTTTCTTATACAATCCAGGTCCACATGCGTAGGAATTGCATTCCCCTAGAGTGAACTGGACCTCCCTCTCATACCAATTAGCAATTAAGGAAATGCCCCACAGACATGCCCAGAATGCATTCTGATAAATCCATTTCTAAAATTGAGAATCCCTCTTCCCAGGTATGTCTAGTTTTGTGCCAACTTGTCAAAAATCATGACACCCATATTGTTGCAGATTTATTAATCATAGCAAGATATTGAGGCAACCTAGGCGTCCAGACCTGAATGAATGGGTAGATAAAATATGTTATATATGTAATCAATACTATTCATCACTTAAAAAGAAATGAATTCTGACCTTTGTAGCAACCTTGGTGAGCTTAAGGACATCTGCTAACTGAAATAAATCAGATACATATGAAGGCAGAACAGGGTAGTATCCTTTATTTGGGGTTGTTTTAGATAAAATATATTTTAGATTTCAGAGTTTTTGGACTATTTGCATCCATATAATGAGTTATTTTGGATATGGGAACAAAGTCTAAACATGAATTTAGTTATGCTTGGTATTCAACCATGCACTACACGAGGACTGAATGCAATTCATACAATGCTTTTAGTGTGCTTGGCTTTGACTACAATTCAACATGTTGAGATCAAATATGCAGTTTTCCACTTGAGGTATCTTGTCAATTACTCAGAAAATTTCAGATTTTGGAATTTGTGTTTTTGATTTAGGGATGTTCATCCTGTATTACTATGGGGCAGCTTGGTAAGGTATGTTTTTGTTTGTTTTTTCGAGACAAGGTCTCATTATATAGCTCTGGTTGACCTGGAACTTACTACGAAGACCAGTTGGCCTTAGACTCACAGAGTTCTATCTTCCTCTGCCTCCCATGTACTGGGATTAAAAGTGTGCTTAAACATGTTTTATTCAAGGATTCCTTGCTTTCTGTGGGACACCGCACACACAAAATTTGTGTTGTCTAAATATTTCTTGGCAGGACGTTCCTGTACATCAGGAGCAGGTCCCAAGGAAAGGGTTGCCACCAAGTGTCATATATACTGTGGTGTAGCTTGGACATTGAGCTGATTGGTGAGTTTCCTACCCTCAGTGTGTCTATGCGATTCTCTGTCCCAGAGTCTGATTTGGACATACACGCTAGTGTATCTAATCATGTACAGCTTCTCCCCACATTTGCTCATTCAAGTTCCAAAGTGAAAAAGGAAAGATTATAAACAAGAAAAGCATCAGAAACTAGTTACCCTAAGTGTTTTTGGTGTTTCTGAACTCTGGCCAGGACAGAACTACAGACGAAAGCAGGACATTCTGGCTTCTCACCAGGACAGAACTACAGACGAAAGCAGGACATTCTGGCTTCTCACCAACCATGAGCTGCTTATTCAGAACAAGATGCAGAGCTGCTGGGTTTGAGTCATGTGCCAAAACTGCCTGCCTGACTTCTTTTTCCTCTCCTCATCCTTAATCTCTAGAATCAGTACACAAAATACTTTTGTCTTCAGGTTTTTGATTTTTCAAAGTACTCTGTGTTGCTCTGAGATTCTTTTCTTTGACCCATTGGCTAGTTTTGACTGTGTTGTTTACGTGTTTTAAAATTCCCCAGTTTTTGCCTGTGTTTTGTGTTTATTTTTATTCTAATCTTGTAGAATAGCATACTTAGATATGACCCCTTTCTATTCAGTTGTGTTTTATAGCCTAATATATGATTTGTTCAGCAGAATGTTCCATATGCATTGAAAAGAATTTGTATTCTGTTTTTGGGCATACCATTTCTGAAGGTATTTTTTTTGGTCTCATTGATGTTTTTCAAGGCATTGGGAATATAATGTTGTCAGCTAGCATGGCCAACATCCTAGGTTAAATTCACTGCATCATAAATAGCTACACATGTAAACAATTAGGACAGAAATTTCTTTGTAAAGTTCAACTTTAAATTTTCTTCATCGTAGTCTTCTAGTTTATCATTAAAAGAAAACTGATGTCTCCAACTATTGTTACATTGTCTATTGACCTTTCTCATTTATCAATTTTGCTTGCTATGTTTTGAGTCATTATTATCACATTTCTCTTTAGTATAAATGTGTTTGGCTTCATGTGGTGGTGCATACCTTTAATCCTACTAATTGGGAGGCAGAGGCAGGTGGATCTCTTCTTGGTTCAAAGCTAGCCTGTTCTATGTAGTGAGTTCTAGACTATCCAAGGCTAAATAGTGAGACCCTGTCTCAAAAAATTATAAAAAAGATCCGTTTTAATTTATTTGTCTCTTATCTTATTGATAAAATGTTGTTCATGCATATTATTTTGGTTTCATTTCAGAGTGTTACTCATGCTTATTATTTTGGTTTCATTTCAACATGTTTCAGACCCCCCCCCCCCACCCCACTATTTGGTCATTCTTGATTTATTGTTTAGTATATTTTTCTTTGTAAGTCAATCTTGTTATTGCTTATTTCCATTTTTTCAATTAGAGTTGTTTTAAATCTTTTTCTTTCTTTCTTTCTTTCTTTCTTTTTTTTTTTAATTTTCGAGACAGGGTTTCTCCGTAGCTTTTTGGTTCCTGTCCTGGAACTAGCTCTTGTAGACCAGGCTGGCCTCGAACTCACAGAGATCCGCCTGCCTCTGCCTCCCGAGTGCTGGGATTAAAGACATGCGCCACCACCGCCCAGCTAAATCTTTTTCTCTTTAATTAGTTCTTTGAAAATTTAAGTCATCTCTCCCCAAACTACATTCAGATCCTCTCCCACTTTGTGTCGTCCTCTTTATTTTCCTTAAGCCCATCACACTCACTGTGTGACCCGTATAACCTTGGATGTGTGTGTATTACCACTGGAGCATGGGCAACCCCATGAAGGACCACACCCTTAAAGAAAACTGACTCTTCTTCTCTCTTCTTCTCCTCCTCTTCTTCCCTTCCTTTTTACCCCTTCTTTTTCCCCTCCTCCTCCTCCTTTTCATTCCCCTCTTCTTCCCTTCCTTCTCCTTATTCTTCCCCTCCTTCTTCCCCCTTCTTCTTCCCCACCTTCCCCTTCTGTTGAGGGGTGTGGGAATTGAAGAAATATAAGTAAAGAAAATGAAGATGAATAAAAATAACAAGATAGCAAACATAGAAAGTATTGGGAGGGCATTCTAATGACTGAAATCCTGAAATTCCCTTGTGTTTATTTTTCCACAGCTTTTATACCCAACACAAACTGGGGGGTGGGTCGGGAGAAGGTAACAAAAGACTTTGTTAACATGATACAAAGGATAACTCACACAGGCAATGGCTTTATCAATGAAACATAGTCATTAGCATTCTGTTGTTTAGGTAGCAAAGGTGCTCTAGGTCACCTATTCTGAAGACTGCACTTTCCTAGGAGACCTCGTAGTTACTAAAGAAGGAGTAGAAGTACATTTGCATATCCTGACTCCCTGTCATGATGGCATGGATGTACTAGATTGAGCTATCTTAATTTCTAAAGAACCAAGCAATCACCTCCTGAGTTAGGTCTTGCAACTATGCTTGTCAGACCTCCAAACTTTCTGACCATCAGACAAGGCAGAAATGGGCCTGCATTTTTTGGCCTCCACACTGGCCTTCTTGTTCCCCTCCTCCTTCTTCCTTTCCTTTATCCTCTCCTTCCCTTCCTTTTCTTTGTCTTCCCTTCCTTTTCTTTGTCTTCCCTTCCTTTCCTCTGTCTTCCCCTCCTTCTTCTCCTTCTTTCCCTCCTTCTTCCTCTCCCCCCACCATACATAGGTTACATTAACTGCTCTTCAAGAGTTTAGTGGTATTTGAAGAAACTTACTTTCCCTTCCAAATGTTATGGATATGGATCATGGTCTTGAGTGCACCTCTTGGGATTCTGAGGTTCTTGAGTCCTGGGAGAAGGGATTGGACATGATGGTATTAATAGAAATAGAGATAACCACTTGTAACTCTAGCTCCAGGAAATCCACTTTTTACCTCTACAGGTACTTAAATAGATGTGGTATACACACAATAAACACACGCAAATAGAATGTACACATATATAAAAAATAAAAGAATAAAAAATTCTCTACTTTTATTAGGTGGTACTCATGAAATGAGGGTATATGCTCAAACTAGTGTATTTGTAGTGAATTGTCATGGAAACATAATTTTTATGCAATGAATGTCCCGTCAGAGGACTTCCTTAATACTGAGGCTTTGATGTTATAGCCTAGAGTACTTGGCAAAACAAGTAATTGATATAATCAGAATATGTAACCATGAGAAAAACTAGATGAAGAATAATTTTGTGCTTTAATAGAAAAAAAAAACCACAAATGGATAATAAACACATATTACTATAGAGCTTCAACTTTTGAAAATCTCTTCCCAGCCTTTTCTGTAGTAGTACACATTAATCCATGTCCCATGAACCGAGTTAGTGGCTGTGATTTGTAGCACTGATATTTCCAGAAGGAATTTTAATGAATCCCATTATTGAGAAGGTAGTTTATTTGTGATGGGTGGGAAGGGGACTTGTACAATACTTGTTACTGTAACGTAAGACAAATGTGAATAAAGGTGTTAGAAAAATTTGGATAGTAAACTTCAGTCTTACAACTTTTCAGTCGTGACAGCTTTCCTTTGTAGGTATCTACCTAAGATGCTCATAGGATGTCAGGTACTACAGAATCTTTTACATAGTATTTTCTTTTTCAGTTTCCAGAGTGACTCTTTTGAAATGAGTATTACTGTGTTTATTTTGCATATGAGACTACTTGGTTGTATCTCAAATAATAAAAATGTGTTCAGAATTACTTTGCTGGTTGTAATGGATTAATGAAAATATGCTGTGCATCCCCAAGTGCAGGTCAAGAGGCAGGAGTGGGTAGCAGGTCCTAAGAGCAGCCAGTCTTAGGCAGAGACTGGTGCAGGTCCCCGAGCAGCGGCAGTGGGCCATCCGAGTCATGGCACCAATGTAATGGATTAATTAAAAATGCTGCAGATCCTGACTGGCTGCTGAGGGCAGCAGGCCATGAGACCACCGCAGGTCCCTGAGCAGGGGCAGGAAGCAGGCCCCAGAGAAGCCAGGCCCAGGCAGGGATGGCGCACTACCACGATGCAGGTCTCCAAAGGCTGCTGGTCCCAAGCTGTGGGCAAGAGAGAGTGGCTAGGACACCATGCAGAGAGAGGTTGGATATTTATTTAGTGGGTTATGGAGGGGGAAGGGAGAAGGGGAGAAGAACAGAGAGGCAGACAGAGAGAGAGAGTCAGACAGAAGGGGGAAGGGGAGAAATGGGGAGTCCCTCTTTGAGAGGGACTCAGGCTGCAAGCAGGAAGGAAGATCTGCCTGCCTCAGTGGAAGGGGGAGGGAGTGGGCATGGCTTGTCTCTTAAAGAGACAGGAGAGATCATTACACTGGTAAGGGGCATAATGAGGCTAGTCATCCTTGTTGTTTGTCTAGACAGCTTAACTTGAACACTCATTTAAGGTTTTCTTAAAAGTCTTACTTAAAGTAATAAAAGGAGGTATGGATTTACCGCTTAGACTTGTAAGAGAGCAGTTAACTAGCTATGCTAGTTTGTTTAGACTTGTAAGGGAGCAGTTAACTAGCTATGCTAGTTTGCTTCTTGTCATCATTTACTAATGTGTTGAAACCTGGCATCTGGGTCTTGGCACCCTCGGTATTTGGGTCTGGGGTGGGAAAGTCATTCCACTTTGTCCCAGTCCCCACTCCCAAGGTGCCTGTTAGAACTTGCTGCCCTAACCTGGCCTGTGTGGGAGACTATGGTATTGCTCGGGTGGAAGTCTGTCTTGTGGTTTACCGAAGCTTTCTGGAACCTGCTGATGGAGAACAGAGTGGCAGGTGTAGAGTGATCACGGGAGATGGCGTGTTTGCTTGAATCAGATCTCTCACTTGCCTCGGGTTTTTACTTCTATCATTTTGTTATGGTAGTGAGTTACATTATCGTATGATAAAGTGTGGTAGCGTTTACTTCCCTTAGCATATAATGTAGAGGTTGTTTTTAATTGACTTCTTCATAGGAAAATACAGTGAGTAAATGCTTTTGCTTGGTTTTCACATATAAGAAAAAAACTAAAACCTGAAGTTTAGAGTTCTAAAGAAAATTAGATAAGGAAATTGAAAGGAAAGACTTCATCTATGTTAAGTGTGTGATATTTTAAAGCTTCATGAAAGTCAGAAAACAATAGTTGATGGAGGAAGGTCATTGGCTAATAAAGGAACTGCCCTGGCCCATTTTATTGGTTAGGGCATAGGTAGGTGGAGTAAACAGAACAGAATGCCGGGAGGAAGAGGAAGTGAGGTCAGACTCGACAGCTCTCCTCTCGGAGCAGACGCCTTAGAGAGACGCCATGCCCCGTTCCCGGGATGAAGCTCCGACCCAGGATGGACATAGGTTAGAATCTTCCTAGTAAGCGCACCTTGGGGTGCCATACACAGATGATTAGAAATGGGCTAAATTAATATGTGAGAATTAGCCTAGAAGAGAATGGGCCAAGCAGTGCTTAAATGAATACAGTTTGTGTGTTGTTATTTTGGGCATAATTTCTATTGATTTGCTGTCTAGCTAGTCTTCCCTCCCTCCCTCCCTCCCTCCCTCCCTCCCTTGCTCCCTTCCTTCCTTCCTTCCTTCCTTCCTTCCTTCTTCCCTTCCCTTCCCTTTCCTCTTCCCTTCCTATTTCCTCCCTTTCTCTTCTTTTCCCTTTCTTGCTCTATTACCTCCCCTTTCCTATTCCCTCCACTCCCCTTTCCTTGTCTTCTGTTTTCTTTTCCCTCTCCTCCCCTTCCCTTCTCTTCCCTCCCCTTCTCTCTTCCCCTTTCCTTCCTCCTCCCTTCCGTTTTCCTTTCTCTCCCCTTCCCTTCCTTTTCCCTCCCTTGTCTTCCCCTCTCCTGTCTTTCCATCCAATTTACTGTTTGGCATGTCTTTCTTATTTTATATTTTATGTTTTCGGCAAGCTACATGCAATGGCATGTTGTTATCCTAGCTTTTAGGAGGCTGAAGCACAAGTATCACAGATTAAAGGCTAGTCTGAGATACCTTGTTAGTTTGTGGTTAGTCCAGGCCTGGGCGGGGGCAGTCCTGTCTTGAAAAAAAAAAACCACAAAAAACAAAACGCAACAATCTCAGCCAAGGAATTTCAAACCAGGAGGTGGTGGCACACACCTTTAATCTCAGCACTTGGGAGGCAGAGAACTCTGTGAGTTCAAGGCCAGCCTGGTCTACAAGAGCTAGTTCCAGGACAGGCTCCAGAGCTAGAGAGAAACCTTGTCTTGAAAAATCAAAAAAAAAAAAAAAAAAAACTCACACACAAAAAAATAATTTCTATTGATTTGTTGTCTAGCTAGTCCTCCCTCCCTCCTTCCCTCTTCCTTCCTCCCTCCCTCCCTCCCTTCCTGAAATCACAGAGATCTGCTTGCCTCTGTCTCCTGAGTGCTGGGATTAAAGGTCAGGTTTTTTTTTCTTCTTCTACTTTTTTTTTGTGTGTGTATTTCTTAACTGTGCTAGTAAATTCTAAATGACCTCTAATGTACCCACTTTCTACTATGCATAGCAAGATCTATTGTCCTGAGTTCAGTGGATTTTACTACTGTAATTAAATTTTGTAATATGTCACATTTGGTTTTCAGAAGGTAATTCATCTTCAGTGTGTATGACCTAATCCTGTGAGCCATTAGGTATGTGTTTAGCATTAAAGTCAGTGATTGAAAAGACAACTAGGGCTGATGAGCTGCTGATGATGTGAGGGTGATAGGGGGCACCACAAATAACAGCATTTCAGAGCTTAGAGCAGACTTAACTGTTAGCCAGTGAAGAAATGGGACTTACGTCTTGTAATTGAAAGGAGTTGAACTCTATCAAGGATGGTCTTGGAACTGAGATTTATCTCCAGAGCCTCTAAAGGAGAACCAAGCCCAGCTAGTAGCTTGGTGTTGGCTTTGTGGTATGCTGCGCAGTGGGGCCAGTTGAAATGAGTCAGATTGCTAACTGTGAGCTAATAAATGGGCATTTCTTTCAGCCTCTAAGTTCATGCAAATTATGACCACGCTACAGAAAATTAATACAAAGCTTGTGAACAGCAACTGAGGAGTATAGGTAGCACGCACCACTGTGTATCCCATATACTTCGTAGGAAGATGGGCTGTAACAGGAGGTTTCTCATCCCACCTGGTCCCACAGCCACTTTTAAAATAACTACGCAGAGGCTTAATATTAATTATATACTGTTTGGCCTAATAGCTCAGGCGTATTATTAACTAGTTCTTACAGCTTAAATTAACCTATTTCTTTTAGTTTATATTTTACCATGAGGTTTGTTACCTCACACCTTGCTTTTCTGGTGGCTGCTTGTGTTTTCTAGACTCTGCCCTCTTTTTCCATTAATCTTTGCTTGGATTTCCCAGCTGTCTCAGTTCTGCCTGGCTATTGGCTAAATCAGCTTCTTTATTATCCAATGGTAATAAAACATTCCTAGCATACAGAAGGGCATCCCCCATCAATGGGCATATAAAGAAGTTAAGTGGTGGGCAAGAAGTTTGACTGATATCCTATTCTTCTCTCCACTAACCCCTTGCACTTAATACAGTCTGGACTTTCGTGTGGTACCAGCAACATCTAGCAGATACTTGGTATTCAGCAAGTCTTTTCAGACCATACAGGTTATGGAAAAGAAGGGATTATGTGGAGATAAAAGGAAGCTGAAGGCAGGAAAGATGAAGATCCTAAGTGTATAGTGAGTCAAAAGGCTTAGAAGCTGTGGACCGTGGATATTGTCTTGGCTTATTAGGACTGCTGGCACAGATACCACAGAGTAAGTAGCTCCCAAAGAGCAGAAATTTGTTTCTCGTAGTTCTGGAAGCTAAGAAGTTCAAGACTGGGATGACAGTTGATTTCATTTCTGCTGCTGTGGTTCTAGATTGCTGTCTGTACCTCATATCCTTACCCGATGAGAGGGATATGCTCTTTGATCAGGGCCCAGGTCCTATTCTAAACCATAGCAAATGTCTGTGGCTGCTCTCAGAGTTGGAAGGAGCTGAGAATTACAAATAGATGATTGTGGTGGGGATACCCAGTAGCTGAGTATAATAGTGTCAGTGAAGTTGTGGGTGTTAAAACAAGATTTCAACCATTCAAATAAAAAGGAGGCCCTTAGAGCCTCTTACTGAGGAGAACGTGTAGTTGTGATATAGAGTGAAAAGTGCTTATCCTCCACCTGCACATCGTTTTTGTGCAGAGTAGCTACTGTATAGCAAAGAAAGTTACTTCTGGTCTTTTAGGAATTGATATTGGTATGTCCTCACTAATACCTCATTAATGTTCTATATTTATAAAGCCGGCTGTTGACTATAAGACATGAATGTTGTGTTAGATTTCTGTCACCATGACTCGTACTCAGACAGGCAAGATTTATTTTCGTTTATGTTTTCAGAAGTTTTAGGCCTTGGACATTCACTTGGTTCTTATGGACCTGAGGTGAAACTGAACATCATGCAGGATTGCAATGTACAGGAGACAGACATAAGTAGAGAGGATGAGGCAAAAGACGGAGGAAATAATAAATTCTATAAAGGCATAGCTCTAGTGGCCTGTCATTAATCCATGAATCTTAAACTGGATTAATCTTTTTATTAAGTCAGACCCTTCAGGATCCAATTACTTTCCCCAACCCTCCTCCTCTGAATACCATCTGTATCATAGACCAAACCTCCCATACACGAACATTTTGTCAAGATATTTAATATCAAAGCTTTACAATTTGCAGCACTCAATTTCCTGCTTACTAATGGAAAAAGTCTTTTCTGTGGATCCTTCTAAGCATTAGGTAAAACTATTCTGGGTATGATTAAAGAAATAATAAAGTATCACTGCTTTTGGATTCCTGCCTAGTGCCTTCCCTTTCAGGTCCAAAGGAAACTCCAGTTTTCCACACTCCAAACAGATGGTCCAGATATCCAGAGATGAGCTCAGCTTAGAAATGGAGTGTAGGATGGTTTCAGGCAGTTCTCAGTAAAAAGGGCAAATGTCCTCCTGTGGCTGCAGATCAAATCACTTGCCCCTCCAGGCTCCCTCAGGAGCGCAAGAACCTTTATCCATCTCACAGTCGGTCTGCACCCTAGACCTCCTTAGTTCCCCAGGCTCCTTCCTCCCGACACCCATTGGCTCTTGTTATAATGGCATGATATATATGTGCTCTCTTCTTACTCTCTCCTGCTCCACCCCTCTACCACCTGCTGTTCTCCTTCTCTCTGTGCTCTGGTCTCCAGCTCTTCCTACCTCGCTATCTCCAATATTCTCTCCCGCTTCCCTAGCCCTGGCCGTGTCCAGTCTTCTCTCTACTCTGAACTCTCCCAGATGCCTCTGGCTGTTCTTTCTCTCAGATGTGCAATAAAAACCTTCCCTAGCAATGGAGCAGTTATGTTTGCAGTTTATTTTATTATTTTTTAGTTGTACCCTCTCACATACACATATGCCCGTGTTTTTCCTTCTGGAACGGTAAAGCAAAAATAACCCTTTTCTGCCTTTTAAAGAAAGAGTAAGCTGATAGATATATAGCTAGATAATGAAGTTCCTATGAGGTTCAAGTATCTATAGAGGAAGGGACTAGAAATAGCTTCCTGCTAGTTTTTCGAACCTTATGATGAAAACATGACAGCTGTACTGCCAAAGAAATGACAGGTATTATATTTTGTGACTGGTACACATTTCCTAGAAACATGGAAATAGGCATTTCTCATATAGAGATTGGAAACTGATTGGGAAAGGGGCACTGGTGGTAGGGATTCTAGCTAAAGAGGATGTTTGTTTCCGGTCACTGTAAATGAAGGGGACCCTGACTAAGACTCAGAGTGATAGAAGTGAGCGAGTGAGCGAGTGAGAGAGTCCTTCCCTCTGTCTCTTTAGTTGCTATCGTCATCAGATGTTTTCTCAGAAACTGTTTCTCTAAGAAATAGAGCTGGAAATAGGTAGCTGTTCTTACATAATGGGATTTGCATAGACATGACGGCTTTGGTGGACCACCTACCTAGCCAGCATGCAGTTTTGGCTTTTACGTTTATAGCTAAGGATGATCTGAACGTAGTGTTTTAGTCATGTTTGAGACTGTGGTTTCTCCAGTAGTTTCTGAAGTGCTTAAGATGCTTACTCTCCCTCTTCACTTCCTCTTTATCTTAGACACTGCAATGTCCTCGTGAGGAACAGCTTCCTGCTGCATACACTTCTCTCCAGCCACTTACTTCTGTCTTGAGTGCTTTGTGTTTTTATCTAAAGCCATAAGTGCATTGCAACACTAACTGGCTATTTCATCACGGTTTGGATTGAGAAAGTCTATCAGGAAATCACAAGTGAATTGTCCACAACATAGCCTTTTAGCCTCGCGCTTCTCAGTTGCTGTGTCATGATAGGCAGTTGATATTCTGACTGGCAGTTATAAAAAGGATGCAGTGGGTAATTTACAGGTTAAGCAATGGCTTAAGTGTATCACTTGGTTATGGTCACTGAGAGTCTAGAATGTGTCATGTAGAAAGGAAGAAGTCTGATGGCTCCTTTCACCGAAGTCAAAAGATCCTGTTCAATTTCCCCCCAAGTCTGGCTCCTCATTGCTCTTCAGAAGTTGCCCAGGGCTCCTACATCCTGAGGAGATGGAGTGGTGTGGAAAAAGAGGTTCCTTGCACTGTTGAAATAAATCAGATGAGCACTTTTTCGTGAGTGGTGTGTGAAGAGTCACTCGTTTTGTGTTCTTTCAGTCGATTCTCTTGGGAAGACTGTATTCTTAGGCAGACGTAAACACAGGGAGCTCACAGTCTGACAGATGTACAAATACATTCATTAGTGAAACGATCATAATATGTGCTAGTATCCAGTCCTCTGTGGGTTGAGAAAGCCCTTACAATACATGCTCCTACAGAAGGTATAGGAAGCCCTAATGGTTAAACCCAACTGTAAAATTCACCACAGCTTGCTTTCTGGTTCCATTTGCTCAGAATACTTTTTTCCGTCCTTTCACTTTAAGGATGGTGCCATCTTTAAATCCAAGATGAGGTTTTTGTAGACAAGTGAAAAAAATGTATTTTGTTGCTTAACCAGCCATCCTGTATCTTTAGATTGGAGAGTTGAGCCATTAATGTTTAAAGTTATTGTTGAAAGATGTTTCTTGATTGCATCATTTTGTTTTGTTTCCTTATTCCACTTGTATTTTATTCGTCCTTTTTGTTTCAGTAATTATCACTTCAGTGTGTCTACAGTTTCTTTTCTGTGTTTATTCCTCCTGTCATTCTGAAGTATTGCTTCCATATTTCCGCAGGGCTGTTTGGTGGTCATAAATTTCTTCAGCCCCTTTATATCATGAAAGTTTTTCTTCCTCCTTCAGCTGTAGTAGATACTCTCTCTTGGAATAGTAGTCTTGGTTGGCATCCGTGGCCTTTCTTTTATAACGAGGTACATTGTTCCAGAATCTTCTGGTTTTCAGTTTCCTTACAGAAATCAGCTGATATTCCAGTGGATTTTCCTTACACGTGGCTTGTATTTTTTCTCTTGCATATTTTAATACTTTTTGTTTAGTATGTTTAATGTTTTAATTATGATATGGTGTGGGGAGTTTTTCTCTGGATCTTACGTGCTTGGTGTTTTGTGTGCTTCCTGTGTCAGTGTACATCTCGCTTTAGCTTTGGCCCTTCTGTGATTTTGTTTAAGGCCTGAGCTATCCCATTGGTCCAGGATTCTATTCCATCTATGCTTATAAATTAAATATGTCTTTTTTTATACTGTCCCACATTTCCTGCATTTTTCTTTCTTGTTTCTTTATCTTCCTTCACAGTTTTTGCTTGTGTGGTCTAATTGCTCTACCTTTTCTCTGAGTGCTGATATGCTATCTTGTATTTAAGCCATTCTACTTGTAAGGCTTTCTCCTGAGTTTTTTAGTTTTATTAAATTTTTAAATTCTATCTTTCTTTTTCTTTGTCAAATTCAGTTTTATTTTTTATACTTAAATTATTTAATTTGTTTGTATATATAATTCTAAGTATTCATGCCACAAATTTATAATTCAGATTGTTGACTTAAAAATTCTCAAACATGGTATGAACATTTATATTTCCTAAAACCTATAATAATTTGGAGGGATATATATTTTAAAGCCTCTGATAAAACATACAGCAGGCACTGACTTACATTTTCTTTTTTTCTTATTTAAAATATTTTTTTTTTTGGTTTTTCAAGACAGGGTTTCTCTGTGGCTTTCGAGCCTGTCCTGGAACTAGCTCTGTAGACCAGGCTGGTCTCGAACTCACAGAGATCCGCCTGCCTCTGCCTCCCGAGTGCTGGGATTAAAGGCGTGCGCCACCATCCCCGGCTTATTTAAAATAATTTTAAGCTAAAATATATCTGATAATATTCTTCCCCCCCCCCCAAGTTCTTCCAGATACTCTACTCCCAACTTTCAGTTCTTTCTTAAAAAACAATTAAAACCCAAATACAATAACAAAACCTGCAAAACCAATAAAAAAAAATATGAAAATATAGCCCTCCAAAACCCAGCATCGAACTGTAACCACATAAAAGATGTTGATATACCTAATGTTACTTTATTGGAGAAAAAATTTCCCCTTTTCCTAGCAGGTATAAGTGTTAGGCTATGTGTTAACTTTACCCTAGTGACCAGGCTTCCTTCTTTCTTTCCCTCCCTCCCTCCCTCCCTCCCTCCCTCCCTCCCTCCCTCCCAATTTTGAGACAGATTTTCTCTAGGTTGCCCTGGCTTCCCCGGAACTTGTTATATAGAGAGGCTGGCCTCACGCTCAGAGCTGCCTTCCTCCACCTCCCTAGTTCTGGGATTAAAGGCCTGTGCTACTACCACTCAGCATCATTCATTTATGTTTTAAAAAGCATAAAAGAATAAATTATTCCAAGATAAAACAAAACCAAGTTGGACAAGATAGACCAACAGAAGGAAAAGAACCCAAGAGAAGTCTCAAGAGTCAGAGACCCATTTGCTTGTACGTAGAGTATTCTCATAGAAACACTAAACCAGAAGACACACACACACACATACACACGCATCATATATATGCCAGGTGCATACCTGTGCAGACCCTGTGTATACTGCGTCAGTCTCTGTACTTCATATGAGCTTTGTTCTTGTTGATTTAGACGTGCTTTCTTGATGTCCTCCTTCCTCTGCCTCTTAGACTCTTTCCACTTCCTCTTCTGTGGTGTTCCCTGAGCTCTAAGGGGAGGAATTTGTTGGAAACATCCCATTTAGGGCTTCCAAAGTCTTTCTCTTTTGTGTAATGGCTGGTTGTGGTCTCAGTATTTGTTCCCATCTGCTGCAGGAGGAATCATTTCTGATGATGGCTGAACAAGGTACTGATCTGTGCGTGTAGCAGAATATCATTAAGTGTCATTTTATCATTAATTTTTTTTCCCTTTTTAAGACTTCTATTATTCAATTTTCCCCTAGGTCCCTGGGATATCTAGTCTCTGGTTGTTGGTCAGCCAAGTCCTCTTGAGTATAGGTTCCAGCTGATGGAGCGGCCTTAAGTCAAGTCAGTTATTGGTTGGTTATTCCCACAAGCTTTGTGTCTCTTGTACTCTGACATAACTTGCAAGCAATACAGCATTGTAGATAAAGGTTTTGTGGCTGGCTTGGTGTTTATATTTGTCTTTCTAGAGTATGCAGAATATTCTGTATTCCTATAATAAAGATGCTGGAATTTAGGGATAAAGGCTCTATGCAGGCACCAGCGTGACATCTCCATGTTTACTGAGTTGTGTGGTGTTGTCTTCAACAATGCAGCCTTGCATCAGTTTGTGGAAAACAACCTATAGTTGAGCCTGTGTTGTTTGGGGATTCTCATGGGACCCCTTTGGCCAACAACTCAATTAGATGTAAACTAAATCCCTGTATTGAAAACCTGTTTGGTGACAAGAGATGGCCTTCAGGGGTTTGTCTCCTGCATTATGTGGTGATTTCATTTAAATAGCCTTCATGTATGTATATATTTTAGAAATTTTTTTACTGTATCAGGTTTCTATACTACCCCTCAGTGCCCTAATTTTAGCTGTTCCTTTCTTTATTTTCTGCCGAAACCCACCTCTATCTCCCCTTCCCACTTGATCCTACCATTCCAGCTCCTGATCTATCCATAGCTATTTATTCTATTTCCCTTTCTTAATGAGATCTGTACCCTTTGGCTTCTTATTGTCTGTGATTTAAGAAGATTGTAGCTTAGTTATTCTTGACTTCAGAGCTAATATTCACATATAAGCAAATACATATTATATTCATCTTTCTGAATCTGGGATACCTCAGTTGGGATTTTTTTTCCAGTTTCATCCATTTGTCCACAGATTTTGTGATTTCACTTTTAAAATGTTTGAGTAATATTCCATTGTATAGATATACCACATTTTTTAACCCACTTTTCTGTTGATTACCACCTCAATTGTTTCTAATTTCTGGCTCTTATGAATGGAGCAGCAATGGACATGATTGAACAAGTGTCTTCTGTGGAAGGATGGATGATCATCCTGAGGGTATATGCTCAAGAGTGCTATAGCTGGACCTTGAGGTAAAAGAATGTCATATAGATCTCCTGGCTAGGACAATCCTCGGCAACTTTTTACATTAGGTTTGGACTCCCTTAGTACACATACCCCCATTTTTCCACTGTTTTTTTTTTTTAATTCCACTGTTTTCGACCTCTGCTTATTTAACTTTGTGATATCACTGATATCTTCTAAATTATAGGCAATTAAATTCCCAATAAATTTTGTCTTCAAACATGTAACATGACTAATAAAAACGCAGACACAGATAGTGGGGTTCAAGCTGAAAGACCAGAGAAGCAAAGCAGCCCACCACTAGAGAGTTTTTACCTCTATGAACTCTTCAGACTGAAAAGAGTGAGTTCCGCCTTATATTCCTCTCTAGTGCTGGTATTAAAGGCATGCCTGACCTCTATGGCTAACTAGTGTGGCTGCTGGGATTAAGGGTGTGTGCCACTACTGCCTGGCCTGTATGACTGACTAGTGTGACTAGCTTTGCACTCTGATCTTCAGGCAAGTTTTATTTGTTAGATCATAAACAAGATGTCACTATATTTCTTATTTTCGTCTAATATAGAAACAGGTTATAACTAATATAAGAAAAACTATATACAATAAGTACAATAACTATATACTATCTATCTGTATATAGATATATATAGGCAATAAGTACATCAACAATGTCTAGTCCATTTGCATTTGACAAATTCAGAGAAAATACTCCATTATTTATCCTGTCTTGGTGAGTCCAAAGTCTTGTATGTGATTTACTTTATATCATAACTTACTTTACCATCCAAAACTATCTTTTGATATCTCTCAACCTCATGCACTTTATATTTCTTTAGTGAATTTGTTTTCTGAATCTCGTAAAGAAGGAAAACTATAACTATCTAGTCTTCAACAACTCAGAAATCTGAGAAAGAAATAGTATTAACTGAGTATTCAAGAAGTGCAAACATGCAATTTCCAAAAAATCTGAGAAATGTTAGAAACAGATGCCTTCCTGAACAGTTACCCAACATTTCTCTGCAATGTTGGGGTATCCATCTTTGGCCCAAAGACCTAGAATATTCGATAGACTTTTCTATGAAGTAGAATTTTTGAAGGACTGTCCCACCTTGTCTTGACAAGGTTTAGCAGTCACTCTTTTTTGTGTCCTACATGTTCAATTAGGACACCATACTGTCAGCAGTTGAGGCAAGGGCATTTTCTTGCCCAGTCACTTAATTTTGCCCCAAAGAAAGTAAATTCCATGTAGAGTTTCTTTGCTATCCATTATCTTCTCTGAAGTAGGTTGTTGCTGCCAGGACCAGACATGTGTCATTGTCATAAAAAATGACCTATGTTATTTTATTATTATTTTAAGAAAAAAGAAAACAACCATTTTACATTTTATATATCAATCCTAGTTCCCACTTCCTCCCCTCCTCCCATTCCTCCACCTACCCTCCCCCCCAACCTACCTCCCATTCACTCCTCAGAGAGGATAAGGCACATTGCTTTGGGGAAGGTCCAAGGCTTTCCCCACTATGTCTAGGCTGAGCAAGCTATTCATCCAAAGAGAATAGGTTCTAAAAAAGCCAGTACAAGCAGCAGGGTTAAATCCTGGTGCCACTGCTAGTGGCCCCCTCAGTCTGCCCTAGCCATACAACTGTCACTCACATTTAGATGGACTAGTTTGGATCTATGATTGTTCCTTCCCTATACAGCCAGAGTTGGTGAGCTCCCTTTAGCTCAGGTAAACTGTTTTTATGGGTATACCCATGATGGTCTTGACTTCTTTGCTCATTTCTCACTCCTTCCACTCTTCAACTGGCCTTTGGGAGCTCATCCTAGTGCTTAACTGTGGATCTCTGTCTCTGCTTCCATTCGTTGCTGGGTAAAGGTTCTATGGAGATATTTAAGATATTCATCAGTCTGACTACAGGGGCTAGTTTGGGCACCCTCTCCTCTATTGCTTAGGGTCTGAGCTGGGATCATCTTTGTGGATTTCTGGGAATTTGTCTAGTGCCAGGTTTCTTGTAAGCCCCATAATGGCTCCCTCAATCAAAATATCTTTTTCCTTGCTCTCATCTCTGTCCTTCCATCTCAACTATCCCATTCCATCAAGTTCTCTTTCCCCTCTTCTTCCCCTTTCCCCTCGTTTTTGCCTTCCACCCTCCCTATTTCCCCCACCCCCATGCTCCCATTTTGTCAGGCGATCTTGTCTATTTCCCCTTATTTTTCCTTTCCAGGTGGATTTATGTATGTTTTTCTTAGGGGTCACCTTGTTACTTAGGATCATGAACTATAGGCTCAATACCCTTTACTTTACAGCTAGTATCCACTTATGAGTGAATACATACCATGTTCATCTTTCTGGGTCTGGGTTACCTCACTCAGGATGTTTTTTCCTAGTTCCTTTCACTTGTGTGCAAATTTCAAGAGGTTATTGGTTTTTTTTTTTTTTTCCTCCACGGAGTAGTACTCTAATGTGTAAATGTGCCACATTTTCTTTATCTATTCTTCGGTTAAGGGGCATCTAGGTTGTTTACAGGTTCTGGTATTACAAATAATGCTGCTGCTATGAACATTGTTGAAGAAATGCCCTTGTAGTATGATTGAGCATCTTTTGGGTATATGCCCAAGAGTGATTGCTGGGTCCGGAGGTAGGTTGATTTCCAATTTTCTGAAACACCACCATTCTGATTTTCAAAGTGGTTGTACAAGTTTGTGTTCCCACCAGCAATGAAGGAGTGTTCCCCTTACTCCACATACTCTCTATTGTTGGTGTTCTTGATATTAGTTGTTCTGACAAGTGTAAGATGATATCTCAGAATTGTTTTGATTTGCATTTCCCTCATGGCTAAGGATGTTGAACAAAGCCTTAAGTGTCTTTCAGCCATTTGAGATTCTTCTATTGAGAATTCTCTATTTAGTTCTGTACCCCATTTTTTAATTGGGTTATTTGGAATTTTGATATTTTGCAAATCAGTCCTCTGTCTAATTTGGGGTTGGTGAAGAGCTTTTGTCATTCAGTAGGTTGCCTTTTTGTCTTATTGACTGTGTCCTTTGCTTTGTAGAAGCTTATCCGTTTCAGGAGGTCCCATTTATTTATTGTTGCTCTCAGTGTCTGTGCTACTGGTTATATTTAGGAAGTGGTCTCCTGTGTCCATGCATTGAAGGCTGCTTCCCACTTTTCTCTTCTATCACGTTTCAGTGGTCAGATTTATATTGAGGTCTTTGATACATTTGGACTTGAGTTTTTTGAATTGGGATAGATATGGATCTATTTTCATTTTTTTTACATGGTGACAGCCAGTTATACCAGCACCACTTGTTGAAGATGCTTTCTCTTTTCCGTTGTATAATTTTAGCTTTTTTTTGGTCAAAAATCAAGTGTTTATTGGTGTGTGAATTAATATCTGAGTGTTTGATTTGATTTCATTGGTCCACCTATTGGTTTTTATGCCAATACCAAGCTGTTTTCAATACCGTAGCTCTTTAATAGAGTTTGATGTCAGAAGTGGTGATGCCTCTGGAAGTTTCTTTATTGTACAGGATTATTTTGGCTATTCTGTTTTTTGTGTTTGTTTTTGTGTTTGTTTTTGTTTTTTTGGTTCTCCATATGAAGTTGATTATTGTTCTTTCAAGGTCTGTGAAGGATTGTGTTGGGATTTTGATGGGGATTGCATTGAATCTATACATTGCTTTTGGTAGGATTGCTATTTTTATTATGTTGAACCTACCTACCCAAGAGCATGGGAGATCTTTCCATTTTCTGGTATCTTCTTCAATCTCTTTCTTGAAAGACTTAAAGTTCTTGTCAAATAGGTATTTCACTTCTTTGATTAGTATCACTCCAAGATATTCTATGTTATTTGTGGCTATTGTGAAGGGTGATGTTTCTCTGATTTTTTTCTCAGCTTCTTTATAATTTGTATATAAGAGGGCTACTGATTTTTTTAATTGATCTTGTATCATGCCATGTTACTGAAGGTATTTATTGTTCTCAAAGTTTTCTCGTAGAGTTTTTGTGGTCACTTATGTATACTATCATATCATCTCCAAATAACAAAAGTTTGGCTTCTTCCTTTCCATTTTGAATCCCCTTGATCTCCTTTTGTTGTCTTATTACTATAGCCAGAACTTCAAGAAATATGTTGAAGAGATATGGAGAGAGTGAACAGCCTTGTCTTGTTCCTGATTTTAATCAGATCATTTTAAGTTTCTCTCCATTTAATTTGATGTTGGCTGTCAGCTTGCTATATATTGCTTTTATTATATTTAGGTATGTTCCTTGTATCTCTGATCTCTCCAAGACCTATATTATGAAGGGGTGTTGGATTCTGTTGTATGCTTTTCAGCATTTAATGAAATGATCTTATGGTTTTTTCTTTTGCACAATTCTTAATTAAGGGAGCCACCTTAGGGTTGGCAAGAGACTTGAACCTAGAGTGGCTCCCAGGAGCCCAAGGTGATGTCCCCAGTTAGTTCCTTGGGCAGCTGAGGATAGGGAACCGGAAATGACCCTATCCTATAGCAATACTGACGAATATCTTGCATATCACCATAGAACCTTCATCTGGTGATGGATGGAGATAGAGACAGAGACCCACACTGGAGCACTGGACTGAGCTCCCAAGGTCCCAATGAGGAGCAGAAGGAGGGAGAACATGAGCAAAGAAGTCGGGACCACGAGGGGTTCACCCACCCACTGAGACAGTGGAGCTGATCTATTGGAGCTCACCAAGGCCAGCTGGACTGTGACTGAAAAAGCATGGGATAAAACCAGACTCTTTTGTTTTTATTTATACGGTGGATTACATCGATAAATTTTCCTATGTCAAACCATCCCTGCATCTCTGGGATGAAACTGACTTGATCATGGTGGATGATTTTTCTTTTTATGTGTTCTTGTATTCGGTTTCCCAGTATTTAATAGAGAATTTTTGTATCTATGTTCATGAGTGAAATTGATCTGTAATTCTCTTTCTTGGTTGAGTCTTGGAAGAATTTGTAAGGGAAAAATTTCTTTGTTGACCTTTTTTTCCTTTTTATTGATTTTTATTGAGCTCTACATTTTTTTCTGCTCCCCTCCCTGCCTCTCCCCTCTCCCTTCCAACCCTCCCTCAATGTTTCTGTGCTCCCAATTTTCTCAGGGGATCTTGTCTTTTTCTACTTCCTACATAGATTAGATGGTGTATCTCGCTTAGAGTCCTCATTGTTGTCGGAGTTATCTGGGATTGTGGTTTCTAGGCTCGTTTCCTTTGCTTTATGTTTAAAAACCACCTATGAGTGAGTACATGTGATAATTGTCTTTCTTTGTTTGGGTTATCTCACTCAAAATAATGTTTTCTAGCTCCATCCATTTTCCTGTAAAATTCAAGATGTCATTATTTTTTCTGCTGTGTAGTACTCCATTGTGTAAATGTGCCACATTTTCCTTATCCATTCTTCGGTCGAGGGGCATTACGGTTGTTTCCAGGTTCTGGCTATGACAAACAATGCTGCTATTAACATAGTTGAGCACATGACCTTGTGACACGATTGAGCATCCTTTGGATATATACCAAAGGGTCTTGAGGAAGATTGTCTCCTAATTTTCTGAGAAATCACCACACTGACATCCAAAGGTGTTGTACCAGCTTGCATTCCCACCAGCAATGCAGTAGTATTCTCTTTTCCCCACATCCTCTCCAGCATAAGTTGTCATCAATGTTTTTGATCTTGGCCATTCTTACAGGTGTAAGATGGAATCTCAGAGTTGTTTTGAGTTGCATTTCTCTGATGACTAAGGGTGTTGAATATTTCCTTAAGTGTCTTTCAGATTCCTCTGTTGAGAGTTCTCTGTTTAGGTCTGTACTCCATTTTTTAAATTGAATTATGTGATCTTTTGGTGACCAATTTCTTGAGTTCTTTGTATATTTTGGAGATCAGACCTCTGTCTGATGTGGGGTTAGTGAAGATCTTTTCCCATTCTGTAGGCTGTTGTTTTGTCTTGTTGACCTTGTCCTTTGCTTTACAAAAGCTTTTCAGTTTCAGGAGGTCCCACTTATTAATTGTTTCTCTCAGTGTCTGTGCTACTGGGGTTCTATTTAGGAAGTGGTTCCCTGTGCCAATGCGTTCAAGTATACTTCCCACTTTCTCTTCTATAAGGTTCAGTTTGGCTGGCTTTATGTTGAGGTCTTTGATCCAATTGAATTTGAGTTTTGTGCATGGTGATAGATATGGGTCTATTTTCATTCTTCTACAGGTTGATATCTAGTTATCCCAGCACCACTTGCTAAATATGCTTTCTTTTTTTCATTTATATTTTTTGCTTCTTTGTCAAAAATCAGGTGTTTGAAGGAGTGTGGATTAATATCTGGGTCTTCTATTTGGTTCCATTGATCCTCCTGGCTGTTTTGAGTACTGTAGCGCTATAGTAGAGTTTGAAGTCAGAGATTGTGATATCTCCAGTTTTTTTTTATTCTACAGGATTGTTTTGACTATCTTGGGTTTTTTGCTTTTCCATATGAAGTTGAGTACTGTTCTTTTGAGGTGTTTGAAGATTTTTGCTGGGATTTTGGTGGACATTGCATTGAATCTGTAGATGGCTTTTGGTAAGCTTGCCATTTTTACTATGTTAATTCTGCCTACCCAAGAGCATGGGAGAGCTTTCCACTTCCTGGTGTCTTCAATTTCTTTCTTCAAAGATTTAAAGTTCTTGTCATACAAGTCTTCCACTTGTTAGATTTCTCATCAAATTTGCTGCCACTGGTGATGTAGATGTGAGGCTCATTTCTGCTGCATAGAACCTTAAAATACCAAATGGATTTCAAGGCAGCTACCTAGTTTGGCAGCAGCCGGAGATGACAAAATCCCACCTGGAGAGAAGATAGGAAATCCTACCTGGTAGGGTGGTTATTCCAGCCATGTGTAGATCCAATTTATGCTGGTGAATATAAAGCTACAGGCAAATGGCTTTTTTTTTAAAATTTGCACCCCAAAAGTTGGATGTCAGATGTTGCACAACTAATAAAAACCCAGAGACACATACTGCGGTTCAAGCTGAAAGATCAAAGAAGCAAGGCAGCCAACCACTAGAGAGCTCTTACTTCTATAAAACCTTCAGACTGAAAAGAGAGTGAATTTCTGTCTCATCCTGTCTTATATTCCTCTCTAGTGCTGAGATTAAAGGCATGCACCACCATTGCCCAGCCTCTATGGCTATCTATGTAGGTCCTTGAATTAAAGGTGTGTGCTACCATTGTGCTGCCTGTGTGGTTGAATAGTGTGGCTAGCTCTGCACTCTCTTCTTCAGGCAAGCTCTATTTGTTAGATCATAAAGAAAAATCACTATAGGAATATTCAGAGATATTCCTTCTATGATGAAGGATAACTTCTTGTACCTTTTCTCAGATACCATGAGGGAAAAACAATCTAATGTGTTGTAGGCATATTTCAGTTTTAGGAGTAATTCTTTTGTCACTTGGATGTGTTAATGTGGTCTGTATACCAGGAGTTCTCAACCTGTGGGTTGTGACCCCTTTGTATATAGAACGACCCTTTCATAGGCATTGCATATCAGATATCCTGCATATCAGATATTTACATTATGATTCATAACATCAGCAAAATTAGAGTTTCAGAGCAACTAACAAAAACAATTTTATATTTGGAGGTCACCACAACATGAAGAAATATTTTAAAGGGCCTCAGCATTAGTATAAATGTACTTGAAAAAGTTCTAGTAAGCACAGAATTGAAGATTCTTGACCATTTCAAGCTTCTCTGCCAGTTGAGCCATATACCCCAACAAATCCAATGGTACTTGGCGTTCAGTAGCAGGTAGGCTTCTATTCTAAAGCAGGTCCAAATAGGCAAATTAGCAGAGACCCGCAGGATTTGGGTGCAAGGACTTAGTATAATTTATGGAGAACTAGTCTGCATTTTAGAGATAGCGCTAGTGGGCTGTAGTGAAAATGGAATGTTTGATGATACGCCACCACTTTTTCTGTGATCTTCAGGACCCTTCATGAACGGAGTCTGAGTCACTAAGTCCCAGTGCTGTATGTGTAAGCCAGTGACGTATCATCAAATAGTTGTCAGCAAATGCAGGGGACATGGCTCCACTCACCTATATTATCTATTACTGGCTCCAACTCAAGGAAGTCATTGCAGAAACCTCTAGTGTGGCCAAACTGGGATTCATGGCTTTAATGCCAAGAAAAGGAACTTCATGATGAGCCTTGAGGAAGAAAATATGTAGAACTGTGTAAGAATGATTACTAATAACCACTCGAGGGCCAATATTATGCTGTCTTAAAATCTTTGCCAAAGAAAGAAGTCCTCTCTTTTAAATATAGCTTGTAGGCAAGTTTTTAGGAGAGGGAAAAAATAACTACCTTCTTTGCTAAAGTATCACAAGAACAGTGTCTAGTATAGTTACTAGTCTAGTTATAGCTCTCCTCTGAAACCTCTTCAGGTGGGCCTCTACAGTCTGCATTTCTCAAGGTCCTGCCTTCCAGTTTCCTACTAGGATTGCCCAATAGGCTCTGCTTACAGCAGTCAACCACTTTTCTAGTCCCAAGTTTCAAAGTATTCTGTATTACTTATGAAAAGCAACACTGTGAGGCCTATCACGACAATACCCCATACTTGGAACAAACTTCTTAATAGTTTCCTATTGCTGTGGAAAGATTAATATCAACTTACAGAAGAAAACATTTATTTTGGCTTGCAATGCTACAGGGTTAAAAGTCCACCTGACTAGGAAGCATGGCAACAAGGCATTGGTCCACCACTCAAAGGGACTCATCCCACTCCTATCTTTTGGATTTTCAATTAATAACACTTCATCCAGTTAAGTTTAGTATTTCTACTTTAATGTTTTTTTTCTTTCTTAAATTATTCATTATTAGATTTCTGTCTTAGTCACTTTTCTGTTACTGTGGAGAGACACCACGACCAAGGCAACTCTTAAAAAGAAAGCATTTAATTGGGGGCTGGCTTACAGTTCAGAGGTTAGTCCATGATCATCATGGTGGGGAACATGGCGGTTCACAGGCAGACATGGTGCTTGAGCAGTAACTGAGACCTGCATCCTGATCTGCAGGTAGAGACAAGGACTGGTCCTGGAGTGGGCTTTTTTTTTTTTTTTTTTTTTTTGGTTTTATAAGCCTCAGGTCTGAAGTTAAATACAATAACTTGAAAGAATGTCAATAGAATTTGGGAGTGTTTTGGTTTAGAAGGTAATAATTGGGATAGATCTTTGGGTTTTCTCGTTTGCATAAATTTGCAATAAAGGCAATCTTGTTTTAATTTTTAGTAATAAGTACAGGGAATATATTAAAGTGGGCCATTGGAGTTTAAAAAATAGAATCAAAACAAAATTAAATAATGTACAAATAAATATTAACCAGGAAGGCGAGAGATTTCTTTATGAAAACTTTAAAGAAAGATTGAAGAAGACACTAGATCATGAGAAGACTTTCAGAGCTCATGAAATTGGTAGAATTATTGTAAAAATGACTGCCCTACCAAAAGACTCTTATAAATTCAGTGTCAACCCAATAAAAATTCCAGAACTCATAGGTAACCTCAGAAGACCCCAAATAACTGAAATATTCTAAGTAAAAAGTACAATGTTGGAGTTATTACTATACCAGTTTTCTTGCTATATTATAAAACTGTTACAAACAACATGGTACTAGTAAAAACAAACAACAACAAAAAGAACTCAAACAAACAAACAAAAAACTAGACATGTCAATAAGTAGAGCATAAATCAAAGACCTGTACATGATATCTTAGTTAGGGTCACTATTGCTGTAATAGAAAAAGCATGACCAAAGAGAATTGGGAGGAGCGGGAGAGGTTTATTAGGATTATGCTTCATCACTAAAGGAAGTCAGGACAGGAACTCAAACACAACAGGAACCTGGAGACAGGAGCTGATGCAGAGGCCACAGAGGGTTTCCTCTTGATGTGTCTTCAGAACCCAAGTAAAATTTCTTTGACAATGCTTGTATCGCAGTTTTTTATAAGGAACCAGTTCTGGTTTCTACCATGCCTCCAGTGTACTTTGAATCCTCTTCACATCTGCTTGAGTCTGTAGCACAAACTGTGCCTCTTTCTAGGAGAGTGGTTCTTAACTGAGGATAGCTCGTCCAGGAAACATTACGTTGTGTCTGGACATGTTGTGATTATTACGGTTGAACTTGTGCTCCTGACATCTGGTGGGTGTAGGTGGGGATGTTGCTAAACACTCCACAGTAATGGCCTCCATATTGTCTTAGCTCTAACTGGCAACAGAACTGAGCTTGAGAGATCTTACTTTAGGGTGAAATGAAAACCTTTATTCTAAAGAAAACTTCGCAGCCTTGCCTAAGTCCCAGCTCAGAGGTCCAGGCTGATGGATTACAGTTCATAGTGTGCCTGGGCTGTGGGGAGTTGCTGACGGGGAGAGTGATAAGTGACAGAGAACTCTGTGCTCAGTCCTCATGGGGGTGGGAGGGATGGCTCATAGGGAAAAGATAAAATTATTTAGATATGCATTTCTCAAGTAATACTAAAGATATTGTGAACCATCTTTCTTAGTTTAAAATGCTCTGGTTCTTTTTGTGACTTATTTTTAATATTTATCTGGAAGCCTTATTGTGATGAAAGCACGTACTCCTAGTGCTTATTAATTGATAGATAAGTATCTCGCTGTCATGATTTAGGCTTAGAACCGCAAGGGTGGGTAGGAACTAGAATCATGCTTTTCATTCTTTTTTTTTCTTTTCTTAAAAATGTTTCTTAGATGATACTGGATAGTATTTTAAAGACTCTCATATGTACTTAACAATATAATTTCAGAAAAGACCCAGTGCAGTAAGCTCCTGTGCCTATTAGCAAGCTCTAGCTACTTCAATAACAATGCACATATATGCTCACACTCTGCTTCCTGTTTTCACTCAAACACCTCCTGCATTGCCAGGGATATGTGGTCAACATTAATCTCACAAAATAGATGGGGGCTCTGTAGACCAAGCTAGTCTTGAACTCACAGAGATCCGCCTGCCTCTGCCTCTTGAGTGCTGGGATTAAAGGTGTGCGTCACCACCGCCCAGCACAGTCTGCTTTCTAATACTCTGCAGAGACTGCCTACCAGGAGTGGTACCAGCCACAAGGGTCTAGGTGCTTCCCTGTCAGTCACTAGTTAGAAAATGCTCTACTGGACAGTTTCATGAGGGCATTTTCAGCTGATATTTTTTCTTCCCAGATGACTCTGGGCCATGTCAAATTGGCATTAAAATCCTGCACAGTGTATGTCAGAGCAAAGACAGAAGGCATCAAAAGAAAGTATTAGATTCTACAATATGGCCTTATGATGCAAACTTCGGTTTTCTACTTCCACTTTTAAAAATAACCTTATTTTACAAGTTTAGACATTTGAATAAAACAATGAAGAAATATTTTAAGAAATGTTAGGCATTCTTAAATAATCCCTGTTTATGTTAAAGATTTCTAACTGAACTTTAGAAAATATATTGGAATTGTGCCAGAAAAGGCTTCACTGCTGAATTAAAATACTTTATACCTAAGGAGACAGTATCTTTATATTTGGTTCATGAGAAATAATGAATGTTATCTCCTTGCTAAAATTGAAAAGAAATAATGCCTTTATATTTGGTTCATGAGAAATAATAAGTGTTATCTCCTTGCTAAAACTGAAAAGCTAAGAAAGAAACAATGCCCCCCATGAGTGTCAGATAATGACTACTTTAGACTCTCAGATATGTTACCAGTTGACATCGGAGACTTGAGTACATATGATTTGTGCCACTGATTTGCTGAAGGATGATAAGAAAAAAAAACACTTGTGTTGATTTTGATGGAGTCTATAAAATAATGCCTGGCTTACAACTAGTTTAACCTATTCTTTATTTTTGAGTATTAAGTTTTTTGTCAAAACAATAATAGACATATATGCATTTGGACTTAAATGAAGAATATTTAATTACATTTCTTAATTTTTGCAGCCAATTTCTACAGAAATTTTGGAGTATTCATCAGATAGTGACAAAGAAGATGACCCAGAGAATGCCCTGTTTATTGATTCAGAATCCCCTCACAAATTCCGGGTGGATTTTAAATCAGATGCAAGATGGGCTTTGAACAGACAGACTGACTCAGGGGCAAATTCAGCTGAGCCCATATTGAGCACTCCCCAGAAATACACATCCAGCTTTCCCAAGACTTCAGGAAATTCAGCAACAAAGAAGAAGCTTTTAAGGTTAAATCATGTTTGTAATTTTCTTTTCCTCAATTCTTCTCTTTCTTTAAAATATTGACTGAGACTTTAATTTTAAAATACTTGTTTAATTGAGAAAGAAAATTAAAATGCAATTCTGATTTTGATAGACAATTAATAACCCTATTTTGGAGGCAGTTTATGGAGTTGTTCATTCAGTGGTGCATTAGTGGATTTGGTCATGAATAGCTTGCACAACTGCTCGCTTTGGTGGAAATGTGTTCTTTGCTCTTCAAGTTTTATTAAACATTAGTGTTCCGGGTGCTCTGTTAGAGACACTCTTTCATTATCAATTATAACTTATAAAGAGAAAAATAAAAATAAATATAAGTCCACTAGCTTACCTGTGTGGCAGGAGTATGGTTAGAGTGAGTGGCCAAATTAATGCTTAAGAATACAAGACAGCCTTATTTAAGGGATAATAGTACCTCACATGGCTGAGGAGAGCCCCAGTGGGTCAATAGCCTTGTTACTAGTGTGTCAGTCCATGACTGGCCTTGGTGAGCCACGCAGAATGTGTGAGGGAACCTTTAGAGACATGTCACAACCTCATGTCATCCAAGGTGTTTTTGTTTGTTATAAACTGGGACAAAATAATGTCCCTGTCCATAGGCAAAAACGTTGAGAGTGAGAAGGAACCTATGTCCAGCAGTGCCTTAAGCTAAAAGTGACAGAGAGCTCCTAGGTGAATTATCACAGTGGAGGAGAACACAGTTGTGAGGGCAATGGGGCCTTTTACACTGTTAGCACAGCAAACCGAGAGCAGTGAACGGTACAGTGGGAGAACTGATGCCTAAACTTACACTCTGGATGGAGAGATTTAGCTGATTATGTGCTGAAAGAGATCTAGTCCCCAGAATAGTTGCAGAGAATAGTATTTCCAGAAAGAATATTTACAGAGGCAAATAGTGGGTGCATGCACTATGCTGAGAAAATTTATATCCTTTCTCATGTTGTTTTTATAAATAAGGCACAAGGATGTGTACCCATTCTTGAAAAACCACTTCCTAGTATCCAAAAATCATGGACTGTGTCATGAGACCAAAAGACAAGAAAGATCCATGATACACCGAGTACAGTCAGTGACTTAGTGGCATGAGGTTGGTTATATACAGCAGGAAGACCAGTGGATTCATGGGATTTAGAGTCACAGTTTTCAAAAAGCGCTCATTAAATGGTCAAGACAAAATCCTGGATGAGTCCAGGCTAAAATGAACACAGCCCATATGACATCAAACACATTCCTGATGCTGGTGGGTCCAGTTGTAAAGCTATACGTACCACTTGATGGTTTAATTTGTATCATAGTGGGGAATGACATAAGCGAAACCCTTCAGTCATACTCAGTGAGCATTATGACTCAAGATAGTCACAGTTATTGCAAATCTGAGTCCAGCAATGCCCCAAATGAAGTTGTTGCTTCAGAGGAGAATGGTAATTGGATATGATAATGCATACTTTTAATCATGCTATAAGCAGTAGGATTGTAGTTCAAGACAAGCCTAGGTGACTTGGTGATTTTGAAGTTAGACTAGAGTGCTCCCTAATTAGATCTCATCTTAAAAACCCAGGAACTAGGAATCTAACTCAGTGATAGAGTATTTGTCTAGCATGTGTGTGGCTTCGGGTTCAGTTACCAGGAAGGAAGGAGTGTGGAGAATATGTTGTCCTTGAAAGGAGGATGATTTTAATGGTGCATGTGATGTTATCCAGGCCTAGAACATAGTGTTCCCAACCCTGTTGAGGACCTTCTGTGTGCCAAGCTTGTTTTTGTATGCAGGAGGCATGGCAGTACGCCTCTGACTATCCTCTGTGAATACTGATTGTCAGCCAGGAGGTAAAGTCGCTGCACTGTTAGAGGCGAGGTAGTAGTAGAGACGAGGTAGTAGTAGAGACGAGGCAGTAGTAGAGACGAGGCAGTAGTAGACACGAGGTAGTAGTAGAGACGAGGTAGTAGTAGAGACGAGGTAGTAGTAGAGACGAGGTAGTAGAGACGAGGCAGTAGTAGAGACGAGGCAGTAGTAGAGACGAGGCAGTAGTAGACACGAGGTAGTAGTAGAGACGAGGTAGTAGTAGAGACGAGGTAGTAGTAGAGACGAGGTAGTAGTAGAGACGAGGCAGTAGTAGAGACGAGGCAGTAGTAGAGACGAGGCAGTAGTAGAGACGAGGCAGTAGTAGAGACGAGGCAGTAGTAGAGACGAGGCAGTAGTAGACACGAGGCAGTAGTAGAGACGAGGCAGTAGTAGAGACGAGGCAGTAGTAGAGACGAGGCAGTAGTAGAGACGAGGCAGTAGTAGAGACGAGGCAGTAGTAGAGACGAGGCAGTAGTAGACACGAGGTAGTAGTAGAGACGAGGTAATAGTAGGAGCAGCAGGTTTTGGATGGGAAGTGCTTGATTTAACACTCCAGGAGTTAGGCTACTAGGTGGTGGTAGGTTCTTAGGCATGAACTAATGGAGACAGGCACCTTATAAATTTAAGATTTAGACATTTAGGTGAGGTGGGTAGATGAAATAGAGGAAAGTAATTCAGAAAACCCATAGAACTTTCCTTCCTTTACTCCTTTCCCTCTTTCTCTCCTTTGGCTCTCTTTTTTTGGCTTTGCCCGTTTCTAACTTTATGATCCTTGTAGTGTGTAGGTACTAAATTATCTTACAGAGTCCAAGTAATGTTCTTGTTTGATTATTGTGCCCACCCACAGGTTGGCAAGTTCAGTCTTGTCTGAGGCTCTGACTTCACTTTGCATTTATTTATTTGCACATTTGGAGGCCCTATTTGCATGGCAGGATGCAGCATTTTCTAGCCCTAGCCAAGTGACGAGTGCAGCTAGTAAACACACAGCACATCTAAGGAGTGAACAAATTAAGAATGTAGAAAGGGAACCATACCGACTTACCTGTCAAATTCTGTGAGTACAATGGCAGTTCAGCTTTGGTAAGAATCAGGGACTAGACCTCTAGGAAAACTAGGAATTGGAAATGATACACAGAAAGAGAATATCGTACAAAAGGTTTCCTTATTTCATCCGTTTTTGTTGAGGGTATGAAATGTGAAAGCTGCAGTTGTTGTGAGGACTGTTTATTTAAACATCGTATATTATATTTAATTAAACAGAGGCGGGCTGGCAGAGAGACTAAAAGAACTGCAGAATCGTGAGAGATCTGCCATTTCTTTGTGGAGACATCGATGTGTTTCTTATCAAATGACACCTTTAGGTAAGATTTTTATAAGCATCTAAGTTGATGGGTGCAAAATATTCCAGGTAAAAAGTCTTTTCTCACATCAAATACATGAAGGTGGATTGTGTTTTTGTGACTTAAAAAAATTCTTTCCAATAGTCTTTGTTTTGGGGAATACTTTTCAAAATATAGTTGAAAACTATTTTGGTGGCATGTGGGAACTGACTGGGCTGGTAAAATGCTTGCTATACAAGCCTGAAGATCTATCTATCTATCTCAGTTCATGTCTCTAGCGTGTATTCGAAAGGGCTAGAGAAAATATATATATATCAAGTGTATTAATTTTGGTGAATTACTAGATTATTGAGGCCAAAATGAAAATAAAAGACTTATAGGGTTTACAGTTGTAGGTCTATTGGTGGAATGCTTTTCTTTCATTCATGTAGTCTTATGTGCATTGCCCAGCACTGCGTAAGTCAGGTGTGATGGTGCACACTATAATCTTAGCACTCAGGAGAATAGTAGTTGAAGGTCATCCTCAACTTGAGAGGAAATTTGAGGCCAGCCTGGGCTATGTAAGACCCTGCCTCAAGGAAGCAGAGGGTGAGATGATTCCTATGCTCTACAAAAGAATGATTTCAAGCTCTCTTCTCACATCCTAACTATTGGGGTTTGCGGATCAGCCCCACGTTGGGCCCCATTATGTCAGGGTCCGGTGCTAGCCCGGACCCTCAATTATTTCTCCTAACTGGACCCCAACATAAACTATCTCTCTCTGGATCAGCGTGGAGAAATGGGAATAAAGACACAACTCACATGGCTTTATCGGGAGGGAGATTCTCAGTGGTCCCTCATGAAGTCCTGAGTTCACATCCTGAAGAATTCCTCTCGTTTTATTCTCCAAACAGCTTTAATACCTAAACATAAACAGTGGGAAATACACCAGCATTCTGTCTCCTAGGTAACCAGGCGAATGGCTTTTTGTCATGTCCACATCTACCTGTGTGCTCTATATGTTAGCTGTCATGTAGGCTTGAATCAGCATTTCTATCAGGCATCCTCTAAATTACAAAGAAAGGAGCAAAACATCCTGACCTGTTGTTAGGTTAGAGACAGCCTTCCTGGCAGGATACATGACCATCAGGTGGGGCCTATGGCTTCAGAACCTGGCTGCCATACCAAATAGAAATATGGGCCTACACCTAACTTACTTCACTTTGTCCTTTCTTTTATAGTACTTTAATTCGCCAGATGCATTAATTTTCAGAATAACATGTCCAAGATGATTTGAGTTCATATGCGTGTCAGTGGATTCTGACCATGTATTTCAAATGAATCAACAATCACAGTATCCACAAACAGATTTTTTTCTCTTATATCCCTTCTGTCTCAGTTAACTAATAAAATGTTCTGTGAGCTTTGAAAAATTTTTTAGAACAATCTTTTTTCATTTTGCCTACTTATCCCAGTTCACACTCTCTCCCTTCCTTCCGCTTCTCCACCTCCCCCCCAGCCCCTCCCCATCCACTTAGAGAGGGTAAGGCTTACCAAGTAGAGTCAAGAAAAAGTCTGACACATCATTTTGAATCAGGACCAAGCCCCCTTCCCCCCCCCCCCGCCCCATATCTAGGCTGAGCAAGGTATCCCTCCATAAAGAATGGGTTCCAAAATGCCGGTTCAAGCACTAGGGATAAATCCTGGTCCCACTGCCAGTGGACCCACAGACTGCCCAAGCCACACAAATGTCACCCACAGTCATTGGGTCTAGTTTTGTCCTATGCTGGTTCTCTTGCTAGTACTCCAGAGTCAGTGAGCTCTCACTGGCTCTGGCCAGCTGTTTTTATGGGTATCCCCATTATGGTCATGACATCTTTGCTCATATTATCATTCCTCCTTCTCTTGGGCTGGTCTCTGGAAGCTTGGGCTACTGCTTAGCTATGGATCTTTGCATCTGCTACCATCAGTTGCTGGATGAAGGTTCTATGATGACAATTAAGGTAGTCGTCAATCTGATTACCAGGGATGGTCAGTTCAGGCACCCTCTCCACTATGGCTTTGGGTCTTAGCTGGCATCATTCTTGCGGATTCCTGAGAATTTTCCTAATGTGCCAGGTTTCTTACAGGCTTCATAATGGCTCCCACAATCAAGAAATCTCTTTCCTTGCTCTCTGTCATTCTCCCATCACAACCATCCCATTCCCCCATGTTCTCCTCCCTCCCTTTTGTCCTCCCCCTCCCATTTCCAATTTTCTCGGGAGATCTTTTCTAATTCCTCTTTGCAGGGGGATCCATGTATGTCTTTCTTAGGGTTATCCTTGTTACCTCGCTTCTCTGGGGTCATGGACTATAGGCTGGTTATCCTTTGTTTTATGTCTAATATCTACTTATGAGTGAGTACATACTATATTTGTCTTTCTGGGTCTGGGTTACCTCACTCAATGTAGTTTTCTCTAGTCCAGTCCATTTGCCTGCAAATTTCAAGATGTCATACCAAGCTGTTTTCATTGCCATAGCTCTGTAGTAAAGCTTGAAGTCATGGATGGTGACGCCTCTGGAGATTCCTTTATTGTCCAGGATTGTTTTGGCTATTCTGGGTTTTTTGTTTTTTTCATATGAAGTTGAGTATTGCTCTTTCAAGGTCTGTGGAGAACTGTGTTGGGATTTTGATGGGGATTGCTTTGAATATGTAGATTGCTTTTGGTAAGATTGCCATTTTTATTATGTTGATCTTACCTATCTTAAAGCATGAGAGATCTCTTCATTTTCTGATGTCTTTTTCAGTTTCTTTCTTCAAAGATTTAAAGTTCTTTTCATACAGATCTTTTACTTCTTTGGTTAGTATTATCCCAAGATATTTTTTGTTATTTGTGACTGTAGCATGAATACTAAAACCCCAGTGACAGAAATTAGGGTTCAACCTGAAAATCAGAAAAGCAAAGCAGCCAGCCAAACCACTAGAGAATTCTTACCTCTACCAAGGTTGGGCAACCACAAACTAAGCAGACAGTGCCTCTCTCCTCCCATTTTATATTTCTTCTAATGCTGGGATTAAAGGCGTGATTCCTTAGTACTGGGATTAAAGCTGTAGGCTACCACCACCTAGATTTGTTTCTGGTTGATTTTGTGTAGCCCACGGTAGTCTTGAACTTAGAGATATCTATATGCCCGTGCTTCTCGGGGTCTCTCTTTCTCCAGTTAGTGAAGGTAGGGCCTGTGGCTTAGGCAGTTGCTCTTTCTCCAGGTGCAGGCAGATCTGCTGATATGATTCTTGGGCTCCTTCAGGTGTAGGTAGGGTTTGGGGCAGTCTGGACCAAGGCTCTGGTAGGCACAGATGAAATGCTGTGGGAAAATTGTGTGTGTGTGGATGCTGGTCCGGAGTCTCTGGGGTTTGCTGGGTCGGGTTGTGTCACAGGGTGTGCCTCCTGGGGCTTGGGCTTAGAGAGCAGAGCCCTCCAACTGGGAACCGAGACACTCACCTCTCTAGGGGCAGCCTGGGCCAAGGCTGTGGTGTGCACAGATGTGGTAGGGAATGGTTGCAAGTATTAGCAGGCTTACTCCAGGGTCTCTGGGGTTTGGTGGGTTGGCATGAGCCATGGGATGAGTCTCCTAGGGCTAGGGTGCAGAGAACAGAGCTCTCCAACTAGTAACCCAGACACTTCCCTCTCTAGGGGCAGTCTCAGTAAGCTTTTTCTAGGGAAAGGCAAACCAACTTCTATTCATGGTAGACCAAAGTAATGATTCTATCGAAGTTTGACCTAGCAAATATTGAGTTTATTAGGGTTGCGTAAGGGAGTATGATGATAGGTTGTGTACAGGATCACGAATAACCCAAGGGCAAGTGCGTCACCAGAAGCCTACCCCAGCTGAGTTACAGCTAATTGAAGATACAATGCTTTCACTGCATGACAGGTCCAAGTCTCCTGGATGCAAATGTGTCAGAGAGTGTTCTCTCCAGTGAAAGGCACCACAACTGGGACTATAAAGGCAGCACAAATTGTAGTCATGGACTGTTATAAAACAACATCAGAAGGAATTCAAAAAAACAGAGAACATGAAATTGGGGGAGGATAAGGAAGTGAGGCTCAACTTGGAAAGAGTTAGGAGAAGAAGCTGAGAGTGATTATGATCCAGATACACTGTATGAACATTTTAAAGTATAAATAATTTTTTTTTTTTTTTAATTTTCGAGACAGGGTTTCTCCGTAGCTTTTTGGTTCCTGTCCTGGAACTAGCTCTTGTAGACCAGTCTGGCCTCGAACTCACTCACAGAGATCCACCTGCCTCTGCCTCCCGAGTGCTGGGATTAAAGGCGTGCGCCACCACCGCCCGGCAAATATATTTTTAATCCTCAAATTAAGAAATACAACCACCTGATTTGTGTTTCTCTAATGGTAATAGTTAATATACATATAGTATTAGCTACCTCTGGAAGCACTGGGAACTGGATCACAGTAAACACATGGTGTAATGCCTGGTCCAGCACATGCGCAGTAATTATAGCATTAGCCTTTAAATGCATTTTCAAGTCAGTTTTCTTTTTTTTTCAGGACAGAGTATCTCTGTGCAACAGAGGCAGTCCTGGAACTCACTCCGTAGACCAGGCTGGCCTCAATTTCACATATCTGCCTGCCCCTGCCTCCCAAGTGCTGGTATTAAAACCATGAGCCACCATTGCCCAGCTCAAATCAGTTTTCCTATTCAATCTATAAGAACTACAAAAACAGGTTGGAAGAAATAGAACCTTTGTAAAGTTGCTACCTTAAGTAAAGCTGTGATATCAAAAAAATATGACTGCCTAGGGGCTGTAATAAAATAGCAGAAACAATGAAGGGGGTTAGAGTAAAAGTATGCTGTATTACCAAAATGCCAGGCAGGATGTGCCTACAGGTACAATAATGTCATGATTGCTATGAGTACAACAATCAGCTTTCCAACCTCATTTAAGGCCTATTCCACAGGAGGAACTCCTGTCTAGTACTTATGTAGATGGGGGGACATCAGAGGACCTAGTGGAGAAGGAACTGCTATTGTTTTATTGAATGAATGTAATGTGTATCAAGTTGTTTCTAAACATATTTGTACTCAAAGAATTATTAATGAACAAAAATTCCTTTTTGTAGATTAAGAGTATTTGAAAAATTCATGATCATTGGTGAAACTCCTAAGAACAAGTTTATTTTGTTGCTGTGGCATAGAGGCCCGCTGCTTAGTCACTTATAAGCATCTTGATCACTCTCTCCAATGCTTAAATCATCACACAAGAGTAGAAAGAACCTAAGAGCTGGAGGAAGGGGTGGAGTTATTGTGTTGCAATTTATTATTAGAGGGAACAGGAAAGATCATGAGGCTCCAGAAGTTAAAGAAGTGCAGGAAGTTCATGAAATTAACAAAATCCACAAGGTCCCTCTCAAATGTTCTAAAAGCTGGAGCATGGTCAACCAACCAGGAGCATATCTTTAAAGAAAACCAACTCTCCCTCCCCCAGAAGCCATCAGCTCTCCCATAGTTCAGGCTCAAGAACTCATTCCCACTCCCTGCCACAGTGCTGACTCGCCTTTCTCTTCCTGCAGGTCTTGTGCATCCCACCAGAGCTGCTGCGTTCCTGAGTGCAGCAGCCCTGTCATATTGAGAAGACAGTTTTACTCAGCTCCTCCTTAGCCTGTAGCTCTTAAAAATCTTTCTAGTATAGCTAAGTAATTGTTTCTGGCAGTTACTCAATCTGTTTCCTGGATGATGTGATATTTTAATTAAATGCTCCAACATTTTTGGAAAATATTGCCCTAGCAGCATAGAAATGACCTTTTTTTGAACTATTCATCAGATTGCAAAACAGTATTCTTTTTAAAATGAGTGTCTCTGGTACTTATATCTCTTGGGCTCAAATTTGGAGCTTGCCTCCAGCAGATAATTTGACAGACCTTATCCCATGCTCTTTTTCTCTCCCAGGTGAGTGGAACTGAGACTGCTTGGTTTTGTTCCACAAAGGCATTGTTCATTTGTGTCCCCTAGAACGCCTCGTGGTACTCTGCCCAGAGGACAAGACTGCTGTCCCTTCTCTCCAGCTGTGGTGTTCAGGGCATGATCACAGTTAACAGAAAATAACTTGTTTACCCCCAAGGTATTCAGTGCTGTGCACATTGAGAAGGCGTTATCTTATTTGGAATATTGTTAGTACTTACTAAATGCTTCCAAAAATGAGCGGTCGGTAATAGTGTGGCTCATCCTATGTTTTTAAGTGTATTTTAATAATGGACTCATAGGTGTTTGTGCTCTAATAATATTTGTGTGTTCCTATAATTGTTTTCCTTTTATGAATTTCTACATACTCTAAAGTAACCACTGAGGAGTATCTGTTACTTTTTGCTACCTGATAGGTAGTTCTTCATATCTAGTGTGATGCACAGCAAATATTGTAGCTACAAGACCAAAAAGACTTTTCTTTATTCCTTTCTGTCTTTCTAAAAAGATACAGGCTGCTTTTCAGTAAACAGCAGCAATCAGTTCTCTGCTCAATCACCAGCATGGGCTCCTTCCTTCCTTCTTTCCTTCCTTCCTTCCTTCCTTTCTCCCTCCCTCCTTCCCTCCCTCCCTCCCTCTCTCCCTTCCTCCCTCCCTCCCTCCCTCATTTCCTTTTTCAAGACAGGGTTTCTCTGTAGACCACTTTTCTTTTTGCTTCTAAAACCCCTAATTTTCTAGGTACTGCTTATCTGCCTTACCCTAGAGAAATATGCAAACTAAAATGACTGATCGATCCTAGCTTGTTCTTCTGTTCTCTGTTGAAGAACAACTACTTTTCATTAAAGACACACGTGCTGTGCCAGAGTCACGTGCTTGCTCTTTTGTCCGTGCTGTCATAGAAGTCTGTCTTTACACTTCCATTTCTGCTCACATTATGCCCAGCAGGAACTTGACATTGCACACGCTCATGTCCTTCCCTCACTCTGTTTCCTTTCTATCCTCAATGAGACAGGTACAGACCGTGAGAAGCAGTCATCCTGAACAGTGCCCTGACAAGTTGGTGACCCAGCTCAGTGTACAAACCTGTACTCTAGCACTAGGTCAGGAGAATGGATGGAGAGCTTGAGGAAAAGAAAAACAAAGTCATGAAGCAAAAGAGAGGAAGAATTGGAAACGGAAATGAAACAATATATAACTTGAAACTTGGCTTTTGATCTTTTTGCTGTTAATCTGCAGTGTTTGAGAGACTGGTGATACTGAGTGTTATTTGCAGCTCTATTTTCCTTATTCCTGCTTAGCTAATTTTGTATTTTAAAAATTAAACACTAATAGAAAAAGATAAAATATATTCATTATCTGCAACTAATAGTACATGTTAATTTTTTGCCTGTATGTGTTTTGTGTGTATTTTATAGCAAAGATTTGAAAAGGCCAGCTTTCCTCTGAGTCACAGCAGTTTTTGTCTCCCTAGGAGACATCACCCACCTGTCTTCGTGTGCCCTGCTGTGTTTCCTCTTTCTTCCAGCTAGTTGGCTTTCTTCCCCTTCCCATCTTGTTCCCCGTGATACCCAGATTAGCTTTTAACTCAGGATTTTTTTGACCTAGTCTCTCTAGTAGTTAGGATTATAGATGACATCTTCCACACCCAACATGAGGATTTTGCAAAGATTTTGACTTTTATTAGGAATATTTTGCCTGTCCCACCTCACTCCAGCCACTTGATCTTATGAGGTGAACCACACTCATGCTAGGCAAATGTTCTATGACTGAGCCAACACTCCCAGTTCTTTGTGCTTTTACATTGGTACAACATGTGTGTCGATAACTATTATTGCATCGGGTCCCCTTTGTTTATCCTCGAATTCTCTCAGATCTTGACTGGAGCAAGTGACATTATCTGTTTCATAGATGAGAAATTGAAATCTATGTAATTTGGCCAATTCTATAAGAGGGGCGCTCCTGGAATCCGGATTAAATTCTACCCTTTTAAGTCCATGCCTCAAGCACTCAGGAGTCCATGAACATTCCTTTGCTGTCACTGCTACATAGTTTCTGACAGAAGCAGAGAAGCAGTTCATGTGTAGGATGTTTCTAAATGTGTGGTTTTTCTTTTTCTTCTTCTTCTTCTTTTTTTTTTTTTTTGGTCTGTTCTGCTTCTAGGCAGAAAGTCTGGTGTCTTAACTGTGAAAATTCTGGAACTACATGAGGAATGCACCATGCAAGTTGCAGTGTGTGAGCAGTTAGCAGGGCCACCAACCATGAGCCCTCTCAGGGGCACAGCTCCAGGACTGGGAGCCTGTCTGAAGGTTCTCTTTACCAGAGAGACTGCAGACCACCTACGGGGGCATCCCCAGGACATCATCTACATCTTCCCTCCTTGGTGAGTACAGCAAGCTGAGTCCAGCTGTCAACTGTGCATTTGCCTCATAAGCGGAAGACATTTTTACCAGGAAAAGTTCTGTGACTTTGTTAGAAAAATGCCAAGAGAGAAAAGCCAGGATGTGACTTGGATCTTATGTGACAGGATTGTGTCCGCTTGGAATCAGAGATTTTATAATTCAGATTTAGGGAGTAGGAAAAACAACCACTTGAGGATTTTTGTCTATGACGTGTGTTGTATGATCTACAGTTTGGCCGTTTTTGTTTATGTTCTTTCTGGGAAAATAGGTGTAGTAGGCGATCTTATGTGACAATAGGGTAATATGTATTACTTTATTCTTTTCTTGATGTCATTTAAGAGGGAAATATAAAAAGAATGGATTAATGCATAATATAGTTTGAACTCCAGGAGACTAAACAATCATTACTAGACCAAAATTTACAGCAGTTCTAACATTTGCTTTCTTTTGCTTAGGAAAATAGTTTTTACTATCAAAAAAACTTTATTACTTTTGGTAAATACTAATTATTAAATTTATTGGTAGAAGGTTCCGTTCCATCTATGAAATTCCTAGATTCTTGGATTTGGGATTGGCTACAGATGTTAAACATAAGCTTACCTTCCTTCCACATGAGGTCTTTTAGAGCATCATGGCTAGTGATGGTTTCTGGTCTGCATTGATCTCTTCACGATTCTTAGGATCACTTGTGAGAGGGCCTCAGGCTACCATGTGTACAGTGCCTACCTTGTTACCTTCTTATACCTTTCCTCATTCTTTTCTCCTGGATATTTTTGTTTTTATTCTTTTAGTATTTTTTGCTACCTAATTGGAGTGTAGACTTAAAAGAAGGGTTGCAAAGAGTCTTGTATTTGTCCCAGAAGTGACATGTGAAACCTAGCTGTTTCTATGCTGTGCCATGCTGAAAGAAGTGGGTTTTCTCTCAAGGAAAAGACTCCAGAATGTTTGTACTAACTAGGGTAACTGGCAACATATTTTAGTGCTGGCAGTAGGCATTTTAGCAAACCTACAGTTGTGAAAATATGTGAAGTAAGGTAATGTCATGAATTTCCTAGAGTCCCTTTATGTGTCTTTCTTAAAATGGTCACCTCAAAAGAAAGCAGGACTAAGGATAGAGCTCAGTGCTGAAGCACCTTAAACCTTAATTCATTTCCTAATACTGGGAAAGAGAGAGAAAAGGAGGTTGGGAGGAAGTGAGGGGAGAGCAAGTTAGATGTATAAATGTAATCAGTAGCTACAAACGCAGAAAAGAAGTTCTTCTAAGTGTTAGTGATGCCAAGTAAGACACAGCATTCGGATGCCCCTAAATGTTGCTAGGGCCTTCAATATGTTACCTAATTTTATTTAAAAGGATCGCTTAACCATTTTTTTTTAATTTTTCTATTGCTGTGATATGACACCAAGACAACATAAAAAAATTTTATTTGAGGCTTCTAGTTTCAGAGGATTAGAGCCATCGCCATCACGGCGGGTAGCGTGACAGCAGGCAGGCAGGCACTGACACAGCCATTGAGAGTTCACCTCTTGAGACACAACCACAGGACAGATTCAGAAACTTCGGAGCCCATCCCTACCGACACACCTGCTCCAGCAAAGCCATATCTCCTCATTCTTTCCAATCAGTTCCATCAGCTAGGGACCAATTACTCAAATGTATGAGTTCTTGGAGTCCATTCTCATTCAAGCCAGCACACCCTTAAAATCCCAACAAATTATTTACTGCACATAGTAGCATATAATATCTCCATTTGTAGAACAATGGCCCTATCACAAAGAACAGGCCAGTATTCAAAGTCCCCTAGGGAAGGAGAAGCCATAAAATTCCCAGACAGGTGAGACAGTCCAGGTCTCCTGGGCTGTGCAGACAGTACTGTTCAACTTTGGTCATCTTCTCAGTGGTAACAGATAAATTTGCACTAGCTGCTTGGTATGTTCAGGCTACCTTAACAAATTGCTACCTTATCTTGTTAAACAATAGAAATTTATTTCTCCCAGTATAGATTATGATGGCCAAGGTCAAGGTACCAGCGAGATAGATTTCCTCTGAATCTCTGCTTGGCTGTTGGAACACAATGCACTTGGTATCATCTTTCAGGACCTTTTCTGTGTGTGTCTACCCCTGATGTCTATCCATGCACAGACTTCTCATCCTTTAAGGACCTGTCATATTCAATTGAGCCCATCCTACAGGCCTCACTTTAACTTTATTATCATTTAGTGCTCTGGGCCTAGGGCTTCAATACAGGACTTTTGTAAGGACTTGGTTCAGCCCTTATACCTACCCTGAGAGTGAACATATTTTGTGCTGAGTAGTTTAATTCTGTGGCCATGTAAATCAACTGATTTTTCTGTCTGTACATGGCCCAAAGGATCATAAATAGCCATATCCTGAGGAGCTTCTTCAACTAATTATATATTGTTTTATAGAGACATAGAATTTTTAAAAACAGTTCAAAAATTACACATGTTCAGATGTATCTGTGAAGATTTGGGAAGTGTATGTGCATGAGTACAGTTTCCCTCAGAGGCCAGAAGAGGGAATCAGATTCCTGAGAGTTGGAGTCATAGGCTGTTGTGAGCTACCCTACCTGGGTGCTAGGAATCCAACTTGGGTCCTCTATAAGAGCAGTAAGAATTTTTAACCTTTTGAGCTATCTTTCTAGCCTCTAAAATTATAATGGTCTTCCTCTGTTGCAAAGAGAAATTTCCTTGATGAGGGGTGAAGACTACACTTACGTGTGGGTATAAGGACAAATGTTTATAGATTATTTTAAGTACTATGGTAATGTAATGAATTAGTGGTTGTGGATTCTCTTCAGTAACCATGCCTCTACTAGCACTGTGTAGTTAGCTGGGTTTCTAGTATTTGGCATAGTGTCCTTGTTAAGCAGTCTTTAGTCCAATTAGGGAGCAACTAGATGGTGCCAAAGTTATTACAGAAGAAGGGAATAGAAGGAGACAAGTGATCTGATTGGGAAACAGGGAAAGGGAGCCTCCTTAGGAAAGGAGAGGGATAGGTAGAGAAGAAGAAGGGAGGGAGGGAACATAATATGGATGGCTGAGAAATCCACGAGGAATCCCTGTCTCTTCTGATTAATTTTGGGTTGAAGTCCATCTTGGCAAATATTTACATTGCTGTCTGTTCCATCCCTTTACCCTAATGCAGTGTTTGCCCGATGGCTTGCTGCACACCTTGGAGTTAGCAAAAAGATGGATTGTCTTTTCTACTCCATCTGTTCATCTGTGTCCTTTTATTAGGCAATTGGGACATTTAACATTGAGATTTATTACTAAATATTGTTCTGTTTTTTTGTTTGTTTGTTTGTTGTTGTTTCTTGTAGATGTGGTGGGGTTTTTTTTGACCGCTTTTTGTTGTATTGTTCTGTTTTTAGCTGAAAAGTCAGGTGATATTCTTATGGGCTTGCCTGTATTTTTACTTGGTATTTTTTAATTTCAGCATTTACTATCCTTTCTTTGATCTGTGCCTGTACTGTTTGATTATATTGTCTCAGGAGTTTCTTTTCTTTCTTTTCTTTTGAGGGCTCTGTGAGGTTCTAGGGACTGACAGTGAACAGTGGTGGCTCATGGTGGGCATGTGGGTGGGCTGACTGGCAGTTTATTCTGAATAAATTAAGACTCAGGTTTAGATTGCAAGCTGAAGTTCTGCTTAGAACTCTGGTCAAGCAGTCCTAAGAAAAAAGATAAAATCTTCAACAAATGGTGCTGGTTAGTCTGAATATCTGCATGTAGAAGAAAGCAAATAGATTCATACCTACCACCCTGAGCCTTACTTAACTCCTCGTGAATCAGAGACCTCAACATAAGACAAGATACCCTGAATCTGATAGAAAAGAAACGGTTCGATAGTTTTTAATTCATTAGCCCAGGGAAAATCTTTCTGAAAGGGAAACCAGTAGCACAGGCACCAAGGCTGACCGTAGATGGGGCCTCATGAAGCTGAAAAGCACACCATCCTGTGAACAAAACGGGAAGATTTCTTTATCAATTGCACATCTGATGAGAGTTAATATCGAAAATATATAGAGAGAGCTAAAGATAACTGAACATCAAGAAAAAAAATAACTGAATTTAAAATTTAAAATAACAAAGTAGAGAGTTCTCAAAAGATAAGATACAAATGGCACTTAGGAACACTTAAAATATCCAATGTCCTTACTTAGCCAGCATGGAAATTCGTATTGAAACTACTTTGAGACTTCAGTTTAAACCGGTCAGAATGGTCAAGATCAATGAAACAAATGACAACTCATGCTGGCAAGGATGAGAGGAAATGGAACACTTGCTCACTTCAAACTCATAGAGGCACTTTTAAAGTCAGTTTGATGGTCCCTCGTGAAGCTTGGAAAAGATCTGTGTCAAGATCAAGCTATACAACTCTTGGGCATATACCCAAAGGACACTCCATCCTGAGATATTTGCTCATCCAGGATCATTGCTATGGTATTCACAAGAGCCAGAACTTGGAAACAGCCTAGATGTCCATCAACTGATGATTGGATAATGAAAATGTGATACACTACAATAGAATATTAATCAGCTGTTTCAAAAAAGAAATTATTAAATTCTAAGGTAATTGGATGGAGCTAGAAATAAATCATTGAAATGTAATCCAGATCCAAAAAGACAAATATTATTTTTCTAATATCAAGAATACTTTTATATACTTTTAAAGATAAAAAATGGGTAAATATAAATCAATGATAACATGGATTTAGCATCCAAAGTAAAAAAAAAATTATATTCCCAGAATTGCATGAGGCACTGTCTTTGGTACAAGCATATTTGTCTTATCTTATAGTTTGTGGATTTCCACAAAACTGCCCTGGTAGTCTAGGGGAATGCACCGTTTTATGAGAATAGAGTCTGTACTTGGAACCTTCCAAATCCTTACCAATGAGGAAATTCCAAGCATTCCACAGGAATAGATAATTTTAGTGGGTAGCTAGCTGATGACATGAAATGTTGGAATGGTAAACATTTCTGTTCACATCAACTGAACAATACAATCTGGGATCGCGTGTTCTCCAGGCTGTGGGTGATCAGTGGGTGGCCAGCCTGTCTGTGCCACCTGTGGCTTGGCTTGGGTTGGGATTTATCAGAAGCATAGCATCTAGTCAGGAATAGGCATATTTCTAATGTATTCCTATCCAGGCCACCTGCAGCAGGGGGGTCTGTAGCTGATTCCTGTGGTCCTTTGAACTGATTCTTTATTTCTTTATGACAATTAATACCTTCATTGGGACTAAGTTGGTTTGTCAGACACTGGGCAACATATTTAGAAACTTGTTTGTGAACTTGAAAATCTGGAAATACTAACTTTATTAAATCTATGGTGATTTTCCTGATGAGATGATAGTAAATATGCTTGTTCTTTGTTGAAAAGTTAAGTCAGGATCATTAGTCATTTGCTTCCATGGGATTACTGAGTAGTGTGGGAGGAAGTTACAGAACAAGTGATGGTACGTTAGGTACTTTATTGAGGTATAGTGTAAGACACCCCCACAAACAGTGGCTTTGTGACATTACTTTTAAAAAGCCATCTGCCCGGGCGGTGGTGATGCATGCCTTTAATCCCAGCACTCGGGAGGCAGAGGCTGGCGGATCTCTGTGAGTTAGAGGCCAGCCTGGTCTACAAGAGCTAGTTCCAGGACAGGCTCCAAAACTACAGAGAAACCCTGTCTCGAAAAACAACAACAGAAAATGAAAAAGAGAAAGAAAGAAAGAAAGAAAGAGTAATCCGTGTGCTCTGTCTTCTGACTGACAGACATTCTAGCCACTGTGTTGTGATCTCTGTAAAGTATAATCCTGATTTCTATTTGTTATATTGCACCTAGGGGGTATATAGTATATGGGAGCAGTCTAGGAAACAGGAAGCATTATTTATAAGCCAATCTTTTCTGATCTCAGAAACTAAGCAGGGTCAGTCTAGTTAGTACCTGAGTGGGAGAACAGTCAGTTCAATTTGAATTTCTGGGGCAGCCAGTGAAACGGAGGACTTGGAAGTAAGGGTTGAGGGAGTTCTTTTGTGATGATAGCGATGGTCGGTAGCCCAGCAGTTGCTTGGGTTGCACCAATTGTTTACATTAGTCAGAACTCAGTGACTAGCCATTGTATGTGAATTTTCTTTTATATATATGTTAATATATATATGTATTTATATTTATAAATATATAGAGCTGGTTTTGGAGTTGGACACTGGCTTGGTCCCTCTCTAATTCCAATCCTGTATAACAAAGTCTTCCCCCTCTAGTAAAATTACTTCATTCTAATTAGCTCATAAATTAGAACACTATTCAGCTGGTTTAGGAAGCCAGCCACTCAGACATTTGCCCAGAGCCAGACTCTACATCTCAGCAAACTCTTTACAGCTAGAATAGTGACTCTGAAGCAACAGAGCTTCACTTAAGGCGTATGCTTTCACTGTCAACAGTATTTCTGTTTCTTACCCACCGTGAAAGTAGAGAAAGCTATGGCAGAGTGAACACTAGAGGAGGAAGATGTTGTTATACTACACCCACACTGAACACCTGTGTGTGGGTGTGTAGGAGGAGGGTTGCTTGTTTGTCCCGGCTGCCCTGAACTGAAATAATCACACAGAAGCCATAATCATTAAAACACTGCTTGGCCCATTAGCTAACCCATTTCTATTTATCTGTATATTGCCGCGTGGTAGCGGCTTACCAGCAAAGATTCAGCATGTCTGACTCTGGTGGTCCATGGTGTCTCTCTCCGCCTTCCCTCTCCCAGCAATCAGTTCCGTCTCACCACCTACCCAAGTTCTGCCCTATCAACAGGCCAAGACAGTTTCTTTATTCATTAACCAATGAAAGCAACACATAGACAAAAGGACCTCCTACATCGTGTGTGTGTGTGTGTGTGTGTGTGTGTGTGTGTGTGTGTAAGCTGTTGGTTGAATCTGCATATAATGGAGACCATGAAGGGTTTTGATTTGTTTTTTTCCCCCTTTTTCAGTTTTACGTTTGGAAAATTACTAGAGTCCATAAAACTTAACAAACTGCTATGTTTTTTTCCTTAACAATAATTTTTTTGAATCAGTATCCAATAATCAATTTAAATAACTGGAATATAGAAGTCTTGCTCGCTAGACAATCTGAGTGCTGGGTACATGGCCTTACACAAAGGAGTGACTTAATGATGTTGTCTAGTGCAGGATTGAACATTCTGCTATTTATTATACTTTGAGGTCAGTGATATTTTTAATGACAGATGTGTCTGTCCCCCTAAAGGTATATTGGGGAGACCATTTGCCCATTTCTATGGAGCACTTGTGAATTTGATTGTAAGGCTGAACAAGGTTATCCATCCCCCCTGGGGCAGGCTTTATGATATGACTTCTCCCAGTGAGTCTACTAGGACTTGAGAGCTACAGATGGGCAAGCAGCTCTGGTCATACAAAGGCAAAAGAGTAAAAGCCAAATATTGAAACACTGCCTCATCTGATTTTGTCCTGCACTGGGAAGTACTGCTCTAAAAGACATTATTGGGACAACTGATACAGTTTGAATGTGGACTGTATATTATGTTATAATATTATTCCCATCTTGAATGTTTTCATTATACTGTGGCTTTAAAGGGAAAGCCTTGTGCCTCAGAATACACCTAAGAGCATTCAGAGTCAAATTGTACAGTGTCTACAGGTTATTCTCTATAGTTCCACAAATTAGTAACAGTTGTAACTTCAGTGACCACAACTGTATATTATTTATTTGGAGACAGTGAGAAAGCTAATATGGCATAAGTCTTACTATTCATTAATCTAGAAGATGAATGCAAAGGCATTTCTTGAATATTTTTTCAAGTCTAAAAGTATTTCAAATCCTATGTATAGAAAAGAACAAATATAATCTCATAAAACATGGGGGGCAGGGGCATTATATCAAAGCAGATGTTCTTTGTACCAACTTTTATATTCAAAAGAATAGAGATGTGCAAAGACTTAAAGCAACCCAAAATTGAGCCCCTTAAATTTTGTTTTAATTTACTGATGTTGGATTTTTGAGGTAGAGTTTCATATATCCAGTCTGGACTCAAACTCACTTTGTAGATTTGTCTGGTCTTGAATTTCTGGTCCTCTTACCTCTACCTCCCAAGTGCTAGGATTTCATACAGGTGCCACCACACCCATCCTTTTTGTTTTTGTTTTTTAAATGATTCCATATCAAGGACCCTATGTATAAAATCCTACAGAGCTGTGGCAGAGGACAGAAAGCTGAGACAATACAGGATGGGCAAGGCCTCTAACTCTAACCCATGTTATGACACCCTTGATTGCATAAGGTTTCCATCATAGGGTTGCTGTTGCTGTGAAGAGATACCATGACCACAGCAACTCTTATTTTAATTGAGATGAAGGCTTACAGTTCAAAGGTTTAGTCCATTATCTTCATGGCTGGGAACATGGCGGCTGGGAATATGATAGTGTGTAGGCAGGCATGGTATTGGAGCAGTAGTTGAGAGTCTTTCATCTTGGTTCGAAGGCAACAGGAAGTGGTCTGTCTCACTGGGCATGGCTTGTGCATATATGAGACCTCAAAACTTGCCTTCACAGTGACACACTTTCTCTAATAAGAACACACCTACTCTAGCAAGGCCACACCTTTTGGGGGGGCTTTCAAACTAGCACATATCCCATTCTCTAATTTGCAAAGACAAAGCCTGTCTATCCACTTCTCTTTGCAGTAGATTCGCCCCTTCTCCATGCCAGTTGCAAAAAAAAAAAAAAAAAAAACCAAAAAAAAAAAAAACAAAACACCACCACAAGCTGATGTGTTGTATCAAGACTAGCTAGTGGTTTCCCTCCTTGAGCAGAGTAAGCAGCTTCCTCACAAGGCTTTTCCTCTCTAGGGTTGGTTTGGAAAGATCTGTCTGGTTTCATTTTCCCAGGAATCTAACCCTGGTACCTACCTTGTTGCTTCCATCAATTTACATGTGATTAGTGATTATAATTGGTGATTAGCTTGGAAACCCGAGTTTTAAGGAACAAGTGTCTCAGTCAGAGACTGTTCCTCCACATGGCTCCTTTATTCCCTCTTTACCTTTTCCACTGCTGTGTTTTTACTGCTTGTGTGAAATATTACAGGGTTTGCAGCTGGTAGCCAATTTCAGGGCCTTCTATCCCTAAGCCACTTAGCAACATACTTTTGGTCTTGACTCATTTCTGATGTATATTTAGGAAGCAGATTTGATATTGTGTCTTGCTTGTATAGAATTATTAGATGCTTCTTTCTTTTCTGTTCACCTTTACCTGTTTCTCAACTTGCATGTGAAGATTTCCCTTCAGCTTATTTAAATGTTGTCTTAATTAGGGTTTACTATTGCTCTGAGGAAACACCATTGTTGCAAGGAGGGCCTGCTTGTTTGTCCAGGCCGCCCAGCTAGCTTAGCTCCGAAATAACCACAAAGAAACTGTATTAATGCTTGGCCCATTAGCTCTTAACTTCTTATTGGCTAAGTCTTACATCTTAATTTAACCCATTTCTATTAATCTGTATATCATCATATGGCAGTGGCTTACCGGCAAAGATTCAGCATGTCTGACTCTGGCAGCAGCTCCATAGTGTCTGTCTGACTCAGCCCTTCTTTCTCCCAGCATTTCTCTCAGTTCTGTCTTCCCTGCCTACCTAAATTCTGCCCTGTCAACAGGCCCAAATCAGTTTCTTATTAACCAATGAAAGCGACACAAAGACAGAAGGACTTCCTACACCACACCATGACCAACCACAGCAACTCTTATAAAGGACAACGTTTAATTGAGGATGGCTCACTTAGAGTTTCAGAGGTTCAGTCTATTGTGATCATGAAGGGGAGCATGGCAGCATGCAAGCAGACATGGTACTAGAGCTGAGAGTGCTACATCTTGTGAGCAACAGAAAGTTGACTCACTGTCAGACTGAGGGAAGCTTGAGAAAGAGACCTCAGAGCCTATCCTCACACTGACACACTTCCTCCAACAAAGCCACACCTTCTAATAGTGCCACACCACTTAGGGGCCATTTTCTTTCAAACCACCACAAATGTGTTTTGGTTGACCCATCACTGGCCAAGTTAATGAACCAACTCTACATTCCTAGTATTTCTATCCTACTCTGTCTGGATGTCTTGATGCTCCTTTTAAGACATCCTAAGTTTCAGTTCCTCACGAAGTCCCTTCTGATTTTTTCCAGCTGAATGAGCTCTCCCTGCAGCGTTTGAACCGTTTCAGTTTTTGCTTAGTTTTGATTTAGCTTGTGTTTCTCATATAGTACTTCTCATATTCTGCTTAGTAGTTTAGTTACCTTCCTGCTTTGTAGATTTCTAGCTCCTTAAGAACAGAAAGTATAAACATTCAACAGAAAACAGACCTTCTGTGATAGATTTGCTATTACTTGAATTGATACTATAAGCATCATATTGTGGACATGGTAATCAAAGTTCTTGGGTCAAAGTCAGGATAGTTATAAGTTCCAGGGTAGCCTGGACTAGCTTATGTATCAAAACCTCTGGAAAAGTCATAATAATAATAATTATTATAATTATCAGGCTAAGTTGGTAGATCCCAAATCTATTAGTCATAGGATTTTAGTTCCACAACTAAGATAGGCTTGGAGTGGCTGCTCTGGGGGCCCAAGATAAGGTAATTAGCGTCTGGACCTATAGCACTCAAATCTCTCCCAAGTATGGATGTTCTAATTGAAGTTTTAATCAGTCTCTGCAGACACAGCTTCTTTTCTTAAGTTCCCCTTCATACCTGAAAATTTCGTTTTGGAACCGTATAAACCAGGAAGTTGTCAAGAATATGCTGTGACTATTTGTCAAAATTTAAGTAATTCTTCCCTATCATTGTCATAGAAATTATTTTTTCCAAGTCCTTTTAAATGTAGCTATGGTGACATCCTCCTGTGTCTTTAGCTTTCTAGCAAGGGAGGTCTGCATAGGATACCTGTTGTATTGCTGTGGAAATGGCCCTTGGATATGACCCCCACAAATGTTTACCTTGCTTCGCTCCACTTACTGGCTCCTCCACCACAGCAATACCGTGTGAACCAGGAGAAGGAGATTTTGAGTTCATTTTAGACAACATGAGTGTTTTTATTGTTTCTTTCATTTTTTAAAATAAGTACCTCAAGAAGTTAGGTTTGACTCAGCTATTATGTTTTTGTTATATACATAAAGTTCCACTTTTTTCAAAATAGTATTTTTATTGATTCTTTGGGAATTTTACCTCATACACCCCAGTCATACTCACTTCCAGTCCTTCCATGTTCACCCTCTGACCTTCTCATCAACAAAATGGGAAATAAAAAGTCCAGTTTGTGCCATCAGTTGTGGAGAGCTACACTTCAACATCCTTAATCACAATTTTTAAGATTTTTTTTGATAGTTTCCTTTTTAAGCTGTTAATTTTTTGCAGAGTATCATTGGGTAGGGGTAGGGGCTATTACAGAAGTCTTCCATGTCCCTCCTTCTCAATTGTGGGTTTACACAGTGTCACTGCCAAAGTAGCTTCCTTGTTCTTCACAGTCAGGTGGAGCTTGGATCATAGAGCTTCCTCGTGGTTTCTGGTGACAGCAGAGACCATGAACATAGCCCCCAGTGGCAATAGGACCACAGACGTCTACATAGCTTCAGACTGCAACATAGACAGACCATGGACATTCAAAAGAACTCCATGGTTAACACGGGCCACATCAATACAGACCCCGGCTGCAGTATGGCTTTGGACCTAGACATGATCCTCAGCCGAAACATGGGCCATACATCAACCTGGCTTCAAGCCACAGCATAGATAACAGACTTTGGCATGATATTAGGTGGTAACACAGGACACAGAGACACCACAGACATTGACCCCTAGTCCCCATCCCTACTCCTCACCTCCACCCCCACTGCATCAGGACCCCTGATCTATACATGACCCTCATTCACGTCACAGGCAATCTTGGTGGTTCTTTGAGGCAGTTCAGTCCAGAAGGTGAAGCATTCCTCATCCCTGCCTCCATGCTTGCCCAGAGCCAGGGTGAGCGTCCTGCTGAGCAATGTGTTGGGCAGCTGAGTCATGTCTGAGTAAGCTCCAGGCTGCTACACAGCACCCCACCGACCACACTGGGCAATGACCTTGGCCCTCTCACACTTGTCAGCGCCTGCAGGTCTCCAGTTCTGCCTCTCTACAGTACAGGCTTCGTCACCTCTTCATCGTTGTTGTTTGCTGTAGTGGCCACCACTGGCCTTACTGTCCCCAAGTGAGGTGGGAGCAGGGTGCCTTCAGCTTGTCGATTTCTGCTGTTGTCCAAAGTTACACTTGTTGATAAAATACCATTTTAAAGACTTACTTCATTTCTGTTTATTTGTCTATTTTGTGTGTGTGAGCGCATGTGTGCCCTTGGAGGCCAGAGAAGCTAGAGTTACACATGGCTGTAAGCTGCTCAGTGTGGATGCTAAAAGCCCAACTGTTTCTGTGCGAGAGAGCAGCCACTGAGCCATTTCTCCAGCCCGTGGTGGGACACTCTTAAATAGTTACTGTGGTAAGTTAAAGGAATGATAAGTGACTAAGTTCTCTTTCACCGGTTTTTAATAAGAAATTTACATTTGAAAGGCATCATTTAAAATCTGCCCATTGAGTAAGAACTCTATTTGTAATTTTTCAAAAAAAATTAAAATTAGTATATAAGGTAGTAGATAGATATTAAAGAATTTGGGTTGGGGATGGAGGGTCGTTTAGTGATTATCCTTCCTTAAAATGGATTCTTTTTCTTCATGTTTTTGTTCCCTTGGTTAAAAAAAAAATAGGTGGCTATAGCTTTGTCTGTTTACTTCCAAATCCACTATTCTGTTACATTGGTCCAGTTCTGCTTTTATTGCCAGCACCAGGTTGTCTTTTTGACTATAGGTCTATAGTACAATTGAGGTCAGGTATACATTTAGCTGTGTTCTGTCTGTCTCCCTTGGACTGATTTTTTGGATTATTTTTTTCTAGTTCTGTGGAGAGTAACAGGAATTTTGATGGGAATTGCCTCCATCTATAGATGGCTTTTGATAATATAGCCATTTTTACTATATTGATACTGCCAATGAAACGGACTGTACTGTATCAACTTGACACGAGCTAGAGTCATCAGAGAGGAAGGAGCCTCAGTCGAGGAAATGCCTCCATGATTTCTATCTGCAAGATATTTTCTCATTTAGTGATCAATGGGATAGAGCCCAGTCCATTGTGGGTGGTGCCACCCTGGTCTTCTAGTCCAGGGTTTTGTAAGAAAGGTGGTTGAGCAAGTCATGGGGAGCAAGCCAGTGAGCAGCACCCCTCCTTGGCCTCTGCATCAGCTTCTGCCTCCAGGATCCTACCCTGCTTGAGTTCCTGTGCTGACTTCCTTCAGTGATGAACAGCATTGTGGAAGTGTAAGCCTAATAAACCCTTTTATCCCGAATTTGCTTTTTGGCTATGGTGTTTCATCACAGTAATAGAAACCCTAATGAAGCCAAGTATCAAAAGTCTTAACCTCATCTATTTTCTGCATTGCAGTTTTCATGATAAAAATGTTGCACTTCCTTGCTTAGGTGTATTCATAGAAGTTTTATTAATTTTGAGCTATTATGAATGGAATTTTTTCCCTCTAATTTCTTTTCTGTGAATTCTTTGTTGATATCTGTGAAGGGTGCTCGTTTCTGTTGTTCTGATTTTGTATACTACAGCTGTATTAAAAATGCTTATTAGAGCTCCAAAACCACAGAGAAACCCTGTCTCGAAAAACCAAAAAAAAAAAAAATGCTTATTAGATCAAAGAGTCTTCTGGTAAATTCTGTAGAGTCTTTTAAGTCCTAATCATGTCTGCAAACAGAGGTAGTTTAACCTTTTTTCTTTCTTCTTGTTCTACCCCTTTATTGTTTTGTCTTAATGCTCTAGCTAGATGGGAGAATGAACATCCTTGTCTCAGGAAAGAGAATAAAATGTTCTTAGTATGTCTATGTTTAGCATAATATTAAGTATAGATTTTTTATATAATTATTATTTTGAGGTATACTCCATTTATTCCTAGTTTCTCCAGGACATTTATGATAAAGTCATATAAACCTTGTCTGCATCTGTAGAGATAATTTCGTGATTTCTGTCCTTAAGTCTATTGATTTGTGTCTTTTAAATTAACCTTGTATCTCTGAGATGAAGCCTACTTGGTTATGATGTATCTGAATGATTTCCTGAAGTTGGTGTTTTGTTGAGAATTTGTGTCTCTGTTAATCAGGGAAATTGGTATGTATTTTCTTTCTTAATCGTGTCTTTATGTGGGTTGGGGATCAGAATACTACTGACTTTGTAGAATAAACCTCATAATATTTCTTTTCTCTATATTTTGTGAGCAATTTGAGAAGTGTTGTTTCAAATGTTTCTTAAAATTTTATAAGATTCAGCAGTGAACCCATCTCGTAGTCTTAAGTTCCTTATATTTTGTGGTTTTAGTTTTAGTAGGTCACATGTGTTCAGAAATGTACCCATTCCTTCTAGGTTTTCTAGATTTTTGAAGAATAAATATGTACAGTATTCTCTAGTTATGTTCCAGATTGTATTGGAGTCTGTTTTAACAGTACCCCTCTTGTCTCTAATTTTCTTAGTTTGTTTCTCTCCCCCTCCCCCTGCTGGTTTGGCTAAGGGTTTGTTAATCTTACTGGCTTTTTCAAATAGCCAACTTCTTGGTTGTGTGTATTGTTGTTGTTGTTATTGTTGTTGGGTTTTTTTTGGTGCTGGTGTTGGTTTTTTGTTCTGCATTGTTTGCTTTGCATTTGCAGAACAACCTTGGCTGACCTGGAACTCATTCTGGCCTCTGCCCCTCCAAGTTCTAGGGTGAAAGTGTGCACCACCTGGCCCAACATATATTCTTCTTATAGTCTCTATCTCATTCATTTATTTATTCCTTGACCTTTATTATTTTTTGCTTTCAACTAGGTTTGGAATTGGCTTCCTCCCACCCCATTTGAGAAACCTGAGTTGTGACATTAAGTTGCTTATCGGAGATTGTTCTAATTTTTAATGTGAAGTCTTTCTTGTTTGTTTGCTTTGTCTTGGTTTTTGAGACAGGGTTTCTCTGTGTAGCCCTGGCTGTCCTGGAACTTGCTCTGTAGACCTGGCTGGCCTCAAACTCAGGGATCCATTTGCCTCTGCCTCCCAAGGGCTAGGATTAAAGGCATGTGCCACAGTGCTGTGAAATGTTAAACCTATAGTGTTTCCTCTTTGGACTAACTTGACTATGTCCCATAGGTTCTGGTAAATTGTATTCTCATTTTCATTTTGACTCTAGGAATTTTTTTTTTAATTTCCTGTCTGATTCCTTGGATTACTGTTACTGTTCATTCAAATTGTGTTGTTCTGGCCAAGTATTTTGTAATTTCTTTCCCTGTTGATTTATTTAAATCCATTGTAGTCTGACAAGGCATATGACATTGTCTCAAATTATTTTCTTTAAATTTGATGAAGCTTGATTCTTGATCCAGTGTGATCAATTTTTGAAAAGGTTCCACATACCACTGAAGAACATACTACTTATCTGTTGAGTGGAATATTCTGTATATATTCTGTTAAGTCCAGATGATTTAGGATGAATTTTAGCTCTGAAGTTTCCTTGCTTATCTTTTGTTTGAAAGGCCTGTGTGACAGTGGATTATTAAAGCCCCCCACTGATACTCATTTGTAATGATGTAGCATTTTAGTGTTTGTTTTATGAAATTGGGAGACTCCAAGTATTTAATGTAAAAATGCTTACAATAATTGTGTCTTTTATTTTCATATGTTCTTAATTCAAATACACTTACATAGCTTTCCCCCTCACTTTCCTTCTTCTAGCCCCTTCCAACTACCTTCCCCTCCCGTGTTCCTTCCACTCTCAAGTTGATAGCCTCTTTTCTCTAATTATTATTGTTTAGTTTTATCTATTTATGAATACATTTTAAAATGTATGCTAACTATGAATATTTTTAAAATCTATTCTTTTTTTAATTTATGTGTTTGTATATAGACCTGCATGAGTTTATATGAGTGCTTTTGGAGACCAGAAAAGGGCATCAGATTCTCTGGAACTGGAGTTATAGGAGGTTGTCCGCTTGGTATAGATGCTGGAAACTGAACCCAGGTCCTCTGCAAGAGCAGTATCCACTCTACCACTGAGCCATCTCTCCAGCCCTTCAGTTGTAATATCTTCTTGGTGCATTGCTCCATTTATTAATATTAATATGTATTAATATGTCTGACCCCTCTTTATCAGTCTGATTAGTTTTGGTTTGAAGTCTTTTTTATCAGTTGCAAAGGTAGCTATGCCTGCTTGTTTTTGGATTTCGTTTACTTAGTAGTATGATTTACATCCTTTGATAGTCAATTTTTAGATGCCTTGGCATGCTAAATGTTTTTCCTTTTTTTGTAGGACGCATACAGTTCTTACTTTTCAAATTCCATTGACTTCTCTGCATCTTTTTACTGGTATATTCAGTCAATTTACATTTAATATCATTATTGAAAGGATTTTTAATTTCCTAAAAATGTTTTAGATGATGGTTTCCTGGACTGTTGATATTCTTTTCATTCTTCTGCATTAGTTTTGGGAGTTTGCTTATTTCCTGTGTTAGGCATGGTTGATTCTTTTCTTACTCTTCTTTGCTATACTTTTTTATGTGTTCCCTCCATCTCTGGTTGTTTGGTTTTCCATGAGTCTTTCTAGAAAAACATCCCCCTGAAGTTCATTTCTAGAGATGAATGACACTGTTAGCTGTGAGATGGGTTGACTGAAGAGATCAGTGGCTAGGTGGCAGCAGGGCTAAGGTTGAGGTTATACCAGATGCTGTCAAAACCCTGTTGCACATTGAACTCTACTAACACTCGGGTCCTAGAGTCACATGTGGGCCCCCGTGAACTCCAGAGCGTTAATAGACCCTTCCCTTTACTGGATTCATCATGGCATGTCTTGTTTAATGTTTGAATTGTTACTGAAGATTTTATGGGTTAGTCAACATTTCTCATTTGGTTTGTATTCCAAGCAAGTAATTTTTATTTTAAAGTAATTTGTTTGTTTTAAGGATTTACTTATTTTTATGTATATAGGTGTTTTGCATGTTTGTCTCTATGCTTTGCCTGGTGCCTATAGAGGCCACATAAAGGGTTCGGATCTCCCAGAACTCGATTTACAGATAGTTTTGAATTGCCATGTGGATGCTAGGAACAGAACCTGGTCCTCTGCAAAAGCAGCAAGAGGTCTTAACCATTAAGCCATTTCTCCAGCCCCTTAAAGTAATTTGTTTTAATTAAAATTGTATAAAGAAAGTAGCATTTGTCCTTGGAATTAAATGAATAACCAACATCTGTTGAGCTTTCAACCTTCTCTCTCTTTTAGACAGGATCTCATCTGTTCCAGGCTGCCCTGGAGCTGTGTAAACAAGAATGATCTTGAACTTTTGATCCACCTGCTTCCTTCTCCTGAGTGCTGGGATTATAGCCCTATGTTACCATTCCTGGTTTTATATGTATTGAGGATCAACCCCTAGGACCCTATGGGACCTATAGGACGCACTCCACCAACCGGCTAAATCCTTGGTTGATATTTGCAGGTTCCCCTTTTAAAGACTAATGAAATAAGTAATGACTAATCTTCCAAATTTAAGTACTTTTAAATAAAGACTTCCCTGCCATGGATAGTAAAAATGACCTTTTGTCTTGAAGTACAATTTCCAAATTATTACCTTGACAAGAAACTCCGTTTTGTTTTCATTTTCTCATTTGTAAGGATGGTGTGCATCTTTTTGCACCTTCATAGGCACAGATATGTGTGAACACGTAGCCAGATGTTCTGTGTTGATATAGGAAGTTGTCCAAAGTCATTCTTCCACCCTATTTATTGAGGCTGCATCTCTCCATCAAACACAGAACTTACTGTAGGTCGCTATTGCACTCTAAATAGGTCAGTTGGCACACAAAAAGATGTGGCCTCCAAACACCCCTTTTTTTCTTTCCCTTTTCCTCCTTCCCTGTTCGTTTCTTCCTTCCCCCTTCTTCTTTACAAAGCACTTTTTTTCTTCTTTTTACTTTGAAAGAAGTCTAGCAACATGTTTTAGTTCCCTCCCTGGCTTTGATCTGGCCAGCACTAAAACACAGCACAAAGATTCTCTGTATGATTTAATGCAGACCTTAGCTGCTATCTCTTCCAGGGGTTTAGCTGAAGGCCAGAGCTTCCCAAAAGCCCTGACTGGGGAGAAGTGGAATGCACTTCTGACATCACAGCCTCAGCTCCTGGGAATGTTTTGCATTCCTCTTCCTGGCAGTGGGGAGGTGGCTTCCAGCAAGGGAAGGACTATAGTTTCAAAAAGAGAAAACAGTTTATAATCAGGCTATTGTAAGGGAAGTATTTTTATTCTGAGCCAAAACTGGAATTGGAACCAGATGTCTTACATTTTGATGCTCCCAAAATGCTAATTGAGTTTATTAATTACTGTAATAGCTGAACTATCAGGCTTTTTGCTGAATTTAAATCTGAAACTTTTAAGACTTAAAGGGATTGGGATCCACATCTCTGCTGTTTGGTTGTGGTTTTCTGTAATGGTCTCCATCTGTTGCAGAGAGAAATTTACTTGATACGGGGTGATTTTACACACACACACACACACACACACAATATAAGGGAAAGAGTGACATTTCAACTATGAAAGCAGATTTCTTGCTGTAAAATCAAGAACCCTGATGAACTGACCTAGAGACAGTATACAGAGTATTTTAACTCTGTTCATCTAAAACACAGCTCTAATTCATTAATGAATATTGTACTGTTCAGCTGTCCTCTGAGGAAAGAAGAAAGCATTTTGCAATCTGCTGCAGAGTGTTTCTCCTTAGAGGGATTGGGTTCTACAAACTACTGTTCCAAATAGACACCCAAAACAACAGAGGAAGTTGTTAAAGCGGCAGGCACTGGTCGTACAGTTAGGTAGCTTTTCCACGGTAATACGTAACGGAAAGTACACACTTACTTGAGTTAAACTTTAAACTTAATTTGTATTGGTCTTGTGTACTAGTGTCTAAGGAACTTTGTACAAAGGTCACTGTAGTGGTTTAGCTAATCACAATTTGTTTTTCTACATTTTAAAAATATCAAGTCCTTTTAAAAATATGTTATGTCATTGCCTTTTGCTTATTTTGATACATTTAACAATAATTCTCAGTTAGGTATAACCTTTTGAACATTTCCTGTTGCCCAAAGGCTGAGTCAATGGTCAGAATTGTCAGAGTTTTCAGAATTATGGAAAAGTCCTGGCTTGTGGTGTCCTGACTGATCCACTGACAGCATGACTTTAGGAGATTTTCTTAGAGTTCCTGACAGAACAAAACAAAATATGTGGCTATAAAGTTCTATTTCTGTTTCATTTCTAGATATAAGGGTGAGAATAGAGGACAGACTATTACTTGGGATGAGTTCGCTGTTAATAGTTTTAAAATGACCAGAGTTCTTAGGTATGTACTTACTTTTGTACAGTTTATTAGGATTTGGAAGCCAAGTTTTTTTATTTGCTAAAAAAAAAAAAAAACAAAACTTTTCATACAGTCTATTCTGATCACAGTTTTTTCTTCCCACAACTTCTCTCATTTCCTCCCTACCTCTCTACCAGGCTGCATAGCATCTTTCTCTCTTTCTCTGAAAAACAAGTAGGTGGACAAAAAAGCAAACAAACCAGAATTTAAAATAATAAATAGCAAATGGAAAGCACAAGAAACACACACACACACAAGCAAAACCTATAAAAGTACAAAATTGGAAACCATACTATATAAGCAAAATATCAGTAAGACAAAAAGCATCTAAAGTGGTATGTGACAAAAATTCTACAAAAATACCTTGAATTTGTTTTTAATGGATTAATAAAAATGCTGCAGATCTTGAGTGGCTGCAACGGGCAGTGGACCATGAGACCACACTGTAGGTCCCTGAGCAGGGGCAGGCCCCAGAGCAGCCAGTCCCGGGCGGGGACAGCACATGAGACCACACTGTAGTGGGGAGCTGCGGGCTGTGTTCTGCCGCCCGGCTCCTGGCCACCTGGCTAGCTTATGCCCCGAAATAACAACACACAAACTGTATTCATATAAACATTGCTTGGCCCATTTGTTCTAGCCTCTTAATGGCTGATTCCACATCTTGCCTAACCCATATTTAGTAATCTCTGTAGCACCAGTCTTACCGGGAAAGATCAGCATGTCTGACCTGGCGGCTTGGTTCATCGCGTCTGCCCTGGAGAGCAGAAGCATGGCGTCTTACCTCACTTCCTCTTCCTCCCAGCATTCTGTTCTGTTTGCTCCACCTATGTTCTAACCTATGAGGCCAAGCAGTTTCTTTATTAATTAACCAATGACCTTCCCACATCATTTCCCCTTTTTCTGTTTAAACAAAAAGGAAAGGCTTTCACTTTAACATAGCAAAATTACATATAACAAAACAGTTATCAAGCAAGAATTACAGTTACAATATTTACATTTATTTTATCTTTTATCATAACAAAGGAAAACAACTATAACTATCTATCTATTCTTCAACTCCATCAAAGACTCCAGAAGGATATAATATTACCTAAGCAAATGAGAAGTAAGCAACTTAAAAAACTCTAGAAATCACAGAGACATCTCACTGCCTGGACAGCCACCCAAAGTTCCTCTGTACCGTTGAGGCATCCATCTTCGGCCTACAGGTCCATAGTTTCCAGCAGACATTTCAATGAAGCAGGAAATTTCAAAGGCAGTTCAGTCACTATCTTCTATGTCCTGCAGAATGTCTCGCAGACTCTTTCATGAATCAGGAACCCCTAAAGATCATCTCACCTTTTGGCAAGTTCAGTAGTCCTCTCTCTGCGGGTTCTATGTGTCCAGTTTATGCAACAGTCCAGGCAAGAGCAGTTTCTTGCCCAAATGGCTATCAAACTCCATAAGGTGCCTCTTCGATGCCCATCTTCTTCTTGAAGTAGATTGTTGCTGCCAGGAGCAGACATGTCTCATTGTCATGAAAAACCCTAAGTTATTAAAACATTAAATGTCATATTCTGTAGTCTTTGAAAGATATGAAGAATGTCTATCTAAAATATATTTATGCACATCTAGAAAATCTAACTAACATGATTACAAGCTTGATTATTATTAATGATTATCCATTACCAACCTATATACATTACATTTTTACATGAACTACACAATCACAATACCTTAATCAATATCAGAAATGCATATACATATAACAAGATTGACCTTAAATTTATATCAATAAAGTCAAATCCATACCAATGAAAATTATTCATATCTATATCACATCCCCCTTTAAATCTAAAAGAACATTTATAAACAATATTTGGGAACATGGGCACAGTTTTTTCTCTCCAACCTGCTTCCTGCTGAATGGGGGTGCTGTTATTCAAGTCTTTCATGGTATAACCTGTGTGCTAGATCCATCTTAGTCGGCAGTTGAGCAAAGTAATTTTTTGAGGGTGTTCACAGCAACCTTTCAGGAGGGCATGGTCTGTCATTACAATATTAGTATAGAAGCCATCCACAGGGTCTCATCATCTGTGAAAACAAAAGAAGAATCTCTTTTCCAAAGTATCATATCCTTAGATCCAAATTCAAAATATCTATGTTGGATTAGTTCAGCAGCATTTATAAACAAATATCTTTTAGCAGCTGTTGCTCCTTCCTCAGCATTCAAACCATTCAAACAAAGCATAATAGCATACAGTATCAAAATTCTCTGTGTATTTCCCATCTTTGTGCGCTTTATTTTAACCTCTATTTTGTTTATTTTTACTTTTATTTTTTGCTTTTTGAGACAGGTTCTCTGTATATCTTTGACCTGGAATAACTGTAGACCAGGCTGTCCTTGACCTCTCAGAGATCCATCTGTCTCTGCCTCCCAGGCATTGGGATTAGAGGCGTGTGCTGCCACACCTTGAAGTCACAGAGGTCAATCTACTTCTGCCTCCCAAGTGTTGGGTTTAATGGTGTGTACTACCACACCCAACTGTTCTCTTTCTTCTTTTTTTTTGTTTTTTACTTTAAGAACTTTAACTTTTAGCCTGCATATATTTTTAACACACTGTAAAGCATTTAAAGGTTTTTCTTTGTCTTTGAATCTCTCTTTACTGTATCTCTCTCTTTTTCTGACCACATGAGCCTTTAAATTATTGAGCAGTATGGGTAGGATTAAAGCCATGGCTTTGGCGACTGGATCCAGGCCATTCCTTAGCTTTCCAGCCTCATGGCGGAGATACTGGCTGTAGCCATTTTTATTGCCACAACTCTATGGCATTTCAAGGTCCTTGCCAGCAAACAAGCTACAACACCCAAATGCTCTCTCTGTAGCTGACCTCCTGCCTCAAAGAGTCAGAGTTTGCTCTGGCAGGACGGCCCACAAAGCCGGCATTTTAAAACAACTAAGCTTTTTTCCTGCTACTGCTGAAAATAAACAAGTATTCAGTCAGCTTTTATCAACACCATTTAAGTGTTTCATGGCAGGACCTCTTAAAAGAGCTGCAAGGTTTGCAGCTAAAGCTGAGTCAGGAAGCCTCTCTTAGATGAGAGTGCTTCCTTGCCTCTAGCAAGCAGAACAGACCTGAGAAATTGCTGCTATCAAGAAAACACGTTTTACTCTATTCTTCCCCAAACTTTCTCAGGCTTTATGTGGATACAGTTGTCCATGTTGGGCGCCATTCTGTAGTGGGGAGCTGCGGGCTGCATTCCGCCGCCCGGCTCCTGGCCACCTGGCTAGCTTATGCCCCGAAATAACAACACACAAACTGTTTTTATATAAACACTGCTTTTCCCATTTGTTCTAGCCTCTTAATGGCTGATTCCACATCTTGCCTAACCCATATTTAGTAATCTCTGTAGCACCAGTCTTACTGGGAAAGATTCAGCATGTTTGACCTGGCGACTTGTTTCATCACGTCTGCCCTGGAGAGCAGAAGCATGGCGTCTTACCTCACTTCCTCTTCCTCCCAGCATTCTGTTCTGTTTACTCCACCCACCTATATTCTAACCTATGAGGCCAAGCAGTTTCTTTATTAATTAACCAATGACCTTCCCACATCACCACACCACAGGTCTCCAGGTCTCCAAAGGTGGTGGCTGGTCCCAGGCAGGGAGACATGCAGCAGTGGGTGAGAGATAGAGACATGGATAGGCATGCCATGCAGAGTGAGGTTGGATATTTATTTAGTGGGTTATAGAAGGGAAGAGGGAGAAGAGGGGAGGGGGGGGAGAGACAAAAGATACTTCTTCGAGAGGGAGATGGAAAAGAAAGAGACTCAGGCTGCAAGGAGGAAGGAAGATCTGCCTGCCTCAGCAGATGGGGGAGGGAGTAGACATGGCTTGTCCCTTAAAGAGAACAGATCATTACGGTTTTGTGCTGGCCATCTACTACAAATGTGGTTAATATCCCCAATGAGATGCCTTTGGAGAAAACTAATTTTTTCTTTGCAAGTGGATGTTCATTAGCTTCTTGCTCAGGAATGGGAAATTGCGCCCATATCCCCCTCTCAGTGCTGGAACCCTATCTGATTTGAACCTGTGCAGGCCTTGTGCATTCTGCCACGGTCTCTGTAAGTTCATATGTGTGCTAGTCCTGGTTTTTCTGGAAGGCTCGGTTTCCTTGGTGTCATCCGTACTCTCTGGCTCTTAGAACCTTTCTACCTCCTATTCCCCACAGCTCCTTGATCCCTGATTGAGGGGAGGAGGGGGTTGGTGAAGACATCCTATTTAGGACCAGCTGTCAAAGTTCTCTTCCTCTCTGCACATTAGAAGACAGGTTGCTCTTACCATAGTAACTTATGGCTGGTCTCTTCTACTCTGTGCCCCATGGGTGACCCTCTGGACTACTCAGGCAGGGGTGGTGGCTCCTGCCTTTATGTGCCAGTCCTCCATGTGCATGTTAAGGTCCAGAGAAAACTTAGGCATTGCACCTTCTATTGTTATAATTAGGAAGATCTGAATGTAATAGCAATTTCTTTAAAAGTTAAATATTATCTATTAAGAATCAAGAGAAAAATTAGAATTTATTGACTGGTAATATTCCTAATTCTGCCTTTTTTTATATCTGTTAAATTGTCAGAACCTGAAACTCTTTGTAACATGAGGTCCTGCTTGTTGGGGTTTCTATCCTGCCCAGTTCCCACAGTCAGTAAGCCCCAAAGAAAATCACACAGAGGTCTCCATAGGATTATAAACTGATTGGCACATTAGCTCAGGCTTCTTATTATCTCTTGTAGCTTATATTAACCTATTATTCTTATCTATGTTAGCCACATGGCTCAGTACCTTTCTCAGCGGGGCAGGTCACATCTTGCTTCTTTTTTTTTTATATTGCGAAAAGAAGAAAAAAAAAACATAAACAAAAAAAACAAGTTTCCACCTCCTCCCAGCCTCCCATTTCCCTTCCCCTCCTCCCACCCTTCTCCCCCTCCCCCCACTCCTCTCCCCCCCCTCCCTCTCCAGTCCACAGAGCACTCCGGGTTCCCTGCCCTGTGGTAAGTCCTAGGTCCTCCCCGCTCTGTCCATATCTAGGAAGGTGAACATCCAAACTGGCTAGGCTCCCACAAAGCCAGCACATTAAGTAGGATCAAAACCCCCTGCCATTGTCCTTGGTGTCTCATCAGCCCTCATTGTTCGCCATGTTCAGAGAGTCCGGTTTTATCCCATGCTTTTTCGGTCACAGTCCAGCTGGCCTTGGTGAGCTCCCCGTAGATCAGCTCCACTGTCTCAGTGGGTGGATGCACGCCTCGTGGTCCCGAATTCTTTGCTCATGTTCTCCCTCCTTCTGCTCCTCCTTGGGACCTTGGGAGCTCAGTCCAGTGCTCCTGTGTGGGTCTCTGTCTCTATCTCTATCCATCACCAGATGAAGATTCTATGATGATATGCAAGATATTCGTCAGTATTGCTCTAGGATAGGGTCATTTCAGGTTCCCAATCCTCAGCTGCCCAAGGAACTAACTGGGAACCTCATCTTGGGCACTAGGGAGCCCCTCTAGGGTCAAGTCCCTTGCCCACCCTAAACTGGCTCCCTTAACTAAGAATTGTGGTTCCGTGCTCCCCTATCCACCTTTCCTTTATCCCAATTCTCCTGTTTCCCAGGTCCCCCCTCCTTCCCTTCTACCTTTTCTCTCCCCATCTCCCTTTACCCCCATCCCACCCCATCCCCAAGATCCCATTTTCTCCCCAGAAATTTGGTCTACTTCCCTTAGCCAAGAGGACAACTATATGTTTTTCCTTGGGTTCACCTTCTTACTTAGCTTCTTTAGGTTCACCTCTTGTAGACTCCGTGGTCCTTATTTATGGCTAGAAACCAATTATGAGTGAGTACATCCCATATTCATCTTTTGGGTCTGGGACACCTCACTCAGGATAGTGTTTTCTATTTCCATCCATTTGCATGCAAAATTCGAGAAGTCATTGTTTTTTACCGCAGCGTAGTACTCTAGCGTGTATATATTCCATACTTTCTTCATCCATTCTTCCATTGAAGGGCATCTAGGTTGTTTCCAGGTTCTGGCTATTACAAATAATACTGCTATGAACATAGTTGAACAAATTCTTTTGTCATTTGATAAGGCATCTCTTGGGTATATTCCCAAGAGTGGTATTGCTGGGTCCAGGGGTAAGTTGATTTCGAATTTCCTGAGAAACCGAAACACTGACTTCCACAGTGGTTGCACAAGATTGCATTCCCACCAGCAATGGATGAGGGTACCCGTTCCTCCACAGCCTCTCCAGCAAAGGTTATCCTTGGTGTTTTTGACTTTAGCCATTCTGACAGGTGTAAGATGATATCTCAGAGTTGTTTTGATTTTCATTTCCCTGATTGCTAAGGAAGTTGAGAACGACCTTAAGTGTCTTTTGGCCATTTGAACTTCTTCTGTTGAGAATTCTCTGTTCAGTTCAGTGCCCCATTTTTTAATTGGGTTAATTAGCATTTTAAAGTCTAGTTTCTTGAGTTCTCTATATATTTTGGAGATCAGACCTTTGTCTGTTGTGGGGTTGGTGAAAATCTTCTCCCAGTCAGTAGGTTGCCTTTGTGTCTTAGTGACCATGTCCTTTGCTTTACAGAAGCTTCTCAGTTTAAGTAGGTCCCATTTATTCAATGTTGCCCTTAATGTCTGTGCTTCTGGGATTATACATAGGAAGCGATCTCCTGTGCCCATCTGTTGTAGGGTATTTCCCACTTTCTCTTCTATCAGGTTCAGTGTGTTCGGGCTGATATTGAGGTCTTTAATCCATTTGGACTTGAGTTTTGTGCACGGTGAGAGATATGGGTCTATTTTCATTCTTCTACAGGTTGACATCCAGTTGTGCCAGCACCATTTGTTGAAGATGCTTTCTTTCTTCCATTGTATACTTTTAGCTCCTTTATCGAAAATGAGGTGTTCATAGGTTTGTGGGATAAAATCCGGGTCTTCTATACGATTCCATTGGTCGACTTCTCTGTTTTTATGCCAATACCACACTGTTTTCATTACTGTAGCTCTGTAATAGAGTTTGAAGTCAGGGATGGTAATGCCTCCAGAAGATCCTTTATTGTATAGGATTGTTTTGGCTATCCTGGGTTTTTTGTTTTTCCATATAAAGTTGATTATTGTCTTCTCTAGATCTGTGAAGAATTTTGATGGGATCTTGATGGGGATTGCATTGAATCTATAAATTGCCTTAGGTAGAATTGCCATTTTTACTATGTTGATCCTCCCAATCCAAGAGCAAGGGAGGTCCATCCATTTTTTGGTATCCTCTTCAATTTCTTTCTTCAATGCCTTAAAGTTCTTGTCAAATAAATCTTTCACTTCCTTGGTTAGAGTTACCCCAAGATATTTTATGCTGTTTGTGGCTATCGTGAATGGTGAAGCTTCTCTGATTTCCCTCTCTGCTTCCATATCCTTTGTGTATAAGAGGGCGACTGATTTTTTGGAGTTGATCTTGTATCCTGTCACATTACTAAAGCTGTTTATCAGGTGTATAAGTTCTTTGGTGGAGTTTTGGGGGTCGCTTATGTACACTATCATATCATCTGCAAATAACAAAAGTTTAACTTCTTCCTTTCCAATTCGAATCCCCTTGATCCCATTATGTTGTCTTATTGCTATTGCTAGAACTTCAAGCACTATATTGAAGAGGTATGGCGAGAGTGGACAGCCTTGCCGTGTTCCTGAGTTAAGTGGGATGGCTTTGAGTTTCTCTCCATTTAATTTGATGTTAGCTGTCGGCTTGCTGTATATAGCTTTTATTATATTTAGGTATGACCCTTGTATCCCTAATCTCTCCAAGACTTTTAGCATAAATGGATGTTGAATTTTGTCAAATGCTTTTTCAGCATCTAATGAAGTGATCATATGTTTTTTTTCTTTCAGTTTATTTATATGCTGGATTACATTGATAGATTTTCGTATGTTGAACCAGCCCTGCATCTGAGGAATGAAGCCTACTTGATCATAATGGATAATTTTTCGGATGTGTTCTTGGATTCGATTTGCCAGTATTTTGTTGAGGATTTTTGCGTCGATATTCTTGAGTGAGATTGGCCTGTAGTTCTCTTTCCTGGTTGAGTCTTTGTGTGGTTTTGGCATCAGAGTAATTGTGGCTTCATAAAAGGAATTTGGTAATGACCCTTCTGTTTCTATATTGTGGAATACATTAAGGAGTATAGGTATTAGCTCTTCTTGGAAGTTCTGGTAGAATTCTGCATTGAAACCATCTGGTCCTGGGCTTTTTTTGGTAGGGAGGTTTTTGATAACAGCTTCTAATTCTTCGCGACTTACAGGTCTGTTTAGATTGTTCACCTGGTCTTGGTTTAGTTTTGGTAGATGGTATTTATCTAAAAAAGTGTCCATTTCTTTTACATTTTCCAGTTTTGTGGCATACAGGCTTTTGTAGTAAGATCTAATGACTCTCTGAATTTCCTCTGTGTCTGTGGTTATGTCCCCCTTTTCATTTCTGATCTTATTAATTTGCAAATTCTCTCTCTGTCGTTTGATTAGTTTGGATAGGGGTTTATCAATCTTGTTGATTTTCTCCAGGAACCAGCTTTTTGTTTCATTGATTCTTTGGATTGTTTTCTGTGTTTCTATTTTGTTGATTTCAGCCCTCAATTTGATTATTTCCAGTCTTCTACTCCTCCTAGGTGAGTCTGCTTCTTTTTTTTCTAGAGCTTTCAAGTGGGCTGTTAAGTCTCCAGTATGTGCTTTCTCTGTTTTCTTTAGGTGGGCACTTAGTGCTATGAACTTTCCTCTCAGGACTGCTTTCATAGTGTCCCATAAGTTCGAGTATGTTGTTTCTTTATTTTCATTGAATTCAAGGAAGACTTTAATTTCTTTCTTAATTTCTTCCTTAATCCATTTATGGTTCAGTAGTTGACTGTTCAGTTTCCATGAGTTTGTAGGCTTTCTGGGGGTAGCATCGTTGTTGAATTCTAACTTTAATCCATGGTGATCTGATAAGACACAGGTGGTTACTAATATTTTTTTGTAACTGTGTAAGTTAGCTTTGTTACCAAGTATATGGTCAATTTTCGAGAAGGTTCCATGAGCTGCAGAGAAGAAGGTATATTCTTTCCTCTTTGGGTGGAATAATCTATAGATGTCTGTTAAGTCCATTTGCTTCATTACCTCCATTAATTCTCTAATTTCTCTGTTAGGTTTCTGTCTGATTGACCTGTCCATTGGTGAGAGAGGAGTGTTGAAGTCTCCTACTATTAGTGTGTGCGGTTTGATGTCTGCCTTGAGTTTTAGTAATGTTTCTTTTACGTACGTGGGTGCTTTTATATTAGGGGCATAGATATTCAGGATTGAGACTTCTTCCTGATGAATTGTTCCTGTTATGAGTATAAAATGTCCCTCTCCATCTCTTCTGATTGATTTAAGTTTAAAGTCGACTTTGTTAGAGATTAGTATGGCCACACCTGCCTGTTTCTTAGGTCCATTTGCTTGATAAGCCTTTTCCCAGCCCTTTACTCTGAGTAGGTGCCTGTCTTTGTGGTTGAGGTGTGTTTCTTGTAGACAGCAGAATGTTGGATCCTGTTTTCTTATCCAATCTCTTAGCCTGTGCCTTTTTATAGGTGAGTTGAGCCCATTGGTACTAAGTGATATTAATGACCAGTGGTTGTTAACTCCGGTCACTTTTTTAGTAGTAGGGTTTGTGTGTTTTCCTTCTTTGATTTGCGCTGGTGAAGAGTCTCTAGATGTCTGAGTTATTGTGGTCATTGTTGGACTCCTTGGTTAGTGATTTTCCTTCTATTATTTTCTGCAAGGCTGGATTTGTGGCTACGTATTGTTTAAATTTGTTTTTATCCTGGAAAATTTTGTTTTCTCCATTTATAGTGAATGAAAGTTTGGCTGGATATAGTAGTCTGGGCTTGCATCCGTAGTCTCTTTGTTTTTGGAGAACATCTATCCAGGACCTTCTGGCTTTCATGGTTTCCATAGAGAAGTCAGGTGTAAGTCTGATAGGTTTACCTTTATAAGTAACTTGGCCTTTTTCCTTTGCGGCTCTTAATATTCTTTCTTTATTCTGTATATTTTGTGTTTTGATTATTATATGGCGAGGGGATGTTTTCTTTTGATCCAGCCTATTTGGTGTTCTGTCTGCTTCTTGAACCTTCATAGGTACATCTGTCTTCAGTTTGGGAAAGTTTTCTTCTATAATTTTATTAAGTATATTTTCTGTACCGTTGAGCTGCACTTCTTCTCCTTCTTCTACTCCAATTATTCTTAGGTTTGGTCTTTTTATTGTGTCCCATATTTCCTGAATGTTTTGTGATGAGAGTTTGTTGGACTTGCTGTTTTCTTTGATCAGAGTGTTTATTTTCTCTCTGTTATCCTCAGAATCTGAGATTCTTTCTTCTATCTCTTGTATTCTGCTGGTTATACTTGATTCTGTAGTCACTATTCGTTTACCTAGATTTTCCATGTCCAGCCAGCCCTCTGTGTTTTCTTCTTTGCCTCCATTTCAGTTTTCAAGTCATGAACTGTTTCCTTTATCTGCTTGATTGTTTTTCCTTGGTTTCCTAGGGTATCATTCACTGATTTACTCAATTCCTCGAACTTTCTATTATACTTCTCATCCATTTCCATAAGGGCGTTTTTTATATGCTGTTTAAGGGTGTCAATCACTTTCATGAAGTCAGTTTTTTCTACTTCTTCTTGATTAAGGTGTTCATGTCCTCCTGTTGTGGGGTCACTGGCTTCTGGTGGTTTCGTGTTGTTTTTCAGATTGTTGGGAGAATTCCTGCATTGGCGTCTTCCCATCTCTTCCTCCCAATACTCCCTTTTGGATCTTCTTTTACAGGATCAGGTCTTCTTGCCCACTGATGTACCTTCCCAGTGATGTCACTCCCCAGAGATGATTCTCCACAATGATGTTTCACTCGGTGCCCAGATCGAAACTCCGCGCTGCCTGGTTAGCTCGCGAACAAAGGGCCCACCCCGCTCGCTGCGGGCAGGCTATGGGAACAAAGGAGCTACCGGCCACCCCTTTGTCCTCCCGGTTCGGTCCCAGCGTCCTAGCAGGCTGGGCAGGGAGGCGCTATGCCCCAAAGGAGGGAGAGAGGGAGGGAGACAGGGGGTGTGGGGATCTGGATGTAAGCTGAATGGGCCACATCTTGCTTCTTTCGTGATCTGGGTAGGAATGGGAGGAAAGAGCTTCCTCCTTCCCAGAATTCTCCTGTTCTCATCGCCTGCCTCTACTTCCTGTCTGGTTGACCTGCCTATACTTCCTGTCTGGCCAATCAGCATTTATTTAAAACATGATTGACAGAATACAGACAATTCTCCCACACTACTTCCTTCTCTTTTTTTTTTAAACAAAGGAAAACATCCATAGTCCATTTTGGGGAATGTAGACGTGGTATTCCAGGCTATTTCTGGCTGGTTGGAGGCACTGATAATCTTATGGGGACCTAAAGAAAACTTAGAGTTATGATCAAGTCCTGACAGGAGTATCCTGTGATTCCTGATCATCTCAGGCAGCAGTCTTGAATCTGTTCTGGATGTAAAATTCAGACATCTGGGCCATCTGTTCCTACCAGAGATTTCTCAGGTGGTCTTCCTTGATCAAACATGATTTTTCTTAACTCAGAGTGAATCCACAGCCTCTCGTTTCCTGTGGAAACAAAAGCAAAATCTCTTCTCCAAAGTAATATATCGTTTGACTTCAATTTTGAAGTCAAGGTATTTTCAAAATACCTATCTTGGATTAATTCAGCAACATTTATAAGCAAGTATCTTTTAGGAGCTGTTGCTCCTTCCTCGGCATTCAAGCAATTCAAAGAGAGCATAATAGCATAGGTCATTTAGTTAGATAGGTTGCTATAAAAATGTCTGCTTGATAGTGGGATGGGGGATGGGTAAACTTTTAAATGAGTCTTTGATCTCAGAGTTTATATTTCCATCAGCTCTACAAACACCAAGTAATGTTCAGTGTTGATGACATGAAGAATAGGAAGGTGTGCTTTTTAACTATTGTTTGACAGGAAGAATATGTGTATAAAAACATATAACATTACTTGATGGTGGTCATTATGGAAATCTGTGGGCACACAAAGGGACAAATAAGAGTGTTTTCATATCTGTGCTGTGTAGGAGGGGGGATGGTGCTCTTTTGTTGTGATTCCAAGGGTATTAGAGTTGCTAATTGAAAATAATTCAAATAGATTATACCCAAAGAGACAGAAATTTAAAAACACGGTTTAATGAGGGCATTGTAAAAAACACATGAGAGGTATACAGCTTCTTTAAGGAAAAATACCAATAAATATAAATGGAACTTTGGAGGATTGGGAGTGTGCGTATTGGGTTGGATCTGATCAAGATGGAGTGTTGCAGTAGGAAACACAGACTCAACGAAGAGAACACCAAAACGAACTCAGATGTGGCAATGGCTATTTTGATTAAAACGACACCCCTTTGTACGTGAGCCATCCAGTCAGTATGTATGTGTGCATATGATACATGCATGTGTACTTGGCTTTGAATGTATCCGTGTGTTTTCATGTGAACTCTCCCCTGCATGTTCATCTGGAGGACAGAGGTCGTTGTCAGCATGACTTCATTAGTCACTGTCCACCTTATTTTTTGAAGCAATTGCTTTACTGAGTCTGGAGCTTACCATTTCAGCTAGGCTTGCTGGCCAGCAAATTCTTGGGTTCTATCTGGCTATTCCTCTCTGGCTCTGAGGTTACAACTCTTTTCTACCTTGCCTAGCTTCTTACATGAACACTACGAGTTTGAACTCAGCTCTGTTCACATGCTTACACAACAGGGACCTGGCCATCTGAGTCATGTCCCCAGCTATGCCCGTCAGTTATGCAGATGGAAATTTAGTCATCAGGATAGGGGAGTGTTTTGTTTTAAGGATGGGTGTTCCTAGTTCTCCAAAGGGTGGGCCTGCTACCTCCAGCTCTACACTTTCTGCACCACTGGTGCTTCTGGTCTCTGGTCTCCGCACCAACTACATGTAATATATGACAGTTTACCCACACGTTTTCCGCAAATCTGAGAGCAAATAACTTTTTTTTTTTTTTAAAAAATAACTTCTAAAATTCACTTATTTTCTCCACTTGGTTGTCAGATGTGTTGTAATTTTAAAAAGTGGCGCATGAGAGGAGAGAAAGACCATGAGACAGAGCTCTCATGGAAGGGGTTTTTATTAGGGAAAAGAGAAAGGGAAAAGCGGGGATGGGAGAGGAGAGGCTGGCTTCTGGGAACAGGAGTAGCAGAAGAGAAGAGAGGATGGGAGGGGGAACTGACAGACAGGTGGAGATAGAGACAGAGAGAAAGAGAGATGGGAGGTGGGCAGGACCCCTTTTAAAAGGAAACATAATGAATGTGCACAGGAGGTGCTCTTAATGGTTCCAGTTGAGGACATAGACCCTAATGCCTGAATAACAGGCTGCAGGACAGTGTTGAAGGCTTGGTTAGATTCAGTGTGGAAATGGGAAAAGAATATTTTCATATCATGGCTGTTTAGTGACCCTAGGTTAATGACCCTCTCCTGAAAAGTTGATTAGCATACAAGCGTTGTTTATAAAACAAAAACAAGTCGCTGAGGTTGGGGAGATAGCTTACTTAGTTTGTGAAGTGCTTGCCTAGCCTGAATGAAACCCTGAGTTTTATCCTCAGCATTGAATAAGCCTGTGATCCCTACATTCAGAGTTTGAAGCCAGCCTGCAACATGTGTCGAAATAACTGAACTAAATCTCCCTGTGTTATGTGTGTTCAATATTCTGTTTGTTTGCTTATTTTAAAAGAGGATTGGGATGCATGAACCCAGGTCTCAGAATGAATAAATATGTAAACGAGAATTAAGGTATAGTGGTACATACTTGTAACCATAACTTTGGAGAAGTGGAGGCTGAAAGTCAGGTCAAGGTCCTCTACCTCTTTGTTAGCACTACAAGTTATTATAACCAAGTTATTTTTAGAAATTTCAGTTATGTTATAGATGAGTTGACACCTGAATAATATTGCCCAGAAAATGTGCATATCAGATAAAGCCCAGTGCATGCTTATATTAAAATATTACTCTATTTTTAAAATCTCAAGTTAGCATTTAATTGCTCATCCTGTACTTTATTTGGTTAAATCTGAAAACTTGAAGAATATGTAAAATATTACAGTTAGAGTTGTAGCCAGGATTTCTTTTTGTGAGTTCGTAGTCTTGTTGATAAAAGAATATAAAGTCAGAAGGAAGCTAGAAGATCATTTTATTAGAATTTGGGAGAAAAACAACAGGTCATACTCTTGTAATTCTTGGCAGCTGCCAGGAGGAAAGAAATGTTTAAGAAGGAAAGATAGAGCCCATTTTCACAACAGAAATCTTGTTAGTTTAACATGGCTTGATTTTACTTTTGTAAGTAGTTACACCAGGTTTTTTTGGTGCCCCCTCCCCCCCATCTTGGCACAAGCTAGAGTCGCCTGGGTATAAGAAACCACAGTTGAGAAAATGTCTCTACAGATTGGCCTATAAGCAAGTCTGTGGGGGCGTTCTCTTGATTAATGAATAATGTGGGAGGTCCCAGTCCACTGTGGGCAATGCCACTCTTGGCAGGTGGTTCTGGGCTGTATGAGAAGACAGGCTGAGCAAACCTTGACGAATAAGCCAATAAGCGGAACACCCTGACTTCCTGCTCTCACTTTTCTTTTAGCGACTGGCTGTGCCGTCCGCAGAGATGGGTCAGACTTACTGATCATGTTGTTTGCATGGAAAGATTGATGTCCTTTCTCCTTGTTGACTCTGAAGAATGTACATTGGTTACTGTCAAGCCTCTGAGTCTCTATAGCCTCTGATCAAGTAGACAAGTGTTAAGACACACTTAACAGAATCATAGGACTCTAGGAGAGATGTTCCATCCATCCCCTGGAACCTTTCTGGCCTAGAGGCAAGGGTCAATATATTGACTGTCTTCTTAACCTATACATAATTTTTGGACTAAATTTTGGTTGTTCAAAGAAGGTCAGTTCTACTAGTCTTGATCAAAAGCTTGTGCATAGGGCACTTCTGGCTGTTTTTTGTCCTTCATGAAACAGATTTATCTGGCATGGGATTGAAGCTCAAATTTCTTACAGTCATTCTTTCCAAAAATAGATATAAATTGCCTGGTGAATTAAAGCAGAGTTAAATTTTTCCTCTTAGGCTCAGTGATCAAGTTAAATCAATAGGAGTCAACAGGAAGTACCTGTTTGGGAATTAGGAGTTATATTAGTTAACAAGAACTAAGTTTTCTGGCCAGCAAGGATTAGGACTTAAGCTTCTTGGAAAGCAGTAATATCTCACACTGCTGAATCCCAGAATTACTTTGGAGAGAAACAAGACCCAAAAGCATAGTAGGAACTAGGGTGGTATGTTGTCACCAATTCCAGAGTTACTTTAGTTCACAGGGATTAAATTTTCCCACCTGTGAAGTTCAGGAACCACAGTCACCCTGATTAATAGGGATCAAATTTTATTCTTTTCATTTTATAATATAGTAAAAGAATGATTGCCTCTCTTAGGTACAACACTAATATCTTTCATGTAAGGGTCTGGAGTGGTGAGGAGGGAGGAAGCCTAAGTGAAAGAGCGACTTATTTTATTTTATTACCACAGATGGGAAATCTTAAAGACCCAGTTGGTTCAGTATGTAAAATAACTTTCTTAAAGCCAGAAGAACCCACAATGAAGGTCTGGTATTAACTGTTTGGTCTGATACAAAAAGCACGTAGACCTTATCATAATGCAATAGGACACCCAGAAATCATACATGTGAATAACCACCATTTTCTTTTTAATAAAAAGCACCCAAGTGAGATTAACATGAATGTAAGAAAGAAACAGAAGTACTTATGAAGCAAGAGAAAGTTACCTGAGATATACTGTAAATGGAGACTACATTTTCGTTACCTGGCTGCCCAGACCCGAATAAAAACATAAAAGCTATATTAATTACAACACTGTTTAGCCAACAGCTCAAGCGTATTCCTAGCTAGCTCTTATATCTTAAATTAACCTATTTCTATTAATCTGTATATCACCACAAGGCTGTGACTTACTGGTGAGGTTCTGACTCCTTTCTCCTTTGACAGCTACATGGCATCTGCCTGACTCCACCTTTTTTCTCCCTGCATTCAGTTTAGTTTTCCCGCCTAGCTCTATTCTGCCCTGCCATAAGCCAAAACAGCTTCTTTATTTTCCAATGGTAATAAAACATATTTATAGCATACAGAGGAATCTTACATCAGTATATAGCCACCATGTGAGGAAAGAGCCTGAGATAGGCACAGGAATGTATTCACAGAAGGAAATTATAGGTAGGAAGAAGGGAAGAATTTTGACCTTAGAGAGTCTACTAAGAAGGAAATTTGTTTGTAACTAGGAGCATTGAAAGATCTCATGTTCAAAAGCTGAGCTTTTTTTTCACCTCCTACGTCTCTGATTTTCCAAGCTGCTCATGGGCTAGGATCCATGAAAGAACTTGGAGGGATCAGGAAGTATGTCCACATGAATTTGCACTGCTGCTTTGGGAGCACATGGAGGAACAGAGAGAAAGCAGCCTACCAGGTAAATACCATAGCCCCACCTTAGGATGGAGTGGGCTGAGACTAGACAGATCTGTGCCCTATATTAGCAGAGCCATCAACTCCTTCAGATTCCAAGGTGTTGAAAACAACTAACCTTGATTTTAATACCTTTGCAAGTTGCATGACACTTCTTCCCAACTAGAAATTCAAATGTCTAGGGACATTGGGGCATGCATCCAGCTGTGAGCACAGCACACAGTGCAAGGCACAGCCAGTACTCTCCATTATGATCAGAACAGAAGGTAAGGTCCAAAGGTCATTATAACTGAGTGCCCATCCTCTGGGGCCTTCAAGCCTACTAATATTGACAGTGTGTCATGATATAATTGAGATATTCTCTCCACACCTAACCCTTTCAGTTTGGGAAAACTGTGCATCATTTCTTCTGTTCTTTCTTTCATATTTATCCAGTTTAATTTTATTTGTACCTGACTTTTAGCTTACTGTTTTCGTGTTGGACCAAAATCCCACTGAGCTTCTATAATTACAGCATCGTATTGTGAAGACTTGGCCATTAGCTGGTGTGAATCCAGGCCTTTCCTGCAGCCTTTTCTAGAGCTACAGGCTGGCAGCCTTGTACACATGTATGTCTTCTTGAAGTTGTTTCATTGTCTTGGCCAACTCTGGAAGCACAAGAAACAGGCATATGAACCAACTGGCACAGTTAAAATGTGGTTGGGCCAAAGTGTATGGTTGTGTCAATTCTCTCAGGATCTCAGCATTTTCATACTAACTTATCAAGTGATCTAGAGAACAAGAAGGGAATTGAAAGTTGGCATGATGCCAGGGAAATTAGAATGGAGTTGGGAGAAGAATCAGTGATAGGTTCTTAAGAATTAACCAAAGGAGAAAAAAAACCAGATTTCTACCAAAGGTGGTAGCTGTTGGAATTCAGACATTTCTTGCAAAGCATTCTGAATATAAGGTCATGAATGAAGTTTAGTCTTTGTGGGAACTTTTTCCAGAAGGAAACTACCATGCAGAGAATTTTGTGAAAGGTATAAAGGCTACAGTGTGAGCTGAAGATGACACACCCTGTTTTGAATTGGATTTCCTGCTAGTTGTGATCAGAGGCATTCTTCCCGAACTAGGGTGAATTCAGTTCCAGTGTTTACTTGTAAAACTGAATTCAGTCATTGTGTTTGCACTTTGGCTTCCTGCCTACAATTAAAAGTACAGAGCTGACTTCAGTTAGTGACTCTCTATGATTTTGTGTCCCTCATAAAGAGGAGGGAGAAGAGAGGGGAAAACCCAAGAGGTGACTGAGTTCATTTACATAGAGTGCCAGTGGGCAGCTGCTGGCTGCCTGTGGTCACATGATTCTGTGGAGAATCCTGATCTTCCACTTACTGGAATTGGGAGTGGGGAGAGAGAACCCTCCCTTTTCATACTTGTAGCTTGCCATCACCGGCTGAACTACTACTTACTTCTACTTTGTTAATAAGCACAGATGAACATTCAGGAACTTTCTTTTCCTTGTTCTTTCTGCACTGTTGTATGTGAAGAAAAACTTCCAAAAGGAGAGCTCACAGGCAGTGAAGTGGTACTTTGGCTAGTGGGCCTGATTGTTACTGTTTTGCCCTAGAGGGAGCACCGAGATATGGGCACAGCTGACTAAATTTATGGGGAATATCTCTAAGATATACTCCTCTTCTCTAGAGTCATAAAAAGATGGGAAAGTGTTCTTTCTGACTCCAGTATTGTATGACGATACCTGGCAACTGCCACAGTATGAATCTGAATAGATTGTTTTTCCATTGCCTATGGAGGCAGCTTCAGCCCTGATGCCCTAAAAAGGAGTCATCTTTTGGGGCCTTTCCCAGAATTTACTATCTCAACACTGAAGAAGAATCCTCTGCAACATATATGTCTTGTATGCAATGGATTTTAGTTGTTTTTACCCCAGTTAGTCTGTCATACACTATCCCTTAACCATTGGAATCCCTTTGTCAGCAAGTCTCCCTCCTAATTTCCTGTCTTCTTTTTGTGTGTGAACAGTTACTTAGGGTTGCCTACATTAGCATGGGGGAGAGAGGCTATTTACTGGAGCATGAGCAGTTTATCAGTGGTTATGCCACTGAAACAAATTACACCCCTCAGTAAACAATAACTGTCAGTACCTCTCAAGAAGGGGTGGGGTCTCATGGGGCCGCTCTCACACCCATGGTGAAATTCTGACCTTCAGTCTGTAATCTTAAATAGTACTTTTCTCCATAGATGCCTTGAGCTCTGCTAAGTGTGTGGTCATCTTCTGACTGTTACAGTCCTTTCATGATCTCCCCTGAGCTCTGGAGAGGTGACATGGATGACCTGTGGGGCTGAGCTTCACTTGTTCTTGGCTCTTTGACCCCTGTGTAGTAACTGCTGCTCACCACAATCCGAGCATTCTTAGATGAAGACCGAGAGCAGCACTGATATAGCTGTTGCTAGGAAAGCAGTTTGACACCGTCACCAGTTTGTAATATCAATTGGTTTTCCCCTAGGGTACTGACTAAGTTTTCAGTACCCAGCATGCTCCCTCCTGTGGAGCAGGCCAGCTTCAACTCTATCGGTCATTGTTTTCACAAGCTTCTTTTATTGCCATGCAGCTTAAACAAAGTGAATCTCTTATTCTGAATCTCTCTAGTAAAAGTTTATGTATATAGAAAAATACTGTTTGTTTCATTTGATTTGATTTTTTTTCTATCTTGAATGCACCATTTACTTGATATCGTGTATACTTCAAATCTTGTGCCATCTTGGTTTTTATTTCTGACCCCAGTTACTGTTGTGTCATCAAAGTAGCTCCCCAAATTCGGTTTTGTATTATGACGATGCTAATATTTCCTTCCAAAACATCTAGCTAGCTATTTGATTTAACTTGGATAGGCTATGATTTAAAGTCACCATGAATTTCTCTTAAGACTTATTAAAAAATAAATTATAATTTTTGATTGAGCATTAATTGAGCATTCCTGAGAAGGAAGCATATACCAGGGATCAACATAGTACAAAGCATCCTGGCTGGTACCGCAACTGGACCCCAAGCCTGCACACAGAGCCTGAACTGGACTTTATGCTCATCAAGTCCCTGGAGCAATGTTGCCTGTGAGTAGGGGCCTTGGATGCTGATGATTCACCAGTATCTCTGAAACAATGTCTTTAGAATAAATGTCACCCTTCTAGTTATTGTGGGAAAAATTCTGTGCCTAACAATACTTTTCATACTGACATATTCCAGTGTCTGTCTCAAAAACCAATCCCTGACATCCTAGAATATAGCGGCTGTTTATCTCATGGTGCAGTATATTTATTCCTATGCACAACTGGGTAGTTAAAGACACCTAGTTAAGAATCTACCAAAGAGGGGCTGGAGAGATGGAGAGGTGGTTCAGCCCTTAAGAATAATGGTTGTTATTGCAATGCACCTGGTTTCATTTAACCTGTGTATGCATAATCATTCTTTACAAATAAAGAAATTATTTTAGGCCGTTTTCTAAATAGTATTTTTCCTATAACTGAAAATTAAAACACTTTGTAAATGATACAAATGGAAGAATCTTTGATGTACTATTTTAAATCAGAAATATATAAATTCTCAAACACATGTAATAAAGTCGACTTTAATTCTAAATGTCAATAATCATAAACCTTGACTCTCTATATAAAAATAATTCAGAATAAGAGCAGATTTATCCACAGAAACCAGGAATTTGAGCCAAAAAGGTTTGCAATGATGTATCTCAAGCACTGGAAGTTAATTCCCATATAGATGATTGATTATACCTAGCATAACTATCTGTTGTAAATGAAAGAGAAAGAAAAATCTTTCTTGAAAAAAGGCTAAAGGAATTCATGAGAGCTAAGTCATCTCTACAGAAGACACCTAAAGGATTCTTTGGACTAATGAGAAAGATAAATACATTCATGATGCTATGGGAAAGAATAAACACGACCTTAATTAAAAGTAAACAAGTAAGAGAAATACACCAGATACTGCAAGGTCAACAAAATGACAGGAATTAATATACTTTTCAGTAATATCTCTGAATGTAAGTGCTTTCACTTCCCTAATCAAAGGGCAGACAAAAGGCAGAGTACTACATTGGAGAGGTTTTTGTTGTTGTTGTTTTTTGTTTTTGCAGGATCCATATGTTTTTGTCTCCATGAAATATAGCTTACTGTCAAAAACAGATAGACAGTGCCTTTGGGTAAAAGAATAAAAAAGGGTATCCCAAACAAATGAAATTAGGAAACAAGCAAATTTCAGCTGGCAAAAGTGAATTCAAATTGAAATTAACCAAAAGAGGTGGACAAGATTGCATTCAAGTTTAAGAGAACAATACACTAAGAGAACACTATAATTTAAAAAGCAAATATGTCACTGAACACATGCTCACCCATTTTTATAAACAAGTATTATGTGTAAAGATAAACAAGACAACACAATAATAGTAGGTGACTTCAGCATGCCAGTGATACTGATAGATCATCCCAATAAAAGTAGGAATTTCTGTTTGAATTAAATGACATCTTAAATTAAATAGACCTAATAGAATACCCATTCTCCAGAATAGCTCATGGAACTTCCTCCAAAATGAACAGTTTTAACAACCATAAGAAAATTGGAGCAATTTTATATTATCAAAATTGAATAAAAGATGTCCACAAGAGAAATTGTAGAACATACACAAACTCTTAGAGATCAAATTACACATTAATGAATGATGAATGAGCCATTGAGAAAAAAATCCTAGAATAAAATGAAAATAAAAACACAATTACTGAAACCTATGAGATTCAATTAAGGCAGTCCTAAGAGGGAAGTTGACTACATTTTAAAAAATAATAAGAGAGATCTCTCAAAAAAAATAAAACAAACACTTAATGGTGTACCAAGAAGCCAAAGCCTCAACTAACTGAACTTAGTGAAACAATGAAGATCATAAAATAATGAAGTTTAAAAGAAAATAATAAACAATACAAAGAAGCAATAAAACAATTTGGTTCACTGAAAACAGTTAAACAGATCTGCAAACCCTTAACCAAAAGAGAGACAAAAGATCCAAATGCATAAATTATAAATGAAAAGGAGTCATTATGACAGATACTAATGAAATTCAGGAAACCATAGTGTATGTCTTAGTGATTTATGTGCCACTGAATCAGAAATCTGAAGGAAGGGACGATTTTCTTCTAGACGCACAAAAATTAAGCCAAGAAGAGATAAATGATTTAAACAAATATGTAGCACATAGTTGGATTGAAGCATTAATAAAAATATTTTCCAACCCCAAAACATCAAAGTCCAAATGGATTCATTGCTGAATTCCACCAGACACTTGAAGAACTATTTTATTCAGTAAAATAGAAAAAGAAGGATTCTTTTTTTCAAAGTTTGTATGACTCTGACTCTAAAACCAAATTTAAAAAATCATTTATCATCAGTCTCTCCTGTGATCATAGATGCAACAATTCTCAGTAAAATATTTGCAAAACAAAATCAAGAAGACTTCAAAAGAGTTTTCTTTTGTGACTAAGTTATCTTCATCCCAGAGATACTGCAGTGGATCAATATTTTCAAATAAATGAATGTAATAATCACAAAAATGTAGTCAGACAGAAATCATGGTCATCTCAATAAATGCGGAAAAAACTTTTGATAAAACACAGCATTCCTTCATTAAAAAAACCCTAAAGTAGCCGGGCGATGGTGGCACACGCCTTTAATCCCAGCACTCCGGAGGCAGAGGCAGGCGGATCTCTGTGAGTTCGAGACCAGCCTGGTCTACAGAGCTAGTTCCAGGGTAGGCTCCAAAGCCACAGAGAAACCCTGTCTCGAAAAACCAAAAAAAAAAAAAACAAAAAAACCCTAAAGTGACTCAGAATACAAGGACTAACAAAATAAAGACTATATATGACAAATGTGTGGTTAACTTTCTACAAAATGGAGAAGAATTCTAAGAGAGTGTCCATCTTCCTTCACTGTTGTCCAATATAGTGCTTAGTTTAGCAGAAGCATAAATTAAGGGATAAAAATAAAGGAATTAAAATCGAAAATAAGTAAAATATTCTTATTTGCAGATATGTTTCTATACAAAATACCTTAAAGATTTCACAATAAAACTCTTAGAACTTGTAAGTACTTTCAGTAAAATGGTAGAATAAGATTTAACATTCAGAAATCTGTGATCTTCTTTATAGAAAGCTACAACTGGTCAAAATGCAGAGAATAGCTGCATTTCATGGTGGTTCTAGTCCCAGGGATACACATACAACACAACCTCTTCACCTAAGGCTCAAGGAACATCATAGGATGGGGGCAGAAAGATTATCAATGCCAGAGACCAGAGAATCTGCTGTGAGATTCTGCCTCCTAGAATTGACAAGGAAGTTTCACCCATAATGCCTTAAGAATGTGGCTGACTTAATAACATTTGAACAGGAAAAACACAAACATGCTAACACTGAAGTGGAAAATAACACAGGGCTTTATCCCTAGACAAAGAATTACTATCAACTAAGGAATGCTGAGAGCCAGAGAATTAATTTTCCCCAGGGTGAGCCCCCTAATTGGTTATCTATTACCAAGTGGTCAGCCCCAAAATTGTGTCATACAAGCATCACTATTCAGATTCCATCTCTTGTAGTTTTGTTTTTATGTTGTTATGCCTGTGGCAATGTACTCCAGAAAAACTCCACGGAACTGGATTCCAATGTAAGGCACAAGAGGGTTGTTATTTTACAAACCCGAGTTTGGACCACCCCTTTCCAGCACCCCAGTGCAGTGGGTGGGGAAAGTGTGGCAGCGAGCCAGGGAGGAGAGGACTTTTAAAGGGGAAAAAGCTTCAATCAGGGGAGTTCATGTCCTGTCATCTTGAGATTGGATAAGGAAGGCATAGGGTAAGGTAGTCTCTGAAACCGTTGGTCAGTTTTGGGGTGCAAAACCCTAACAAAGAGCCATAAATTACTGACAAGGTTTCTTCAAGGACAGGATGCCTCTCAGGAACATGCGGACCTCTTTAAATTTCATGGCCCTGCTTCTTAATTGGTGATTTCTTGGGGTATCTGTTAAAATTTTGCTATTGCAGCACACTTGTGGAGCAGGGATGGGTGTCCGCTCATTATATGGCTTAAGATGAAGCCCCTTTTTTAAACGGAGTTTGCAAAGTCAGGTCTTACAGCGTGTGTATATGTTTGTGTGTGTATGTAATAATAGCAGAGAAAGGGGCCATGAGTTTGATAGGGAGTCCAGGGCGAGTGGAAGAAGAGGGGTTAGAAATAGGAAAGGGAAAGGGGAAAATGATGTTATTATATTTTAATTAAATTTTATTAAGATTTTATTTTTATTTTATGCATATGAGTGTTTGCCTGCATTCATGTCTGTGCACCACTCTGCAGTCACACAGAAGCCAAAGAAGAGCATGTCATGTGTCCTGACTGGAGTTACAAACTTGAGATGCCATGTAGCTGCTGGGAATGACCCTGGCTGTGGCTGCTAAGTCCTCTGCCGCCTCTTATATTCTAAATTTAAAGATAAAAGGAAAAACTGTGATCTTTCTCTATAGCAATAATAAATGTGCTGAGAAAGAAATCAGAGAATCAGCCCATTCACAGCTGTCCTTCCTTTCCTTTCCTGTCCTGTCGTGTTGTGTCCAGTCCTGACCTGACCTGTCCTATCGTGTCGTGTCGTGTCCAGTCCTGACCTGTCCTGTCCTGTCCTGTCCTGTCCTGTTCTGTCCCGTCCTGTCCTGTTCTGTCCCGTCCTGTCCTGTTCTGTCCCATCCTGTCCCGTCCCGTCCCGTGCTGTGTTGTGCTGTGCTATGCTGTCCTTCCCTCCCCTCCCCTCCCCTCCCCTCCCCTCCCCTCCCCTCCCCTCCCCTCCCCTCCCTTCCCATATGCATTTATTTATTTGTTTGTTTTGATTCATTTATTTAGTTATGCATTTATTTATTTGGTTTTTCAGGTCAGGGTTTCTCTGTGTAACCTCCCTAGCTGTCCTGGAACTATCTCTTATAGAGCATGCCTGCCTCGAACTAACAGAAATCCACCTGCTTCTGCCTCCCAAGTGCTAGAATTAAAAGTCACCACTGCCCAGCGCTCGCTCTCTCTCTCTCTCTCTCTCTCTCTCTCTCTCTCTCTCTTTATCTCTCTCTGAACCTCTACAGTGAAAACTGTAAAACACTGAAGAAAGAAATTGAAGAAAACATTAACATTCGAGGATGAAGTGGCTTTCTGTTCTCATGATTTTGGGAATCAGCATCCTAAAGAACAGTGGTGAAGAGCTCTTCCTGCTCTTCCAGAGGACCTACCTGAGTTTGGTTCCTGCATTCATGTGAGGCAGCTCACAACCACCTGTAACTCCAGTTACAGGGGATTTGATGCCCTCATCTGGCCTCTGAAGACACTACACACATTTGCATACACTTACACAGACACACACAGGCACACATTTCTAAATAAAAATAATAAAAGACAAAAACCTTTAAAAACAAAGTAGCTCCATCTTAAATAGACAAGCCTTGCTTGGCTGCCTAGATTTGTTGGGCAGTTGCTGCAGGAGATTCTTTCTGTGCAGTGGTTTTCCCCTTACTGCTGTTTGCAAGGGGTTTGGCCATGGGACCAAGAACATCTACAAACCTAAATTTCCTGTGAATACATACGTGGTTCTCATACATGGGCATACCGATGGGAGTTTGTAGCTCAAGAACAGCTACTTTTAGTGTGCAGACTAGACTTTCTGGTTTAAAGAACAGAAAAAGATCAAGATATAAAGAAAATCGAGGCATTCCGTAGTCAACTAATTTGATTATTATGACCAAGGAATCCCGCAGGGTCAGTGTGGTGGTAGAATGGATGATTTTGTTTTTTGGTTTGTTTGGTTTGTATTTGAGACAGTACTTCACTGTGTAACCTTGGCTGTCCTGGAACTCAATTCACAGACCATACTGGCTCCGAGATCCTCCTGCCTCTGCCTCCTGAGTAGTGGGATTAAAGGTGTCATCATGCTCCATGCCCAGCTAGATGAATATTTAAGTGAAGACTGCTTGTCATGTTCTTAGTGTTGGGAAGAAATACTTACATAACTCTATGAGCCATTCAAAAGCTGGCACACCAGGTTTTGTTCCTTTTAGAGATCTAAGAATGTATTTATTTTTGGAAATTGTGCAGGAAATATCTTAGAAATGCTTTGCATATATTTTGATGTTTGGGGAAATATGTAGCATTTCTTTGGTAAATTTGTATTAGTAACTTGAAGATGAAGTACCAATAAAATATAATTTTTCCTTAGATTCAATGTATTTGTTTAAGAGGGAATGGAATGTAAACATTTCTTAGATCATCATATTTCCTTGAACATTTGTGCTATTAATAACCTATTGATATATGACAGCTGTAACTGACTACACTGCAGTATACCTGGTTGTATGCAGTGGTTTAATTTCAGTTATGGATAGCAAGTAGGCTTTACCTTTATTTGTAGATTTGAACTTTATTTTCAATTATTTTTGTCTTTTTTTTTAGATTTAATTATAATTACAACATTTTCCCCTTTTCTTCCCTTCAACCCCTCCTTTGTGCGACCTTTTTCAAATTTATGACCTCTTTTTCTTTAGTTGTTACATAATGTATACATATTCCTAAATATATAAATACAGCCTGGTCATGTGTATATACTGTTATTTGTATGTTTGTGATTTACAGGCTGTTATGTAAGGAATTTGTGACTTTACAAATTGTTACAGCTTGTTACACTGTAAGTGACTTCAAATCTTACAATCAGTGATCAAAACCCAATACATTTATCTGAATGCATGAGCAGAATAAGGATTGCTAAAATGGACTGAAACTACCATTTACAGAATATCACATATTTCCTGCCTGTAATTTCTTAGAAGAAGTAAGGATCATTTAAACTAAAGTACCAAGTAAATCATGTCTGTCACAACTGTTATATCTCCAATAAATCAGAAGTATGATATTATTTTATTTATCCTATGTTTATCATTATTTTACCATCTAAATGTAATTTTAATCATTTGATTGCTTAAGAATGAAAATAGTGCATTAATGATGTTTTTAAGAGAAAAATGCCCCTGACACCCTCTTCAGGCCTCCAAGGGCACACTTTCAGGATACACATGTGCACATCTGCAAACCACTCATGTGCATAACATTAAAATAAGTAAGTCTTTTTTTAAAGAAAACAAGTAAAAACAAATGCCAAGTGAGTCTCCACTGGAGAAAGTCAATTCTCCTTTTGCCAGTGGTTATCAATTACAGCTAACATCTCAGTTAGGGGTGGGGCCCCATGTTTACTTCCTCCCCTTGGTGTTGGACCCTCATCTTTCTTGAACCTATACAGGCACTGTGCATGCTTCCACAATTTCTGTGAGGTCATACGTGTGTCTATCCTTTTGTGTCTGGAGGATACTTTCCTTGGAGCCATGTAGAAGGAGCTGCGGGCTGCGTTCCTGCTGCCCCCTTCCTGGCCGCCTGGCTAGCTTATGCCCCGAAATAACAACACACAAATTGTATTCTTTTAAACACTGCCTGGCCCATTATATCTAGCCTCTTCTTGGCTAACTCTCATATCTTGCTTAACCCATATTTAGTAATCTGTGTAGCACCAGTCTTACCGGGAGAGATTCAGCATGTCTGACCTGGCGGCTTGCTCCATCGCATCAGCCTCAGAGAGGAGAGGCATGGCGTCTGCCCTGGAGAGGAGAGACATGGCGTCTGTCTAACTTCCTCTTCCTCCCAGCATTCTTTTCTTTTTACTCCACCCACCTATCTAAATTTTGCCCTATCAGATGGGCCAAGGCAGTTTTCTTTATTAACCAATAAAATTCCACATCAGAGCCATCTATCACCTCTGGCCCTTTTAATCATTAACTTCTCTTGTGCATAGGTCTCTGAGCCCTGACAGAGCTTTTTTCCCCCTACTTTATCCCTTTCTTCCCCCTCCCCACCTTCCCAATTAGTCTCTCCCCAACAATATATTCTATTTTCCCTTCCTTGTAAAGTCCTCTCTCCCTGTGTAATTCCTCAATAGGTACCTAATCTCTGTGTTTATGCCTTTGTAGCATACATACCAAAAGCTTAAAAACTAACATCCACATGAAAGAGACTGCTTTACCTCATTCAGAATTATTTTTTCCTAGTTCCATTCATTTGCCTGTAAATTTCATTTTTAACAGCAGAATAATATTCCACTGTGTGAATGTACCACATCTCATTGCTGATCTGTGGATTGACAGCTAGGCTGTTTCAGTTTCCTTTAGTTATCAGAGCAGCAGTGGATGTGGATGAGCAAGTGTCTCTGAAATAAGATGGACAGTCTGTTGAGCATATGCCCAAGAGTTGATGTTCCTGGATTTTCAGGCAGATGGATTTTCCTCTTTCTGAGGAACAGCCACACTGATTTCCATAGTGGCCTTGGCAGTTGAAATTCCTATGAGCAATGAATAAGTGTTCTCCTTTCCCCAAAATCTTGCCAGTGCATGCTGTCATTTGTTTTATTGATCTTGGCCATTCTTACTGGAGTAATATGAATTCTCAAAGTAGTTTTAATTTCTGTTCCTCTGATGGCTAAGACTGTTGAATATTCATCTTTTGAACACTGCTTGTTTAATTCTGTACCCCAATTTTAAATTCGGTTTATCTCTTGCTGTTCAAGTTCTTCTTATTTTCGTTTTATATATTTTAGATACTAACCCTCTATCGGATGTCTAAGTGGTAAAGATATCTTCTATTTCATAGCCTACCACTTTGTCTGAATGATGGTTTCCTTGCCATGCAGAAACTTTTCAGCTTCATGAGGTCCCATTATTGATTGTTGGTCTTAGTACCTGTGGCAATGGTGTCCTGTTCAGGAGGTCTTCTCCTATGCCAGTGAGTTCAAGTGTATCCTCTACTTTTCCTTCTGTTATCTTCAGTGTATCTATTCTTATGCTGAGGCCCTTGATCCATTTGGACTTGAGTTTTATGCAGGGTGATGAATGTAGATCTGTCTTCATTCCTCTACGCAGCCATCCAATTTGATCAACACCATTTGCTAAAGATGTTGACTTTTTACCAGTGTGTATTTTTTGACTTCTTTGTCAAAAACCAGGAGGACTATGCCTGGGTCCTCAATTCAATTTTCTTGATAAAGTGTCCCAACGGTTTGGATATGTTGTTTTTATTTTTAAAAGGTTTTAATTTTCTTCTTGATTTTGGTTTTGACCCATTTACTTTCTGTTGTTGATATCCAACTTTAGTCTATGGTGGTTAGATGCAGGGAATTTCAAGTTTTAATTTTCTTATGTCTGTCTAGACTTGCTTTGTTTCCTAATATGTGGTCAGTTTTGGAGAAAGTTCCATGAGCTACTGAAAAGAAAGTTTTAGGTTTGTTTGTTTGTTTGTTGGGGTGAAATGTTCTCTAGATATCTGTTAGGTCCATTTGATTTATAATGTTATTTAACTCGAGCATTTCTCTGTTTTTGTGTCTGTGCTTTGGGGGGATTTTTATTGTTGTTTTTGTTTTGTTTGTCTAGTGACTTGTCTATTGGAAGACAAGTGTATTGAAGTGACCCACTATCACTGTATGAGGGTCAATACGTCATTTTAGCTATATGAACTTGGATGCCCTTTGGTTGGTGTATACATGCCTAGAATTGTCTTAAACACCGGAGATTTGCTCTTTTTGTAATCTGTTAGTGAGGCTTAGCACTAAGGTTTTTGTTTGAAATCCTAAATTTTTCATTTACAGTTTGGTTTTCTTTAGTGATTTTTTTCTTTCATATCTTCAACTGTTTTCATTATTTTGCTCAACTGTTTCTTTGTGATCTCACAGTCTTCAGTAAAGGGTTTTTTCCTATTCTCTCTAAGGTCTTTGAAGATATAATTGCTATTCTGAAGCCCTTGTCTTGTGCTTATCTGTAGTGCATTTCCTAAGGACAACCATGATAGGATTACTGGGTTGTAGTGTGGGGTGCTGACTTGACTGTTTATGTTTTTGGTTTTTTTGCTGGGGTCTAGAAATCAGGGGTTATGGAGTTTAAAGTGTCAAGGGATTAATATCTGGTCCAGTGTTTTGGGGATAGGTGTTCCGTGTTTTTGGTTTCTGTTACCCTCAGAATCCTAGGCGAGTGTGGTGGCTTGCGGGCTTGCTGGTAGGGAGTGCTTCTACTATCTACTCAAAAGTCACATCACAGTTTTTCATATAAAGGGAATGAGCTCAATCAATTGGACTTAGATTTTTTCACTTCTATGCCTTTTATATTTTAGTATGATTGCACAAATCAGTGTACATTAACTTATAAATTAATGAGATTCAGATCATCTATACATGCACACATTGGATTAATCATGTACCTCCAGCTGTGTGAAGAGATGGTTCACTCCTTTGTATTCTTTTCCAAAATATTCTAGTTCCTTTGTGTTTTTGTATAAATTTTTCCTTATTTTATATTTTTCCTTTCTTTCCCTTTCTTCCCTTTCCCCGACTCACTCTGTAGCCCAGGCTCCTCTGGAACTTGAGGACATGTTGCTCCAGCTTCTTGAGTCTCAGGATTGCAGTTATAAACTACAGTACCTGTCTTACTCCATTTTATTTTGTTTTATTTTGCTTTAGTTGGGTTTTTGAGACAAGGTCTTCTCTATTTAACATGTGTTGGCCTGGAACTTATGATCTTCCTTTCTCAGCTTCCCAAGTAGTGTGGTTACAAGTATGTGCTTCCATAGCCTGCTTTCATATAGATTTTAGGGTAATCGTGTGTGTGTGTGTGTGTGTGTGTGTGTGTGTGTGTGTGTCTGTTTGCAAAAAAAATAAAAAACAAAAATCAAAAAACTTAAAATGTTGTCATTTCAATGGGAATTGTGTTAAATCTCTATTTTAAGCTTCTTGGTTCTTAGTAGGGAGAATTGAGTTTTTTAGTCTGTAACACAGTATGTTCCTCTAGTTCCAAAGATTTCATAAGTGTTTTGTAGCTTTAGTGGCAAATTATAGCATGTTAAATTGAAGCCTGCCTGCCTTCTTTCTTTCCTTCCTTCCTTCTTTCCTTCCTTCCTTCTTTCCTTCCTTCCTTCTTTTCTTCCTTCCCAGAATTTTTCTATATATAATTGCTACCCTAAATTTTGTGCTTCCCTGTGTTTCAGCATAATGAGTGTTAGAATTTTAGACATGTATCACCGTGCTCAGCCTATTACTGTAGTTACAATTTTGGTGGCCATGTGTTTATTGAAAAAATATATTTGTACTTCATTTTTATTTCTTCCATTCTAAAATCTTAACTGAACTCATTAGATTTAGGCGTTATCTTTAGGTTCTTTGGTAATTATTTATTTATTCATTTATTTCTGTAGTAGTGGTATGTGTGTGTTTTGCTGTTGTTATCCATGAGGTTGTATAGCAGAAATGGGGGCATAAAGATCATAAATTCAAGGTCATCCTCAACCATATGGAGTTTGAAGCCAGCTTACACAACACGATGCCTGTCTCAAAATGTGTATGTGGGGGAAGTCATATTTTCCTGCTTCTTTTCTGGTGTGTGTGCTTATTCTTTCCTTCCTGCACCATGCATTACTGACTGAACTTTCAGCATTGCATTTAATAAAAATGTAGAAAGAGAAAATTTCTTAATTACCTTCTTAGAGATTCTTTCATTACCAGTTGGTGTTATCTCCCCACCTATCATTGTTGTCTAATGAGAGGAACAAGGTAATGTGTGTCAAATTCTTTCTTTCAAAACCTGAGCATTTAAGTTTTTCTTTTTAAGAGCACATCTTGATTTAAAGATTACACTAAAGTATCACATTAGAGCACTGAGAAAAACCTCATAATTTGTTTGGTGACTTTTAGCTTGTTTGTCTCTCTCAATACAAATACAATTGATGGTTGTGACTGGCTGGTGTAAGGGTCTATGTTCATTCACTATTTAATATTATATTATTTGAAAGATTAGATCTGCTTAAAACATCAAGATTTTATTTGCAAATAATAGCCAATTCATTGTTTGAGCACTTCTTTGATACTCAGAGTCTTTGCTCATTCTCATCTGTGTCTCTTCCTGAGAGGACATGGATCTTCCTTAGAGGGCTCAAGCCTAAGGGCTTACGTGACCTCCCATAACTAGCATGACACTCGCACAGAAAAGTAATGTCTATCCTAATGGTTAGGAACCCTTCCTGATGGCTGCTATGGTCCTTGCAATTGATTGCTAGGGATGGCTCTCTTCCTAGACTGATGTGGTCTTATGTGTCTAGTATCACGAACAGCTGCCACTCCAGGCCCTGGCTTAAGTGGTCTTAGCCAACATCGTTAGGAGTGCTGTAGTTTAGCGTACTGTCTTGATTTTTACCACAGCGTTCCTTGTTTCACAATATAAGGAGAATCCAAGTTGCAGAAAAACTGATAAATTTCTTTTTCTTTTTTAGGCAGAAACTTCTTATCCCAAATGGAAGCTGTCCTATTATTCTGAATACGTATTTTTGTCAGAAAGCTGTTGCAAGAGAAGCAGTACCTGAAGAATACTGTCAGGACGCCTCTCTTCCAAGAAGAGACATAACGTTGGCCCGGATGTTTAGAATCGAGGAGATAACATGTAGTTCATCCAGAAATCAGGTAAATTCTCATTGACTTCGAATTCTTACACTTGTAATATTGTTGATTTCTGTATTTGAAAGTAAGGATATTCGTCTTCTGTTCCCAACTATATGTGCTAGTGTGTGTGTGTGTGTGTGTGTGTGTGTGTTGTTATCATTATTGTACCAGAAGATATGAAAGCTGAAGGAGCATTTAGTCATGGTCTCATTTTAATTTTCCATTACATGGCTTTAGTCTGTATTTCAGTTTATTACAACATGAAAGTTCTCAGTGCTGTGGGGTTATGATTAGCACATTCGGGGATTATAATGTATTTTCTCTATTTTTATCTTAAAATTAAGAGTTTCAGTCTTTATTATGTTCTCTGTTTTCCTGGTATCTGTGTCCATTGAGATAAAACTGTATAATTATGTTAGAAGCTATATGATAGAGATTGATTTAATGAAGTTTGGGATAAGGACTCTGAACAATTTCAAAATGGATTTGGAATTTCACAGTAATTCACTGGTAGTGGGTAGGGTTTATGTCCATGAAGACTCAGCTCTGTGAATCTGTTTTCAGGACACTGGAATCAAATTCTCTAATTTCCCAGAATCACCGCAGGATAAAATGTTGAGATTCAAAGGAAGAAGGAGGGGAAATCAGAAAGTGGGTAAAGCTTCACCCGCTTGAAAACATTGAAAAAACATCTTCCACTGACTACCAAGAGAAGTATCTGGAAGGAGTAATTTGAGGAGGGCCTATGACCTCCACACACATGCCATATAGTACACACACACGGGGGCAGGGGATATTAAATTAAATCATAAAATTTAAATTTGTCAAAGTATACTTTTAAACAGTTTATGCTATGTGAAACTCTTCAGATATGTTTTGTTAGATAACAGAAACCATGTAGCATACTGGTAAAGAATACAGATTTTGAGAGGGCTGGAGAGAAGGCTTAGCATTAAGAGTCTTCTGCTGCCAGTCGGTGGTGGTACATAACTTTAATCCTAGCAGATTAATTGGGAGGCAGAGCTAAGCAGGTCTCTGAGTTTGAGGTCAGTCTGGTCTACAGAGATAGTTTTAGGACACAAGGTTACACAGAGAAAACTTGTCTCATAAAACAAAACAAAGGGGGGAGGAGAGAGAGACGGACAGACAGACAGAGAGAGACTGAGACTGTGCTGCTATTCCAGAGGACCCAAGTTCAGTGCCCAGCATCTACATAGGTAACTGACTGTAGCTGCAGGAGATCCAGTGCCCTCTCTAGTTCTCCAAAGATGCCTGCACTCATGTATGCAGTTCCCACTGACACAGAGAAAATAACATAGTATCTTGGAAACATGTACTTTGTTTCACATCCTGCCACAGCAGCTTTATGCTAGGTCACTTTGAGCCTTTTTTTATCTATGAGAATAGCTCATTGTGAGAATAAATAGTAATATGTAAAAAACTGAGTCTAAAAGATAACAAATACTTCAAAAGTGTCATTGCCTTCTGATCTTTGATATTATATAGTTGTGAGAATACATGAGTTTGCAAATTGCTTAAATTAACAGATTACACATTCAAGTATCTAATAAAATGACTCATTTTAATTAAAATGTATTCATTCTTTCTGAATAAACCAAAAAGGAAAACTATCCCCATGAAGTAATTAATGATATGACAGTCTACTTGGTACTGTTAGTAGAAGAAACTTTGCTGTGCTGTCCTTACCTACCTCCACTCTTTTTTTTTTATTGTACATTTTGGTTTTTTTTTTTTTGTAGACATGTTAGTTAGGTTTTCTTCTATTTATTTATTTATTTATTTATTTATTTAATATCCCTCCCCTCCCATATCCCTCCCCCTCCCCCAATCAAGTCCCCCTCCCTCATCAGCCCAAAGAGCAGTCCGGGTTCCCTGCCTTGTGGGAAGTCCAAGGACCTCCCACCTCCTTCCAGGTCTAGTAAGGTGAACATCCAAACTGCCTAGGCTCCTACAAAGCCAGTACGTGCAGTAGGATCAAAACCCAGTGTCATTGATCTTGACTTCTCAGCAGTCCTCATTGTCCGCTATGTTCAGCGAGTCCGATTTTATCCCCTGCTTTTTCAGACCCAGTCCAGCTGGCCTTGTTGAGTTCCCGATAGATCATCCCCAATGTCTCAGTATGTGGGTGCACCCCTCACGTTCCTGAGTTCCTTGCTCTTGCTCTCTCTCCTTCTGCTCCTGATTTGGACCTTGGGATTTCAGTCCGGTGCTCCAATGTGGGTCTCTGTCTCTGTCTCCTTTCATCGCCTGATGAAAGTTAATCTCCAGGCGGATGACTATATGTCTTTCTTTGGGTTCACCTTCTTATTTAGCTTCTCTAGGATCACGAATTATAGGCTCAATGTCCTTTATTTATGGCTAGAAACCAAATATGAGTGAGTACATCCCATGTTCCTCTTTTTGGGTCTGGCTTACCTCACTCAGGATATTGTTTTCTATTTCCGTCCATTTGCATGCAAAATTCAAGAAGTCATTGTTTTTTACTACTGAGTAGTACTCTAACATGTATATATTCCATACTTTCTTCATCCATTCTTCCTTTGAAGGGCATCTAGGTTGTTTCCAGGTTCTGGCTATTACTAACAATGCTGCTATGAACATAGTTGAGCATATACTTTTGTTGTATGATAGAGCATCTCTTGGGTATATTCCCAAGAGTGGTATTGCTGGGTCCAGGCCTACCTCTACTCTTCAGCAGGCTAGATGCCAGGGCTACATGTTTGTCTGTATGTTTCTTTATGCCCTGCTGGTGCCTTGACAGTTACCTCATGATGTCACTATATTTGGACAGGGTAACATTGTAAGCCAAACTGAAACTGCTGCTTGTGTATGTCTTGGACAGATTGCATGTAGTGGCCTGGCCACCACTGGCACAGGCTGGACCCACAGGCCTGACAAGACAGAACAACATCTTGCAATTGGTGCTCCCCTGAGGGATTCTCTTCTGGACATTGTGGAAAGCCAAAGAGCTGACCCATGGTCTGGAGTCTGGGTCCAAGTAGTAGTGCAGAGAGTTTACTCCCTTCGCAGCAGAGACGGTGCCAGGAGCCAGCAACGGCACATAGAGGGGCATGCAGATTCACCTGGAACGTGGTGAGTAGCAAACATAGACACAGGAGAAAGGAAACTCTGCTCAGAAGAATTCTGGGTATAATTCGTTGTATACAGAGACTGTTTTGTATATGGTTTCTTTTTTGCATGAAAATTTGGTACATGTGTGTATTGCTCAGGGTTCTCTAGAGGAATGGAACTGATAGAATGAATATGGGACTTATTAGAGCAGCTTACACCCTGTAGTCTAGTATTCAAACAGTAACTGTTCACCAATGGAAAGTCCAGTCTCTTCTGGTCTTCAGGATATGCTGGAATCCTGAAGAAGTCGGATCTAATGTCACTGAAGGGATGAACTTGCCAGAGAGAGTGAGGACAAGCAGGGAAAGAACAAAACTCCCTTCTTCCATGCCCTTTATATAGGATGCCAAGGTGGCCCAGATTAAAAATGGGTCTTTGATGTCAAATGATCTTTTTTCATTTCTAGGAAGTATCTTTAGTTATATCTCTCTGAAAACACCCCTGTAGACATACTCAGAATCAAGTGCTTTATGTACTCCAAATCCACTCATGTTGACAATGAAGATAAGTCACTAAAATTTAATGACCATATATATGACAGTGTGCATGTGGTTGTAATTCATGGTAATTATTTTTAACTTTATTTATTCTTTGTTGATTTCACATCATGCATTCCGATTCCACTTATCTCCCTGTCCCCTTGCATCCATCCTCTGCCCTTGCAACCTCCCCCCAAATCAAAACAAAATTTAAAAGAAAAACTAAATCAACAAACAAAAGTAGGCAAAGCTGTAGTGTGGCCTATTGAGTCACACAGTTTACTCTTTTGTCCATTCATCTTTACTTGCAAGTGTTTGTTGCCTTTGGGGTCTCTGGTTTCTGCTGTGCCACCGATAAAGGGCTCTCACCGGGGACCTATGTCATGGAGATCCTGCTGTTTTGTATCTGTAGGTTCTTTCCCTTCTCATGTTCCAGCAGTTTATAGATTTGGTGGATGTTGGGATGGGCCAACTCACAGTCCTGGTTCTGGACCTGGGTGGTAGCTGGGTTCGTCAGTCTACCAGCGTTCTCTCATGGTCACTACCCAGACAAGCTCTTCAGCAGTGCCTAGCTCACCAACGCAGCCTGCAGCAAGGATTGGGACCATTCTCGTGATCTCAGGTCCTCAGATCTGGTTCACCCACTCTCACATCTATAGAAAAAAAAAATTAGACCAGTTCTAGAAAAAAAACATCCCTCCAAGGTATACCCAGCTGTTTGGGGTTTAGTTAATTCCAGATAAAGTCAAGTTGGCAACAAGAATAGCCATCCCAATATAGTATATACAACAAAGGATTTTGTCTCATTTATGTGAGAAGTCTTACTAAAAATGTCCATGGACTGATGACTAGATTAAAAAACATAGCGTATCTGTCGGGCTACTGTCAGGCCCTGCCCTACCTGGAATTGTTACATTTACTTTCGGTGGCTCATGTTGTAGAAAACAGTACAGATTAAAGATATATTCACAAAGTGCTGGAAAGACAATGGCATGTGGCTACTGTACCTAAGATTGTGTATCAGTTCTTTAAAAACTGAGTATAGAATGGCAATTCGACAATCTGTGGCTCTGAGAGACTGCTGTTTGAAACAGAGTGCATGATACTAATAGCATGTCCTGTGGCAATGTGAGTACTGTGTGCCTTCACTGTCCAAGGCAGTGATTCTTGTGGACTAGAAATGTGGCTAGTGTAACAAAGAAGCTAGAATTTAAATGTTTACCCCAGTACTCATTTACGTGTGTGAATGTGTTTCTCTGTGTGTGTGTGTGCATTCCACTGCATGTGTACGGGAGTCAGAGACTGTTGTGGGAGTCAGTGCTCTCTTACCATCACGATGGGCCTGGGATTAAACTCGGACTTTGCCCGCTAAGCTGTCTCAGCAGCCCAGTAACTGTTTTAAGAGGTCTCCTGTGGGTGAGGGCTGCTGTGTGAGGGCTTTAACAGCAAAGGCCTCACCCATGATCCAAAGTACTGTGCTCAGAGGGGCATGGGAGGCATGTCTTCAGATTTAGGCCCTTCCTGCTTCGTCTGGGATTTTTTTGTTTAGTTTTTTTTTTTTTCAAATGACTATAGAAAACTCATTAACTGAGGAGTTTATGGTAGAACGATTTTTAAATGTTATTTTCCTGGTGCTTTTGAGTGGCCCTCCAAGCAACAGATTATAAATTGAAAGTATTCATGCTGTTTGTTATCAGTGAGAACTGAACAGTTCCTTGTGGTGGTGCCGTCTCACTGCAGTGGGAATGCATAGAGAGAGCTTCATGTTGCCTCTAATTGATGCTCAAGGGAATGCATTCTATCTGAAAATATCCTAAATGTTTAAAAATCCTGTTGAGGTCTAGAGTGGAAAACAATTCATTTGATTTATAGATTCTTTGCTCTTCACTCTGGGAATTTTAAATAAAATTATCAAAGACAGTTCGAGATTAGATACAAATTTTGTTTGTATTTTAGTTTTGCTTTAAAGAAAGGCATACAAATAAGGTGGTGACTAGGACCATCCTGCTGAAGCTTCTCCTGCCAGATACTGAGCACACTCCTAGCACAAAGAGACCGAGCTCTGAGTCACCGTGACACTGGTGTAATCACAGTGCGTCTCGAAAGCCATCCTCTGTGGCCTTCACTGGTGCCTGTTGTTGAATGAAGAGCCAAAAAGGCAGAGCTCTGAAAGTCTAACTGATGCTGATGCTCATATTTTGTGTTATCTGTACTTTAGAATCTTGTCATGGCATGAGAAATGAGAATATATTTGTGGAGGGTTGTTGGAAGACCAAGTGTAAACCTCAAAACTGGAAAAATGACGTTCAGTTACTGACTTGTGGTGAATATGCTATCTGTGTAATCCATGTGTGATTATAGACAATGAGACTAACTAGCATTTGTTCCTTTGCATTCATGAGGTTCTTACTACACACTGGAGGTTCTGCACACAGCACAGAATGAAAAATGTATTGGAATAAAGTCCCCAATGGCAGGGTGGAACAAACTGTATCTAGATGAATGCTGTCCTAGGGCAGCAAGAGACTGACCTCATCCTGTGATACTTGGTTAAACTGTGGAGGAAAATGGATTTTTGAGTACTTAGTCTTGGATTTGAGGACACTTCTACTGGTGCCTTTAGTACTTGAAGTTCTGATCATTAGTATTTTCTAGATTTGTTTGTTGTGATCATAAGACTATGTGGTCTATGAATCTTACAAATATAGAAAGGGAATTATAATTTACTAATTATTAGTATACTAATTCTCTGTATATATTGCATGTAAGTATGTGTTTCTACATGCATATAATTATATATTAATAAATATACTTGCATTAGAGACATATTTAACCATATGATTTCCTTTAGTAGTAGTAGTTGTAGTATGATTTCTTTTAGTAGTTGTAGTTTTAGTCAGAGGCTACTTGTTCATTCCTAACTGCCCAGACCTGAAATAATTACACAAAAACTTTATCATTTAAAACACTGTTTGACCAATATCTTAAGTGTATTGTTAGCTAGCTCTTATATCTTAAACTAACCCATTTTCATTTTTTTGTATTTTACCACAAGGCTTATGGTTTACCGGTAAAGGTCCCAGGTGGCTACATGACATCTCACTGACTCTGCCTACTTTCTCCTCTATCTCTGCTTGGAATTCCCACCTTACTGTACTCTGCTAAGCCACTGGCCAAAACAGCTTTATTCATTAACCAATAAAAGCAACACATATACGAAAAGACTTCCCACACCAAGTAGTATTAGTTGTATGTGTGTGTGTGTGTGTGTGTGTATAACAGGATCCCCTGTAGCCCAGGCTGTTGTTGAACTCACTGTATAACCAAGAATGACCTTGAGGGAATCCTGATTGCTCTTTGGGCTGAAGAGGGACGGGGACTTGATTGCGGGAGGGGGAGGGAAATGGGAGGCAGTGGTGGGGAAGAGACAGAAATCTTTAATAAATAAATAAATTAAAAAAAATAAAAAAAACCAACAATTTTTCTACCTCAACCTTTCAAGTGCTGGGATTATAGGCAATTACCAACACAGTAGGCTTTCACAATATGGCTTCCTATATACACACACATACACACACGCCAGTGAAAAATAGATGGTTCAGTCAGTGGTTAAGAGCATTTGTTGCTCTTGCGGAGGACCAGTATTCCATTGCTAGTACCCACGTGTTGGCTAACCACGAACTGTAACTCTAGTTCCTTAAGCTCTGTCTCCTCCCTCTTCTGGTCCTGAAGCACGGGGTTCACAGACACCACACGGTGAAAACACCTGGACATTAAAATGAAAGAAAACTCTTCCACACAGATGTTTGTGTGGCAGCATTATTCACAGTAGTCAAAACTAGAAACCATCTATACAGCCCCTACTAAAAACTTTTCTGTAGGCCATTTTATTTCTCATAGACAGATTTCCAAGTAGATTTGGTGAGTTGTACGGTATTATTTTAATAATATTATCAATTATTTATTAATTTAATTATTATAATTTTTTATAATTTAGCTAAATAATTTTATATTTCTACCAACAATGGTGTACAACCATTTTTATTTTTCACCTGCTGTGGGGTGCACACCTGTAATCCAAGCACTAGTTACATGAAGGCCAGGGAATTTGAAGGCAGCCTGAACTATACAGGGAGAATTTATCTCCAAAGGAAAGTTGGGAGGGAGGACTGGAAAGAATGCTCAGCAGTTCAGAGCACTAACTGCTTTTTCAGCTCACTTCTGTCTGTAACTCCAGCACTTCTAACAGCCTCACACAGACATCCAAAGGAAGGGGGTGGGGGAATTGCATATCTCCATATACTCACTAAAACATTCTACTCCCTCTATCTTTCCTTCCTCTCTTACCTTTTTTCTTTTTTTTTAAAATAAAAACTGTCTTAATAGGTATAAAATGGTATTTCATTGTAGCTTTGATCAGATTTTGTAAAAAGGATGTTGTTCTTCTTTATATGCATTTGTTGCCAGTTTGTATCTTTCTTTGATGACTGTAACTCTGAGTTTTTTACTTATTTTAAATTATATTGTCTTTTTTAAAATTGTTTGAGAATTGAATACACTGTATTTTGTTTCCCTCCTTTAATCTCCAATTCCGTACCTGCTTGGCCTACTTTGTTTTCCGTTGTTGTGATAAACACCATGAGCAAAAGGAAACTGAGGACGAAAGGGTTTATTTCAGCTTAATTACTTAGAGTCTATCAGGAAGGGAAGTCAAGCAGGGCTGGCACTGAAGCAGAGACCTTTGAGGATTGCTGCTTACTGACCTGCTCCTCATGGCTTACTCAGCCTACGTTCTTCTACCACTCAAACCTACCTGCCCAGGATGCTGCCACCTGCACAGTTGGCTAGGATCTCCTGCATCACTCCTTCATCAAGAAAATGCTCTACAAGCCTTCCTATAGGCCAATTTGATGGAGACATTATCTTAACTAAGGTTCTTTATTCCCAGATGACCCTGGCTTTACAAAAACAAAAACAAAACAAAAAACTATTACACTGTTTTAACTTTTTGTTCTCAATTTTAAAAAACAGACCTATCTGGTCCAATTAGTGTTGCCTGTATACTCTTGTATACTCTGTATATTCCACCTGCCAGGGGCAACACTCTTGGAAAAAAGGAACTCTAGCTCCTCAGCTGTTGGTGGAATTTACTGAGCTTCTTTCCTCTCTGTATTGGGATTCTGTCTGGCCTGAGCTTGTGTATGTCTTGTGCATGCTGTCCCAACTGCTATGAGTTCATATGTGTGATTCCCCTGTTGTCTGGAAAACACTGTTTCATGGTGGTCATTTGTTTACCTGTCTAGAGGTTATGGAACCGGGGGATGGAATAAATGAAGTGGACTAAAGTCTCATGCACGTCAGACTTTATTCAGAGCATCAGACAGTTTATACCCTGAGTAAAGTGTGCAGTCACAAGGACAAGCCACACAAGTGGTTTTCTGTGGGCGTATAAACAAATACCAAGAGTCAGTTGTAATGAATAATCTGAAGTAGTTAGCTCATATCTGCTACACCTGGGAAGAGAACAAAACATTCCATGAACAATTCTGTGATTTTCAAAATCTGAGGTCATAAGACTTTTGTCTTGTTTTCTTGGAATTTTCTCACAAACACTCAGAATACCTGTCACATGACTCCATTCTTGGACTGTGTTCCAGAAATCATTCCCTGCCTTTGGCTCTTACAGGCTGCACGCTCCTCGCCAGTTATCCTCGAGCCCTGTAGGGAAGGGATATGTTAAAGATTTTCTCCTGAAGACTCACACTCTGAAGGCCCTTATTTTCTACTCTTTAGCCGACTGTGGGTACCTGTGTTAATCCCCATCTTCTATAAAAGAAGCTTCTCTAATGAAGGTTGACTGAGGCACTGTCTGTGGATGCAGTAATTGTAGATTGTCCCCTTGGGCCTATGAACCTCTTGCCAAAGGTTCTTAGCAATGCTTTTAAGTGTCTACCACTGAAATGTGGGATTCAATTTGGTGAGCCAGGCCTCAATCTAATCAGAAAGTATTTCTTTACGCCCTTGACATTTGTACCACTTTTGCATTAGTGAGCATATTTTGCCAGGCTATTGTTGTAGTTTGCAGGGTTCATAGCTGGACAAGATTGATTACTGTTCTATTCCAGAAGTGTGCATAGCACCTTCCAAAACTATGACAGCTAGCCAGTAGGAATGAAGCTTCCAGACCAGTACTAGCTTCATTTCTCCTATAATTCAAGTAAGTGATGTATTCAGCAGCAGGGTCTCTTCTTACCTTTGAGCTCTAGGCCATAGCCAAGGACAATGGCAAATAGTCTGTGATACTTCCTTTCTGGCACTAAGTTTTTTTTTAGCTGTGTCTTATAGAGATATTGTTATCCTATTTATAGATGTCTATCTTTAAAGCTTAGATTTGCTTATAGATGGGTTTTGTTTCTTAATTTATTCAGCTAATCTGTGTCTTTTTTTAGTGTGAAATACTTTAATAATTCTAAATGATCTCCCTCCAGTACTTTGCAGTATATAATACATTTTTTTATTTTTATTGCTTTATAAATAATACCATTCAAAATTTCCACCTCTTCCTTTCCTCCCATTTCCCTCCCACTCCCCCACTCACCCTCTTCCCTGCCCCTCCAGTCCTAAGAGAGGGCAGGGTACCCTGCCCTGTGGGAAGTCCAAGGCCCTCCCCGCTCCATCCAGGCCTAGGAAGGTTTGCATCCAAACAGACTAGGATCCCAGAAAGCCAGTACATGCAGTAGAATCAAATCCCAGTGCCATTATCATTGGCTTCTCAGTCAGCCCCCATTGTCAGCCACATTCAGAGTCTGGTTGGATCACATGCTCATTCAGTCCCAGTCCAGCTGGCCTCGGTGAGCTCCCATTAGATCAGTCACACTGTCTCAGTGGGTGGAGCGTATGGAGGAGACTGGCTAGTCACTGTTAGACCAGCCTATAACTGTAGATTCGTGGGCCAAGGTCCAACACAAAGGGCATTTGGTGTCGGTAGGAATACAATATGAGATGTCGGTGTTGAGTCTGAAATCCTCACCTTGCATTAGGTTTCCCAGAGGATAAGGTCTGAATGGTGGACAATGAGAATATGCAGGAAGGAGAGCACTGAGAAGAAGGGAGGGAGGAAGAAAAGAACAAACGAACCCATGCTGGTGATTGAGCAGAGAATTGATGGCCGCTGTTTACCGAAAAGCAGCCTGTATCTTTTTAGAAAGACAGAGAGGTGTTATACACACATGTATCTATTTTAACGGAATGCAAGTTGGGAAGTTCCAGCAGAGCGTGCAACAGGGATTTAAGGACAAGATAGATTTCTACTGTAGCTAACTTAGCCATTGTGTGTGTTTGTTTATATTCTTGCTTGCTGATTTAAACAGGGTGTCACGTTGCTCTTCCCATGCAGTCAAGGCTAATTTTGAACTCCTGATCCTCTTGATCCTGAGCAGAGACTGCATAGGCAGGTGCCGCCACACCCAGCTTGAATTATTTTAAAAGACAAAATTGGACGGTTTTTACTGTGTTCATAAAGTTGTGTGACTGCCACTGTCTACTCCCTGAACAATTTCATCACCCTCAGGGAGACTTGGACCTATTGATAATTGTTTTGAATTCCCCTCCTGCTCCCTGGTCAAGGACAAGTGTACTTCCCAACTACTGTGGACACTTTCCATAAATTACGGATTTGGAGCTTCATTGCTTTTTAGGGTCTGTTTTAAGGCGTGTTTTCTCACTTGATTGGTTCTGTCTTCCCATGCTGGCTCTGCGCATCTTAGTAAGGAAAAGGCTGTACCTTTGATTCAGGTTTCTCCGTTCTGTTTGGTATACAGTCTGGGTAAATGGTAGGGAGGGCCTCTTTTATTTGACAAATGTAGTGTTTTCAGATCTACAATGAATATCCAGTGTGGTCATGTTTTAGTTCTGAAATTTCAAGTGTCCTTGTAAAATAAAACTAGAAAGAAGATTGTGATTGTATTGCAGAGGGTTAGAATTTATCTTACAAAGTACTGACTACAGTGGATATGCTGAAGCAGTGTTTGTGGGTAGGATGGGAAACATGAGAATCTGAGTATGAGGAGGAGGTACACATCCTGCTATTTGGGCACCACGATGAGTGAAGTGTGATAGTCACTTTTAGTTGTCATCTTGACACCCTGTAGAGCCACCTTAGAAAAGTCTAGTGGAGGACTTGTCTGTACCTGTCAGCAGCACTGTGCTGCGGCTTTGAGTCCTGGACTGTGGGAGCTGAAGAGGAGGCTTGTGTGCACTCACTGCTGTGCTCTCGACTGCGGTGTGACGCATGCACTCACTGCTCCGCTCTTGACTGCTGTGTGACGCGTGCACTCACTGCTGTGCTCTCGACTGCGGTGTGACGCATGCATTCACTCTGCTGTGCTCTTGACTGCAGTGTGACGCGTGCACTCACTGCTGTGCTCATCACTGCGGTGTGACGCGTGCATTCACTCTGCTGTGCTCTTGACTGCGGTGTGACGCGTGCACTCACTGATGTGCTCTTGACTGCGGTGTGATGCATGCATTCACTCTGCTGTGCTCTTGACTGCGGTGTGACGCGTGCATTCACTCTGCTGTGCTCTTGACTGCGGTGTGACGCGTGCATTCACTCTGCTGTGCTCTTGACTGTGGTGTGACAAGCTGTTCTAAGGCCCTGCTACCTAGACTTCTGTATGATGGATTGCAGTTTGGAATTGTGAGCTAAATGAACACTTTTCCCCCCAAGCTGTTTTTTGTCAAGGAATGTTATAGCACCAGCAAGAGGCTTCTTCAGGGAAATGTTGATATTTGATAGTGATTTTAGTTCAGTGGATAATGGTGAAAACTGGTCTACAAACAGTGATGAGTAACTTGAAAATTGGTGTTGGGAAGACAGGCCTGGGGAGAGGATGTGAAACAATTCTGCTTAAAGTCAGAAATTTACCCCTTCCAGTGGAAATTCAGTTAGTTGCTGTGCCTCTTGGCTATGTGAGAGAAGGCCTTCAGAGGACTGGTATAAAAAATGGGAGGCTGGGAGGAGGTGGAAACTTGTTTTTTTTTTCTCCTTTTCTCAATAAAAAAAAAAAAAAGTTAAAAAAAAAAATGAGCCAGAACGAGGCAGAGGAAGGCTGCTGCTGACCACTGACCACTTGTCTCTATCAGTGCTGGGGCCCTTCCTCCCTCACTGTACTTATAAGATGGATGCAAAACAGGATCCCTGGTGGGAGGGTGGCCAGAGAACAGAAGTCTGGTTAGAGTCCTGGGCAGAGGGATGAGTCACCTCCAGTCTGCTTCTACACTGCAAGTCAGTGCCTCAGGCATTGAACATTAGCCTTCTGTACTGAGAGAAAAACTTGTACAGCTCACTGAATAATACCACCTATCCGAAAAGGTGAAAAAATGCCAGCGCACCTCTGTAAACTTTAAGCTCATATTTCAAAAATATTAAAAGGTGTTATGACCTGCTACTGACTTGTCCTGTCCCTTTAAGAGACAAGTCCCGCCCACTTCCCCCTTTTGCCAAAGCAAGGGGATCTTCCACTTCCAGCCTTCACTCTCTGCCCTGGCTCTCACCTCTCTGCCCCCTTTCCTTCCCTAACCTACTGAAGAGACTATACCCAAACCCTCTCTCTGCATGGCGTGCCTATCCGTCTCTGTCTCTCACCTGCCCCAGCACCTCATGGGACCCAGCTGCCCCTTGGGGACCAGTGCCATTTTATGTAAACCATTACAAAAGGCAAGCTTAAATTCCATGATAATGAAATAATTCACACTCTCTTTATTTTAATCTTGATATTGCTCAGTGGTCATGTCTAACACAAAGTGAAATAGAAAAAGTTATGAATACCTGTTTTTTCTGTCAACAAACATTGTGGCCCATAGCAGGGTAGGGCATCCTCATAGCACGCAACAGTCCACAAGTAACATGAAAAACTGGTAGACAGTTCCCACAGTCCCATGCAGTACTAAAAGCCAGGACTTCTTTTACCATGTAAAGATAGTGACTGTCTGCTGCTCAGAATGCTTTCTTCTGGAATGTAAGTCAATAAAAAATTACTTGCCTTAAGTATTTAGAATAAAGTATGGTGGCATACTTTCGGTCTTAGCTCTTGAGAACATCAAAAGGTCAAGGTCAGTCTGGGCTACGTAGCTAGTGTCTATCTCAAAGCAACAAAAAACATACAAAGAATTTAGAGTATGTACTAAGGCATTATCTGAACTCAGACTTAATGGTACTATAAGGTTAAGAAATGACTCTCCCCATATTGTGGCACACGCTGCAGTCCCAGCACTGGAGTCTGAAGCAGGAGAGTCAAATTTTTGAAGCCAACCTGTGCTATAAAACCTACGCCCTGTGTTAAAAAAAGAAAAGCCTGGGCTTTAGAGATAACTTGGAGGATAAGGGCGCTGGTTGCTCTTCCAGGGGACCCAGGTTCAGTTTCTAAGACCCACCTGACTTCTCACAGTGGTCTGTAGCTCCAGTTCTGTGAGATCTGATGCCCTCTTCTGGCCTCCGTGTGTGGGCACCAGGCACACACATACTCAGACATACATTCAGGCAAAACACCCATAAACATGAATTGATATTTTTCCCTCTTAATCAAAGAATCTGGGAGCTAGGTGATTTGTTAAAGTTCTTGCTCTGCTAACATGGGCATCAATCTAAGCTCAATCATCAGCAACCACAGAAAACTCCTGGGTCAGTTGTCCATGTATTACCAATACTGGGGGGAGATGAGGACAGAAGACCCTCAGGGTCCCTTAGTCAGCCTGTCTAGCCTGCTCAGCAGAGCCCCATACCTCAGCAAGAGACTGTCTAAACAACGAAGGGGAGTCCTGAAGAACGGCAGTGGAGAGTACCTACTTACCTGTACACACATTGTATGTCTCTCTCACACATGAACAAAACCATTGGCGTACATGTCTGTAATCCCATTAGTGAGGAGATAGGGACACAAGGAACAGCCGTTCTGGATCATCCTCCACTTTGCAGTAAGCTTGAGGCCAGCCTGGGACAGATTAGACCCTTTCTTAAAAGAAAGGAGAAGAGAGGAGAGAGGAAGGAAGGGAAGAAGGGAAGATGGAAAACGGGTTTCTGAGGGTGCTCTCCTTTTGCCTTTGAAATTTTTCTGTCTCCTGTTTGTTACTGAACTAAACTCAAGATCTTCAGGGGGAAAAAAATGACTTGTGTTTTACTAGAGCATGTCAAGCTCCCACCCCCAACCACTAGTGCTTGGCAA